>NW_026126409.1:22985000-23585000 GCF_943737965.1 Phodopus roborovskii
TATTTTGACAAATTAATAGATTTCTTATAGGATTTTTGCATAGGTGGGATAAACTTACTTGGTTTTAATGTATTGCTGCAATAAACTTTTCAGCTTCATTTATCAATATTAATCTAGAACAACTAGATCTATATACATAAGGAAGATTTAAAGTTCAATAATTGTCAGACTTTGGAATTGAATTTTTAAGAAATTCATTACATTTTGAGATTCCTTGTGTATATTCTAAAAGAATTTACATAGTAGAGGAAAGATGTTTCTCAACAATTGAAATCAGTCTGGAAGTGGCACATTTTCTGAGAGTAATTATAACCATCACTTTTTCCTTTCTTTTTGGGTCATTATTTTATTCATGTCTTCCTTTAAGCTTCAATTGCTTTAATGCTTTCTTAGGGGAAAAAAACGTATTTCCTGTAGAATTTTCTTTTAAAAAGAGGCAAATAGAAAGCTTCTGCTTCTGCTGCCTTTGAATGTAAGCCCATTTCACTGCCTGTGTCCATCACCACTTTTACCATCTATAGCTGTGCTGTTTCAAGAAAGAAATTTTAATTCAAAGATAAATAATTACAGGCATCTTTCCTCTGATATTTTCCCTGTAAGTAAAATCATGTTAAATATTTTTCTTTGATTCCCGAGCCAGTTTGCACAGCATTGCTCTAGGGATGTGTAATACCTGTGCCTGTCAGGACTTCCCTCCATTTTTGTAGTCCTCCAAATCCCAAGGTTTACCTATTCTATCAATTCTGCACTGGCTATCCTTTCTAGCTGCCATGCTCCACATGACACCTTTGCTCTGTCCCCTTGCACTTGCACTATACTGCATAGTCATATTTTCAAGTGGACTCACTAATATCATGGGTAATGGTGCTGGTAGTGGGACTGGATGAGTCTACAGGGCAAGATATTCGTGAAAGTTGTACAGACTTGGATGACTGTTGGCTTTCCTGAAAACCATTGCAATTGGGACTGAGGCAGCCTCAGAGACTAGAGATGCTCTTTCTCATGTAAGGGTTCCCTTGACCTGTGTTCCCAACTCCTGACTGAAAAATGGTAAACCTTTCATCCAGGGTAATTAGGTATGATGTGACGTTATAAATGATATCCTTCACATTCTTAAATATGAGGGATACTTCATGGGCCATGCTAGGGTTAGAAAGGTATATGTTCACTATCCTGTCAAGTACTAGAGTTGGAAAGAACAAAGAATGAACAAGGCATAGGTGTCTTTTCTGATGCCAGTTACATGTGTATTGTGATTATTTGGTTCTCTATGGAGGGAAATCCAAAACTTGTTCTTTCAATTCAGACAGTTTTCAAGGCTGGCAATAAAAATAATTTCTACACAGGTGTCTCCTTATTATCACAGGTGGTATTAATTTCTTCCCTCTTTAACCTGTTTGTGCTTTATTTCTTCCTAATCATGGGTATCACTGTGTACTCTTGTGAGTTCAGAATTCTTCCTGATTGCTCATAGAGGTAGGAGACAGCCTGTCACACTAAAAGAAACAGTCTCAGAGACAAATAACAAAATGGAAACTAGTACAAAAGTAAATACCTTATTGAAGTTGCTTAGTGATTAAAAAACGTCCTTCATATGTTACTAACTTGACACACCTGGGTAGAGGGACATTCAGTTGAAGACCTGCCTCCATTAGCCTGGCCTGTGGACATGTCTGTGGGGCATTAACTTGATTACTAATTGGTGTAAGAGTTTGCAGCAAACTCTGGGTGTAAATCTCTATACAGGTGAGGGTGGGCCATCACGCTACAGGGAGAAGTCCAGTAAGTTGGGTGCCTCCGTGGTTTATTAGTCAGACTTGGTTTTCCTTGATGATGGACTGTAACCTATAAGCTAAATAAACTTGTTTCCAAGTTGCTTTAGGCTGTGTACCACATCAACAGAAGGAAACCAGGGGACTTTCACTAACCTGGTGGTCAGGAATAAAGTATTTGGATGAATGATTAAGAGCTTGGGAAATGATATTAAAGAAGAAAACAAGAGAGTAAAATCAAATAACTCTGATACACAGCAGAGTCTAACATGTCTATATATTTGCATAATAAAACTGATTCCTGATCATGGCTGTGGTATTGACTAGACCCTCTTCTTCTTTTCCCATCAATTCTTCCTTTTGTTTTTGGGCTGTGGACTCTTGCTTAGTTACTCTGGCTACCTGGCTGTTCAACAGGGCCCAAACTTTCTTTCTCAGACTTCCATTTTATTTATTGTTCACTCAAAATCCATATCCTTACAATGCTGATACTTACTGTCCTAGTTACATTCCATTGTGACAAACAACATGACCAAAAGCAACCCGAGAAGGGAAAGATTTACTTAATCTTTATTTTATTTATTTATTTAAGATTTATTTTATGTATATAGTGTTCTGCCTGAATGTATTATGACTGTCCGTCAGAAGAGGGCACCAGATCATTGTGAGCCACCATGTGGTTGCTGGGAATTAAACTTAGTGCTCTAAACCTCTAAGCCATTTTCTAGCCTAGCTAATTTAATCTTATAATACATCACAAAGAGCAGTCAGGGTAGGAATTGAAGGGTAGGCCATGGAGGAATGTTGCTTACTGGCCTCTCCCATTGCTTTCTCAGCATGCTTTCTTATGCAACATAGAACCACTTGCTGAGATTATCATGGGTTGGCTGGGCCCTTCCACATCAGCCTTCAATCAGAATGATTAGAGACTTGCCTACAGGCCAATCTGATGGAGGCATTTCCCCATTGAAGTACCCCCTTCCCAGATGGGTTATACTATAAAATTAAACTTTTTTTTTTCTCATTGGAATTTTGGTCATGTTTGTCACAATGAAAAATAAGAAGGACAGTAAGAACTAACAGCCTAAGGATGTGGATTTTGAATGAAGAATAAATAAAATGGAAGTCTCCATTACTCTAAAGTGTATTTTAACTAAGCTGGATGTCACAATGTACTCTAAAAATGTTCCATGTACTGCTATTCTGTCTTGTCCAAATTGCACTCCCTATATTTTCTTATATCTTATGCCAATTCTTATCGTAAGGAAATTACTTTACTCTGAGTTCTTGAAGAGTTTTGCCTATATATATATATGTATATGTATATATATACATATATATGTATATGTATATATACATATATATATATATTTTTAATTGGGGTTATCTTGTCTTTTATTCCATTAAAACCCCAGACTGCATCTTCTCCATCTTCATAAGGCTCCTGCAAAGCAAAGTGCCTTTCCTGTGGCTACTGCTCATTTATTGAGCATTTGCTGATTGCCAATAAACTATATAAGGGTTGGGTTAGCAATAAATCAATATTTTGGATAGAAACTATTATTAATTCCATTGTATGGATGAGGGTATTGTTCTCACCAAAAATAGTTGTGATGGAGCTAGAAATCTAACTCCATCTCATCAGCAAATACTATGATGAGGCCAGGCAAGAGGAGCAGGATCCTCATAAAAACCTTGGTATCCTTACATTAAGGACATCATCTGGGAAACAATGGTCTGGGTATTTGGGTATGAATTTTGGGAGTTGTAGCACTCTTAACTGGTTGTGTTTATTTCTGAGCTTAACACATCAGTGTGGTTTTCCATCTTTGTATTATACAGATTTGCCAATTGTTCAGTTGAGTACCTGAAGGCTATAGACCAGTTAACAAAACTTGAGCAAGTCAATCATGGAACCAGGGGATGGGTAGCCAGGAAGCCTGGGCAGCCAGCGAGTAAATGACATTTATGAGCATATTCTGGGAATATCACCACAAAATCCTTTAATGAGAACAGAGACTATTTGTTCTTGTCCATTAAACACTTTCAGTAATTTATATTTATGGTTGGTTTATATAGTACCTGACTTTTGTTTTCAGAGACCAGAGTAGGCATATATCATATATATTGTTGTATGGATCACCTGGAAGGGAAAATGACTTAATCAGGGAATCAGCACTTTGTATATTTGGAATCCATGCTAATCTTTTGAAGATAGTTAGACATTTATTTATTAATATCTGTTGTGAAAGATATTAAATCTAAAAGTTTCACTAGTGTACAGTCTGGGGGAAATGATTTTTTTCCTCCCTGGTATAAAATAGGGCATGGTAGGTTAGACAAAGATTTTCCTAAATATTCTGAGTTTATGCGGACCATACTGAGATAGGAAGGTTCAAAACTACTCAGTTTATAAATATCTGGATAATCTATGATAATCCTTATGTGGAAAATTCCTAAGTTCCAGGAAGAGATGGTGAATAATGAAGCAATGTCTTTGGTACTTAAAATTATGAGTAGTAATTCAATTAGATGTCATTTTCAAGACAGAGTTTTGAAAATGATATTTGAAGTAAAGAATCATAAGCCTAGTTGATAGTGTTCTTTTACTAGGAAGAATGATATATAATGCTGCTGGACATGGATGGAAAGTGGCTAAATGGATATTATTCTTTGAATGTCAAATGTTATTCCCAAACCTACATGTTAAGATGCTTAGTCATTGGCTCTTTTGTTACTGGGAGATGGTGTAACTTTTAGAACCTAAAGGAAACTATGTTGTAATTTAAAATGCTATTTACCTTCTTCCAATACTATTTATTTAAAAATCTATCAAGTTTTCTTTAATCTTGTGTAATTTCTCTCCAGTCTACTTTGTCAAGGTTATGTAGCTATTTGAGTTCCTAAATTTAGACATTTAATTATAAGATGGTCCATGCCTACAAAACACATTTCTGTGACTTTGATAAGAATATAGCATTACACCATTTCAGACTGATGGGGGGGGGGAATCTTCTTTGTTGGAAATTCAAACAAAAACAAACAAACCAAAAAAAAAAAAAAAAAAAAAAACAAAAATAAAAGAAAGGTATGTCTCTGCTTTTGTGAGAATTTATGCTTTTGTTTTTCATTCTTATCAATATTTCCTGATTTCCAGTCTACAGCTTACTTGCTTGGGCCATTGCTAAGTGATTTCAATCCCTATAGCATGCTTATAAATTGAAGTATGATCTTACTCTTGTTACCCCTATATGAATTTTTTGAATGCAGACATGTAATTGATTGATATGTTGATACTAGGGCCTATAGGAACTTGGTTATTTTAGGACTTTTGTAGAATCATCATCTTTAAAATTAGTATACAAAGTAATTGGTTTTGTTGAGTCATTTTTATACTAAACTTTCCTTCAGTGCTTTCTTCTTCTCTATTTCTCTCTAGAATCTCCCTGCTCCCAGACTCATATCCTTCTGCTCCAGTCCATTTCTATTTACATGTTACATGTATTCTGCCACCTTTCCCTCCCCATCTGATGCAGTTCCTAGTTTAATGGCACACATATAAATAAAAATTAAAAATAGGATCCACACATATGAAATAGATCATGAAATATTTGTCATTTTCCTTCCTTGGTTCTTTGTTAATAATTTTTAAAATACCAATTTCCACACCCACAAATTTAAATTAAATGCACATTTCTTTTTCTTCTTTTCTTTTCTTCCTTCCTTTGCTCAGGCTAAGTAAAATTGTTTTGTGTACATGCATCACATTTCCATTATCCATTCATCTGCTGATAGACATCTGTTGTACTTGTTTTCTTCATAATAGCCATTCTGCCTCGAGTATGATGAAGTCTCAATGTAGTTTTAATTTTGATTAAATCTCAATGTAATTTAATTTACCTTAGAGCTAAGGCATTTGCACAATTTCTAAAATGTGTGTGCGTGTGTATGCACATGTGTACAATAATGTATGTGTAGGAGAGAGGGGGTGAATGACTTTTGGAAGTTAGTTCTCCAAATGCCTTCTGTGGATCGAATTCAGATAATCAGGCTTTGTGTTAAGTGCCCTTACCTGCTAAGCACACTTCAAAAATATTTATTACTAGCTTATGTTCATTCTTTTGAGGGCTGTCTGTTCAGTTCCTTACCCTATTCATTTATTTTCCTGGAGAGTTGTGCTACTTAAGTTTTGCAGCTTTTTATATGCTCTAGATATTAATAACTGATGTATACCTGACAAGAACATTCTTCTCCATTCTGTAGGCTTTTTTACTTTGCTGATAGTCTCTTTTGTTGCATGGAAGGTTTTTAGTGCCATGTAATCTCATCTGTCAATTCCTTAAGTTATTTCCTGTGTTGTAAGTGTCCTACCCAGAAAGTTCTTGCTTATGCTGATATCGTAAACTGCCTTCCTCTAGGTGGTTTATTTTTTCAGGTTTTAAATTCAATATTTGACCATTTCAGACTGATTTTTGGTACATGAGAGATGGGAATCTAATTAACATTTTCCTGAAGATGTATATCATGTGTTGAATAGGCTTTCTTTCCTCCAGGATATGTTCTTGGTGCCTTTGTAAACAAATAGGTAACTGTTGTCATATGGGTTTACTTTTCATTCTCTGTTTGTGTTCTGCTTCTATAAATGTGTATTTCTTGTGCCAACTATGGCTGTGTGGTATAGTCTTAATGTCAGGCACTAAGATACCTCAGGATGCTTTGGCTATGAGTGGTTGTTGTTTCCATATGGATTTTAAGATTGGTTGATATTTCTTTTTCATTGAAAAATGACATTGAAGAATGGGGACTATATTGAGTTGTAGATTCTTTGGGTAGTACAAAAGGTGTGTGTGAGTGTGAGTGTGAGTGTGTGTATGTGTGTGTGTGTGTGTGTGTGTGTGTGTTTTGAGACAGGATTTAACTATGTCATCTTAGCTGACTTTGAACTCTATAAACAACTGGCTTAAAACTCAATTTTCCTTCACCCCCCCCCCTGCCCAGTGCTGGCATTAAATGTGTGATAAATGTGTGAGTTATGTGTTCTACCACAGCATGGCTCCAGTGATAACTTTGCTAGTCTAGTAGCATGGATGACGTTTCCAACATCTATAATCTTGTCAGTTTACTTTATTCAGTGTTTAAAGTTTTCATCTCAGCAATCATTCACTGTCTTGATTGGTGTCATTCCTCAGCACTCTTGTTGAAACTGTTGTCATTAGGGTAGGTTTCCTAACTCATTTTTTTTCTTCAGTTGCTGATCTTTGTGTTTATTTTATACTCTACAGCCTTATACAAGCATGCTTCAGATCTAAATGTTTTCTTGTGAAGTTTGTGTGATTGTTTTAGTAGAGTCACATCTGCAGATAGGGTTTTTTTTCTTCCGTTCTTATTTGTATTTCTAACCTTTCTTGTGTCTTCTCTTGTGTTATTTCTTTAACTACGATTTTGAGACCTGTACTGAACAAGAGTAGAGAGAGAACTCTTTTCTGTATTTTAGAGGAAATGCTGTCAGTTTTTTTGCACTTAGTTTAATGTTGGCCATTGGTTTGCCATTTATAGCTTTTACTGTATTTCTTTAAACTTCTAAGTTCCTCAGATTTTTTTTTTAAATGCTGACATGTTGAACCTTGTAAAACACCTTTTCTGTATTTATCAAGAAAATAATAAAATTATGTGCTTAAGTCTCACCATATGGCTTATATTACTTTTTGATTCTTGTATGTTGAATCAATTTTGCATATCTAGAATGAAAGTAACCTTGTTACAAGATAAGATCTTTTTAATGTATTCATGAATTTTGTCTGCATGTATTGTTGAGAATATTTTAATCATTTTACTGCAAAGAACTTGCAAATAAGAACTATCACATGGCCAGATTAACAAAGCCACTCCAACATGCACTTTTTCAGACCCAAAGTTTATACATCACAATGACTTCCTATGAAGTTTGAGTTGCCATTCTGAAGCTGTGGATCTTTACTTTGGATTTTCCATGTTCACTATCTGTTACATTTTTAGGCACTTATCTGCAAAAAATTTAAATATCCATGACAGAGTTAAAAACAGTAAAATAAATGGCTTTATCTCTTTCACAACTTATGTGGCATGTTGTCCTTCCTTATCACTTAATATTCTCATTCTCCTTTCTACATGTCACAGCATACCCATGTATACATTATAAGATAGGATTTGTACATGTAGAAGAAAGTGGATTTAATTTTTCCTGAGGTTAGATGGCCTTGCTTAAATATACATTCTGACTTCATTTATTTTCCCCAAAATTCTGATTTCAGTTTTCTTTAGAGTACAATAGTATTACATTTTATATATGTTCAGATTTTCATTATCTATGCCTTTGTTGATAGAAAACTATGTTGGTTTCATTTCCTTGCTATAGAGAATAGAGCAGCTATAAACATGTATACAAATAATCACTGTGGTATAGTAAGTATAGTAAAATAACTAGGTTATGTGGTTGTTCTTCATTGAATTTTTTGAGCAAACTCCAAAATGATTTCCATAGTAGCTGTATTAATTTGTACTCCCACCAGCAGTGGATAAGGGTACCTTTTTCCATATCCTCTCAAACACTTTGTTGAGAATTTTCATGTCAATATTAGTCATAAATTTGTTTTGTAACTTTGATTTTTATCTTATCTGGTCTCTGTAGCAGGGTAATAGTGGCTTTGTGTGTGAATGTTTGGTAAGTACTCCTTCTTTCTGTTGCATTGCTACAGTTTGCAAGTATTGCTTTTAGATCTTGCTTCTTACGGGGTGCAGCCCCAAGTAAGTTTCCCATGCTCCAGTGGATGATCCTATAACCACAAATACACTGATAACATGGACTGGATTTAGTAAGAGAATAGTAGGTGAAGTTGGGAGGGAGATTGAATGGGGGTTTAGAAGAAGTTGAAGTGGAGGGACTGAAGCTGGATTTGATTAAAATTCATATATATAATTCATTAGTGACCCCATAGACCCTGGACTTCTATTTATGGGGAAATATTTTCTTGCCTTTAAGAAATTGTTTGAGAATTCTATAAATGCTAATGAGTTTATATAAAATCTATTATTTCTCTAATTCTTCCCCTATGTGCCCCCACCAATTTCCCTTACAATTTAATTTGCTTTTCTAAAACTAAAGACAAGGAAGAGTGAAGAGGAAGAGAAGAGCCTTGTAAATTGCCAGAGAGAAATCTCAATGGTTAAAACCATTGTTTACTCTTTCAGATTATCAGGGTTTAGTTTCCAACACCTACACAATGATTAACAATAATCTATACCTCCAGTCCTAGGTTATTTAGTACCCTATTCTGGCCTATGCAGACATAAGGTGTAAAGGTAGCACATAGATATATGCCATTAAAGCACCCATACATATAAGGAATTAAAAATTAAAAGTAGACAAGCAAAGAATTCCTGATAAGTTCACATAGTACTACTGGTATGTGCATGGGTATGGAGCCATCTACTGGACCATGGGCAGACTCCCAGTGACTGCATCTCTGAAGAAAAATGGCTCCCTGCTCCCAACAACTCCAAGTACCAATAGGGATTTTGTCTTGCCTGTGTGCAGAGTTTAGGCATGCAGTCACAGATGCTGTGAGAGTTCTTGTGTGTAGCTCAGCTGCCCTGTCTGACAAACATTGGTTTGATGTGTGTAATCATCCACTGGCTCTTAAAATCTTCATACCCCTTCTTCTGTGATGATCCCTCATGCTTGGGAGGAGGAGATATGATATAGATGTCCTACATAGGGCTAAACACTCCAGTCTCTTTTCTCTCCAATTTGACAAGCTGTCTGTCTCTGCTGCTTAGTTTTTCTTCAACTTAATATAGGCTAGAGTCATCCAGGAAGAGGGAACTTCAATTGAGAAGCTGCACCCATAAGACTGGCCTAGGGACTTACCTTTGGGACATCTCCTTGCTTAATTATGGATGTGGCAGAGTCCAGAACACTTTGAGCAGTATCACCCCTGAGCAATTTTGTGTTAGATGCAAAAAGCAACCTAAGTATGTACATAAGCCAACAAATACTCTTTCTCCATGATTTCTGCCTCTTTCCCTACCTTCAGTTCCTACCTGAGCTTCCCTAGATGATGATGAACTGTAATCTGTAAGCCAAATAAACCCTTCCCTCCACAGATTTGCTTCAGTCAGTATTTTATCACAGCAGCAGAGAAACAAACTAAGATAGGGTCTCTTTGTAGAGTGCCATCAGCCTTGGACAGAAGCTTCCAGATGAAGTCTTAGAGTTGCACTACTCCATGGGCATTAAAATAAGGTTATGTAGATACTCTTTTTTATTTAATTTATTATTTTACATGTCGATCCCAGTTCCCTCTCCCTCCCTCCTCCCTCCCTTTTACCCTCTCTGCCCTCTCACATGCACCCTAACCAACCTCCCCTCCCATCCCCCACCCCAATTCCATATGTAGGGGAATGCCATCCAGTTGGGGTCATGTAGATCTGACAGGTCATGTGAAGTAGGGACTAGGGCTTCTCTTCTGTCTCTAGGTTAAGGCAATTATCCCTCCATGGGGGATGTGTTCCCAAGGTCCTTTTGTGTACCAGGGATACATCCGGGCTCCACTGTCTGAGGTACCTTAGCCTGCTCATTCCTCTGGCTGAGACCCATATTCAGGGGGCCTGAGTCAGTCCCATGCTGGCTCCCCAGCTATCAGTCTGGAGGCCTGTTAGTACCTTCTTGTTCAGGTAAGCTGTCTCTATCTGTTTCTGCCACCTGGTCTTGTCCTCTCCATCTGCATCTGGGTTCTAGTTCGACTCAGTGTTTATGTATAGGTGTTTGCTTCTGTTTCCAACAGGTATTAGTTGAGGGCTCCATGGATAAGTTAGTTGTTCTCACTATCTGGGAAGGGCATTTATGGTAGCCTTTCCACGGAAGCTCAAATTGTTAGTTGGTGGCAGTCTTGTAGTTATCTAGACCTTTCTTTGGTTTCAATTTTTTCTTCAAACCAATATTGGCTCCCTATTTTATGTTCTCTCTCTCTCTCTCTCTCTCTCTCTCTCTCTCTCTCTCTCTCTCTCTCTCTCTCGTCTTCCATTCCTAACCGGACTCAATCTTCTAGTCACACGTGTTTTTCTCTCTTCCCCCTCACTTTCTCCTACTTTTCTCTCCATTTACTTCCCCCCCCCCACTTCCCCTGTGCTCTGGGGGACTTGTCCCTTCCCAGTTTTATGAGGGACTTTATATGAATCTCTTAGAATACACCTTGTATCCTAGTTCCTCTGGTGGTGTGAATTATAGGCTGGTGGTCCTTTGCTCCAGGTCTAAAAATCCATATATGAGTGAGTACATACTGTGTTCATCTTTTTGTGACTGGGTACCTTATTCAGGATGGTTTCTTCAAGTGCCATTCATTTGCCTGTGAATTTCAAGATACCATTATTTTTTTTCTGCAGAGTAGTATTCCATTGTGTAGATGTGCCACATCTTCATTAACCATTCTTCAATTGAGGGGCATCTAGGTTGCTTCCAGGTTCTTGCTATTACAAATAGTGCTGCTATGAACATAGTTGAACAGATGTCTTTGTTGCATGGATATGAATTCTTTGGGTATATGCCTAAGAGGGGGATTGCTAGGTCCTGTGGTAAACTAATTCCCATTTTCCTGGGGGACCGCCATACTGATATCCAAAATGGCTGTATGAGTTTGCACTTCCACCAGCAGTGGAGGAGTGTTCCCCTTTCTCCACATCCTCTCCAGCATGAGTTGTCATTGGTGTTTCTAATTTTAGCCATTCTGGCAGGAGTAAGATGGTATCTCAAAGTTGTTTTGATTTGCATTTCCCTGATAGCTAAGGATGTTGAGCACTTTAAGTGTCTTTCAGCCTTTTTGATTTCCTCCATTGAGAATTCTTTCTTCAGGTCTGTACCCCATTTTTTTAAATAGGGTTATTTGGTGTTTTGTTGACTAGTTTCTTGAGTTCTTTGTACATTTTGGAGATCAGCCCTTTGTCAGATATAGGACTGGTGAAAATCTTTTCCCAGCCTGTGGGCTGACGTTTGGTCTTGTCCACTGTGTCCTTTGCCTTACAGAAGTTTCTAAGTTTGAAGGGGTCCCATTTATTAATTGTTTCTCTCAGTGTCTGTGCCCCTGAAGTTTTGTTCAGGAAGCTGTATCCTATACCAATTTGTTCAAGGGTACCTCCTACTTTCTCTTCTAAGAGGTTCAATGTGGCTGGATTGATGTTGATGTCTTCTTGAATTCGGTTTTCCAGTATTTTACTGAGTATTTTTGCAGTGATGTTCATCAGGGATATTGGTCTGTAGTTTTCTTTCTTAGTTGTGTCTTTGTGAGGCTTGGGTAGCAAGGTTATTGTGGCCTCATAAAAAGAGTTTGGCAATGAATCTTCTGTTTTCGTGGAACAGTTTGAGGAGTAGTGGTATTAGTTCTTCCTTGAGTGTCTGGTAGAATTCTGCACTGAATCCATCTGGCCCTGGCCTTTTTCTGGTTGGAAGTCTTTCGATGACTGCTTCTATTTCATTGCGGGTTATAGGTCTATTTAAGTTGTTTGTTTGTTCTTGATTTAATTTTGGTAAGTGATAGTTATCTAGAAATTTGTCCATTTCCTTTGAATTTTCAATTTTTGTGGAATACAGATTTTCAAAGTATGACCTGAAAATTGTCTGGATTTCCTCTGTGTCTGTTGTTATGTTCCCCTTTTAGTTTCTGATTTTGTTAATTTGCATGTTCTCTCTGTGCTTTTTCGTTAATTTGGATAAAGGTTTGTCTATCTTGTTGATTTTTCTCAAAAAACCAACTCTTCGTTGCATTGATTTTTTTGTATTGTTTTCCTGGTTTCTATTTTGTTGATTTCAGCCCTCAAGTTGATTATTTCCTGGTGTCTACTCATTTAGGTTTAATTCGCTTCTCTCTGTTCTAAGGTTTTCAGTTGTGCTGTTAATTCTCTTATGTGACTATACTGTTTTCTTCATATGGGCACTTAGTGCAATGAACTTCCCTCGTAGCACTGCTTTCAAGGTGTCCCATAAGTTCGGGTATGTTGTGTCCTCATTGTCATTGAATATTAGAAATTCCTTAATTTCTTTCTTTATTTCTTCTTTGACCCAGGTGTGGTACAATTGCACATTGTTCAGTTTCCATGAGTTTGCAGGTTTTCTGCTATTTATGCGTTATTGAATTCCAATTTTAAAGCATGGTGATCTGATAAGATACAGGGGACTATTCCTATTCTCTTGTGTTTGTTGAGGTTTGTTATGTCACCTAGTATGTGGTCGATTTTAGAGAAGGTTTCATGTGGAGCAGAGAAGAAGGTATAATCTTTTGTCTTTGGATGGAATGTTCTATAGATGTCTGTTAACCCTGTTGAGACATAACTTCTGTTAATTCTTTTGTTTCTTTGAGTTTCTGATTTGTGGTCCTGTCTAGTGTTGAGAGTGGTGTATTGAAGTCTCCTACTAAGTGTGTGAGGTTTTATATGAGCTTTGAGTTTTAGTAGTGTTTCTTTTCTTTTACGAATGTGGGTGACTTTGTATTAGGGGCATAGATGTTCAGAATTGAGACTTTGTGTTGATGGATTTCTCCTGCGATGAATATGAAATGACCGTCTTCATCTCTTTTGACTAATTTTGGTTTGAAATCTAACTTGTTAGATATTAGGATAGCTACGACTGCTTGCTTCTTGGTTCCATTTAACTGGAACATCTTTTCCCAACCCTTTACCCTGAGGCAATGTCTATCTTTGAAGATTAGATGTGTTTCTTGTATGCAGCAGAAGGATCCTGTATGCAGTCATCGTATCCATTCTGTTAGCCTGTGTCTTTTTATAGGTGTGTTAAGACCATTAATGTTGAGGGTGAGTAAGGACCAATTGTTGATGCTTGTTTGATTTAGGTTTGTTGTTGGCAGTGGTATTGTGAATATATTATTTCTGCTTTACCCTTGGTTTCTGGTATAGTTGGATTATCTGTTGCCTACATTTTTGTGGGCATAGTTACCTTCCTTGGGTTGGAGTTTTCCTTCCAATACTTTCTGTAGGGCTGGATTTGTAGATACATATTGGGAAAATCTGGTTTTGTCATTGAATATCTTGTTCTCTCCATCTATATTGACTGAGAGTTTTGCTGGATATAGTAGCCTAGGCTGGCATCCGTGTTCTCTTAATACTTTTAGAACATCTATCCAGGACCTTGTGGCCTTGAGGGTTTCCATGGAGAAGTCAGGTGTAATTTTGATAGGTCTGCCTTTATATGTTACCTGTCCTTTTTCCTTCTCTGCTCTTAATATTCTTTCTTTATTCTGTATGCTAGGTGTTTTGATTATTATGTCGAAGGGTCTTTTTTCTTTGGTCCAGCCTATTTGGGGTTCGGTATGCTTCTTGTACTTTCATGGGCATGTCCTTCTTCAGATTTGGAAAGTTTTCCTCGATGATTTTGTTGAATATGTTTTCGGCACCTTTGAGCTGGGCTTCCTCACCTTCGTCTATGCCTATTATTCTTAGGTTTGGCCTTTTCATGGTGTCCCACATTTCCTGGATGTTTTGTGTTAAGGATTTGTTGGATTTATGATTTTCTTTGGTCGATGAATCTATTTCTTCTAGTTTATCTTCTGCGCCTGAGATTCTCTCTTCCATCTCTTGAATTCTATTGGTTATGCTTTTGTCCATAGTTTCCGATTTTTTGCCCAGGTTTTCAATTTCCAGCATTCCTTCCTTTTGTGTTGCCTTTATTTTCTCAATTTCAGTTTTCAAGTCTTGGTTAATTTCAAGTCACCTGGTTAATTGTTTTTTCTTGGCTTTCTGTACCTTCCTTAAGGAATTTGTTCATTTCTTCCACTTTTTTGTTTTTTCCTCCATTTCTTTAAGGGATTTTCTCACATCTCCTTTGAGGGCCTCTATCATTTTTATGATGGTAATTTTTAAATTGTTCCCTTCTGCTTCCTCTGCTTTGTTGTTGTGTTCCATTCTAGTTGGGGTAGATTCCCTAGATTCTGGTGGTGTCATGCTTGTCTTTCTGTTGTTAGGTGTTTCTTGTAATGCAGTCTTCCCATAGCTTCTTCCAGTAGGTGTTGGTGGTGTATCCCCCCTCTCTCTGTGGTACTTCCCCAGTGGGCTTATATGGGTCACAGGTTCAATATCTGTAGCTCTGGGTGGTCCAAGCTCTATAGGAGGTCTCTCCGCAGACAGGGTACCAGGGATGGGGTCAGGGATGAGGATCTAGTAGAATATACCTGCAGAAACTCAAGAGTGGACCCACAGAGATAGGTGGGTCTCTGGGAGGGGCCAGGGACTTCAGCAGAGGACTGGAGGTGGGTGTCAGATACCAAGCAGGTGGGAATTACAGGTGGTCCTGTGTGGATAGCCAGGTCTCCTTTGTTCAGAGTTGCTCCAAGAAGTCCCCAAAGTATTGTGTACTGTTGGCTCCACCCTCTGTTCCAGGGCTCAACCAGAGTGGTGGGACAGTGGGCAGGGTAGGGCACAGGTAGGGGGGTCAGGCTCGCTGTGGGGATGGATGGGCGTTTATCAGAGCTCCAAGGGTGCTCTTGATGGTAACAGGACACAGGAGCAGCGGGATCAGGGGCCAACCCAGGGAGTTTGTGGGGATAGGTTGGAGGGGAGAGGCTGCCCCAATTGGGCTCAGACTCACCTCTAGCCAATGGCTGGTGGAACACGACAAAGGCTGGGCTGATACTAGGGAAGTTTCTGCAGGAGAGTCGGATCTCACTGAGAACTGGCACTCTCCAGCTGAGGCCTCTTTCTTTAGCAGAGGCCCTGTTTTGGGGGTCAAGGATCTTGCAGGCTGGAACTCAGAATAGACCTGCAGAGATAGGCGGATCTCTGGGAGGGGGCCCAGGACTCCAGCAGAGGACTAGAGGTGGGGGTCAGAGACCAAGAGGTGGAAATTACAGGTGGTCCCACATGAATAGTCTGGTATCCTTTGTTGAGAGTTGCTCTGAGAAGTTCCCAAAGTAGTGTCTGTAGATACTCTTTACCAAATGAAGGTAACTGTTTATTTCTAACTTGATGACAGAGTTACTTTGTTTTTTTTAGTTATAGGTAATTGACTATTTTCAAATGCTTTCATCTTGTCAGTTGTTATGCTTATATAATAGTTTATGCAATACTTTTTCTGTATGGTACAGAATTTGTTTCACTTAATTGCCTTATATATTGGATTGTATAGTGGTTAGCTTTCTGTGTTGAAACATACTTTTATGCCTGTTACTTAATTTATCACTTTAAGTTGTGTATTTTGCATGTTGTTTCTAATCTCCAGTTGTCACCTCTGACTGCTTATGTTTCTTACGCTCTGCTCCATGGTAACTTCCCATCACTCAAAACCAGTCCTCTGACAATACTTCACATACTCATGTCTTGCTTCACTAAGAAATGCCCTTGGAAAGTTTCTCAGTAAGTGTATGTGTGCATCTACCTCCTGCTTATTATATTTTTCCTTTGGCTTGGTCTAATGTAATCAGTTAAAACTTATTTCTTTAAATAATTAGTAGGGGATTGGTTGATTTTATATGTTGATGCTTATGTCTGTGTGATTATATTTCCTTGTGTAAATAACAATGACTTGCTTTCATACTTAATGTTGTTTATTTATCTTTGAAAATATTAACTTTCTTAGCATATGCCAACATGGGGCTCATTTTGTATTTTTTGCATATAATCTCAATAATGAATGGGACTCTATATCTTCATTTGTTTATTTATTTATAGAGAGGCATGTTCCTATTTTCTTCTGAAATATTGTCTAATTTTACTCATTTCATTTTGCATTATTCAATTATATCTACTATACACATAGTTTCATTTTCACATTCATCTCTGTGAAGTCTTCTCTTTCCTTGTACTAGGTTCTTTAGCTCAACCCTCTTTTGTCTATCTTTTTGAACTGATTCCTTTCAAGACAAGAATTTCTTTTTGCAGCATATATTTCTTAAAGCTGGTCATCTTATGAAAATTTTATTTAAATGGCTAAGGTTACAATAATTATTAAATGTATTGCATTGCAGCTATCTGACATTTGTTTTCCCTCACTCTTTTATAAGGACTTTTTACATTGTTTTCATCATACTTTATCTTTATTCATTTTGCTCAAAATCACTATTTTATTATGTGTATGCATGTGTTGTCTATATACATGCATGTACACCACATGTAAGCTTGATCTGCATGGAAACCAGAAGTAGGTGCCATATCTATTAAAACTGGAGCTATGTTTGGTTGCAAGGCACAATATGGATGCTGGGAACTGTTATATAACATTATGTGTCCTGGGTAGTCATGAACAAATGTCTGCTCATCCCACATAGAACATTGACAATAGACCAAAGTATGGGTACCACCACAGTCCAAACTGGTTAATTAGTGAGTTATATTGTGGTTACTTGTAGGAATTTGAGTAGGTTGAGTAGAAATGACTCAAAGACAGCTGTATCAAAGCCCACACCGACATGGGTGCAGCTTGCAAAATATGAGGACCTAGAGCACACTGCACAGCATGCAAGCAACTTGAAACTTTGAAGAGTGTCCTTTCGAGGAGGTTCTATGGGTGGGCCCTCTCCCTGGCAGTTCATCTGCTTTGGTTTCTTTTCGGATCCTTGATTATTTCTTCCAGGTTGCTGGACTTATCTCAGACTCTTCTTTGAGGTTTTCGTTATCTGAGACTGACCCTCAATGGTCTTTGCTTCTACAATCTTGGGGAAGAAGGAGACTCAATCTGGTCAGTTTCAGGGACTTTCTGAAGCTATTGTGAGGTGTGATTTACTTCCTGTCTTAAGGGAGTTTTCCTGCAGGGTGGAGTGTTTCACCTCCCCTAGACTGTTCTGTTTTTACCTTCTTCTTACAATAACCTTTTGTTTCTTTTTCCTTATATACCCCATGTCTTAAAATATTTCCTCCCTATGTAGAGGTTTTTTTTAAAAAAATAATTTAACTTTAATGTAGTGTCTCTCAACATGTGAGTAGTGATCCCCAGATATGAACATTATAATTCATAAAAGTATCAAAATTGTAGTTATGAAGTAGCAGCATTAGGAAGGTTGAGAACCACTGCTTTAATATTTCAGATACTTCTATTTGAAATAATGAACATATGCTGTCACAAGACATATGAAAACAGGTCATTCTCTTCTAGGACAGGACTTATATTTATGTTTACAGATTGAATATTTTATACAAATTACTAAAGTTACAGTTAGTGATTTCTTCAATAGAATGTGACTGGGTATTTCAGCCACACCCTAGGGCAGGCCACATGCCTAGGAAGTGTTGGCCAACACAAATTGAACTTCATATTTTACTTGGTTTGGGGATGATATTTTTTATTTTATTTTACTTTTACATTATTTGACTTTTCAGTATTTTTTGCTTTAATTTTTGTTTTTACATGTTTTTCTATTTTTTTAGGAAAGAGAAAGGACATTACAATTGGGTGGGTAAGGGGAAGGGGAAGGTCTGGGAGGATTTGGGGGAGAGGAAAATATATAGTATGAAAAAATGTAAATAAAAATTCACGTGAGAAATTTAAATGAATTAAATGATGTCTCACTCCCCATATTCTCAGAAAGTAATTATTATATATGCCAGAACATGGAAAGATTTCTAAGCTTAGGGAAAACAGCTACAAAATAAGAACTGAATAAGAATGTTCTGAAAGATGAAGGTGTGTGACTAATCACTGAGCAATTTCTTTAGCCCCTATATTCCTCTTTTCAAATCACCGTATGCTTCCCAGTCTGGATTTGCTTTACATAATTTTATCTTTGGATACTGTGTATTTCCCAAACATGACAATCTCAGGTATGAAAGGCTCCAGTACTGTCCTTGGACAATAACGATTTTTCCATCATTTCAAATGATGACCCTTGGTGATTAGATTTTATACAGGAAATATTTACTCTTTATTTTCCTATCATACAGGAAGCACCAGCTGCTTTACTGAGGTAGAATCAGGTTATTTCTCCCCTTCTCACTTATCTTCAAGCTGTTGTTCTAAACTTTAACTTGTTTGTGTGTTCCGCTTTCCCAGTTATAGAGTGACAAATGAAAAACAGTCTCTCTCCTACTCTTAGCTATTTTTTAATCAAAACAAGATTGTTACTTTTGCTCCTTAGTTTGCATTACCCTCTTCAAAACACTGAGTTCTCCAAATAAACCTTTCTAAGCTATTGATTGCCCTTCTTAAAGTGTGCATATCGACTGACATATCATTTGTCGTTCTTGGTCTGCAGTACTTCACTCATGGTTAATTTCAGGTCTATCCATTTTTTCTGAGAATTTCATAACTTTATTTAAAGATGAACAATACCTCATTGTGTAATGTGTCAGATTTTCACCATTGATAGCTTTCTCTCTATAGTTACATATTTCACATATCTATAGCACAGAAAAGTTTCACAACCAGTTTATGGCTGTATAGGTTTACATTTCTTGGCTATCGTGAGTACAGCAACAATGAAGAATGATATAGCAGGATCATGTGGTAGATCTATTTCTAGCTTTTGGAGAGACTCCCACCCAGATTTCCATGGTGGATGCTCCAATTTGCACTCTACCACCAGTGAATACCCATGTAAGCATTGGCTGTCTTTTTTTTTTTTTTTTTTTTTTTTTTTTTTGCCTCATGTTGTTGATCTTAGGTGTAGGATGAGTTTGGGTTTTCCTGGTAGTTAAGGATACAGAACATAAAAATATTTCTCAGATGTTTGCAATTCATCTTTTGCGAACTCTTTGTTCAGGACCTTGACCCATTTTTTTAAAATTGGACTGTTAGTTTTCTTGATGGTTAGTTGTTTGTTTTTTATAGTTCTTTGTATATTCTAACTACTAACCCTGTGTCAGACAGTAAGTATATTTTCCCACTCTGCAGACTTTTCTCTTCAATAAAATGATGGTGTCTTTTGCTGTATAGAAACCTTTTAGTTTCATATGGTACCATTTTTCAATTTTATTCATTCCCATACATCTGGGGTTCTGTTTAGAGTCTTTTGTAGTGTCCATAGGTTCAAGAGTATTGCTTTGAAACCATTCACGAGAAGAAAAATGCCAAAAGTCTTATTATGTTGTTACATCTGAAACCCATCACTGTCATTGCATTCTCAAATAATATTTGGCCACAAAGTGTTCTATAGACTAGAGGATTTTGAGCCAAGAAGATTTGGGATGCTTTCTTCTGTGAGTATCTGATCAAGAAATTACCATAAAAATCTTGGCTTCATCTTTCCTAATGAAAGCTATGTCCATCTTTTTTTTTTTCAGTTGGGTGGATGTATCTGTCATCTTGGGTGTTTAATAATATATAAAATGATGTACATTTATTTCTTGTAGATTAAAAGTCACATTGCTATCAACATGATGACTTGGAAAGACAGATTTTTTATTTCAATATCCTAGAGTCATATTGGCAAGACTGGAGGCATAGTGGAGAGTCTAGTTAGTGCTTTCTCTAGGATTTGGCTTTTGAGACTTCTTGGATTCTGGTTGTGTCACTCCAATCTCTTCCTCCATCTTTATCACAGTGCTTTTTTCTCTGAAAATATCACCTTCTGCATCTCTCTTAGAAAGACACGTATTTGTATTTAGGTCTTGGACAACTTACCGACTTCAATATATTGAACTTACTAACATTTTGCAAAGACTCCATCTTTATATTTATAGGTTTTAGTGATTATGGCCTTATCAGAATATCACACTATGGGCATCCCAACTCTTAAAATCTAACCAGTTGACAGGTAAACCATACCACTCTACATTCTATGAAGATTGCCCCCATTTATCTATATCTACCAATGGATCTCACAAAGCTTTTCAAGTGGAAGCTCTTTGGGTTTCAATATTAAGACATACAGCATCATATGAGCTAAGACAGAAAAGGTAACTTGAAAGACCATGTGCAATCTTTCTCCTGTGACTTGTTGCCATTAGAATTTAGTTCTTGTCCGAAATTGTATATAGGGTAGTAGAAACAAACACAAATGAACAGATCCATCAAGAATTATATATGAGGGATATTTGTTGAAAGTCATTTGGAGTCAATGCTTTGAGTCTAGAAGACAAACAGCTATGTCCAGCTGAAGAAATTAGGTAGTTTAAAGGATTACTACTCAAAATAAGGCATCTCCCTTTTCCTTCTTATTGTCATCAAAATGGAAATTGAGAATAATTTAAAGCATAAAATCATGTGACTTGCAGGCCACTCAGATGAATGAAATTTCAATATCATTTTAACATAATTTTATAATGAAGTAAAGGAATTTAATTTTCGCATAAATATAAAATTATGACCAAAAGAATGTGTCTCTTTTCAAATGAACTCAGAAGGAATACAGGGAATGGAGGCTTGTGAGATGTAATGGACCGAGTTTTCATTAATAAACAACAATGTCTCTTATTTACCTGCAAGTTGTTTTCTTCTTTAACATACAGGCTTGAGAAAAGAACTACAATGAATTAGGAAATATAGTCACTGCCAATCATTACAGCGATAGCACTATGATTCATAGCTTTCATCACATTTTGCCTAAAAGAATGAGCTTTGGGGCTTTAGAAGGTAAATATGGGTGTAATATTTCAGATAGTAGGGACTTGGAAGAGGCAATTGCATTAATTACAGCTTTTATTTCTTCAGCTGATTAAAGTCCAGTGTTAATTGAGGTCAATAATGTGGGTTCAATTTCTCTAAAGGCCAGATGGTTTTGCTTAGTTAGGGGGCAATAGGTTGCTACACTGGTTCCCTAGCTACCCATCCCACTAATGTGCATCATTGATCCTGTAGGAGAGGAAAACAAAGCCGGGTCTCTTCCTTGTGAGCAAAAGGTCATCATCATTACAGAATCTAGCATTCACAGATTCCTGGGGTTGAAAGAAATTGTGTGACCTTCAGAAAGGAAAAATATGTTTCATCATAATTATGGTGCTTTAAAAAAACTAGTGTTTTTGGATTATTAATCCTGTATCTTTTCTTTAAATGGGAAATTATGTTGGGGTATGCCAGTTAAGATTTCATCAGAAAATCAAGATAGCTCTGGCTATGAAAAGTGGGTGACTGATTAAGTCAACAGCCATGTATGCCATTATACATTACATCTGTGTGGGTCTGGAGCAATTGCTAATGGGGGTTAGGAAAGAGATGGGTGGATGTTGGAGAGAGCAAGAAATGAGAAGAATTAACGAAATTAGTCAGAGTCTGCATCACCCTCCTACTCACTCCCTCTAAGCCCACAACTGCATTGGTGTGAATAGCCTTCTGCCCGAGAATTGCACATGAGCCTTGCCAGTATTTTGAGAACTTGACGGATTAAGTCATACTTGAGGGCTCAGTCTGAGCCTGGGAGTTGTCTTATAACAAGGCCAAGTAACAACAGACATGAGCCACCACTGTACCCATGCTGAACTGGAGTTTGTTGACTACTGTAGGCCAGTGCAAGGGCCCATATATTTCCATATCTCATGCAAAATGTCTTTTGTGGCCCATGCTAAACTAATGTACAAGAAGACATTCTTGGAAATACAGTTTTGGCTTAACTAAATTGATACAACACAAGTCTACATTGATGAGATTATAATTCTGAGTCTTATCAACACAGTTTTATTTATTTATGTACATACATAATATGTATGATGTATTCATGGATATTGTAGGTTGGATATGATTATGTAGGCATGTACTGTCTAATGGCATTTCATGGATGATGGATCACATATGAGAGTAAGCATCTGGTGGCATCAAAACCATAGTCTGTACAGATTTATTCTACATTTGTATAAGGACATAACACATCCAAGAAATTTCTGAGCATGCATCCATGCCATTGAATATATGAATATGTATTCACATGTGCATGTGCTTACACACACACACACACACATACACACACACACACACACACACACACACACACACACACACGTAGTAGTACTTTTCTCTTTGGGACTGCCAGCCCACAAATAATGACACCAAGACTCATTAATTATGAAAGCTTGGCCATAGCTTAGGCTTGCTTTCAGCTAGCTCTTGTAACTTAAAGTAACCCATTTGTATTATATTCTGCCATGTGGCATTACCTTTCTTCCATATTAACACCTCCGGTTACCTCTCTGTGTCTGGATGGTGAATCTGCCTTTCTTCTTTTTGAAAACCCTACCTCTTCTCCTTGCCTGGCTAGTGACCATTCATCTCTTTATCATATCAGTTAACAGTGATAAATCTTCACATAGTGTACATAACCCAAACACAAGCCTGTTCTCTTAAGAAAAAGTATATCCTTTATAAGCACATGACAGTTGAATCTCTTACTTGGGGCACCTGAATAATAATTGATATATCCCTTTCATTTAAATAAAGCAGGTATCAGCAAATGTTAATCTGCAGGCCAAAATTGATTCATTGCCTATATCTATAAAAACAGTTTATTAGAACAAACAACCACCATCAACTGTCTTGCTTACCGCTACTTTTCTGTGTACATAGGTTAGTACTTCCAACACACACCATACTCCCAGCAAAGCCTAAATTATTCACTATCTGATCCCTTTGCAGGAAATTTCAGTGGACTGCTACTTTGAAATTGAACACACTAGTCTATGGTTTTGAATGGCCCAATTCTAACTCTGCCTAGAAAATCCCCAGTTTCCTATGCTGATGACAAGACATATTTCACAAAACAAAGCTCTTACTCCAGATTTCTCTTTTGAATCCAGTGACTTTTTGCTACAACTGAAATCTTTATGCTGGGATTAAGAAACATTTCCAGAAAGTCTTGATAAAATGCCAGCAAAGCATTGTTTTGTTAATTTCTTTAAACATATTCCCATTAAAGGCAATTAGATTTGAATAATCAAGTTGCTTACAAAGCATAGTCCTGAAGAAACAACAAAGGAGAGGTACTGGCATTGGAGGTAAAGGACTTTGAGCTGGTCAGTTCAGATCTCAGTGTCTTGCTTGAGCTTACTATTTATGTTTGACTTGTATCTTGTGACCACCTTATGGAAAAGTCACTTCCCTATGCCACAGCCACAGTTTTACTAGGGGCAGGCTGCTATGTTTTGTGTGTTTGCTTCCAAAACTCCTGTGTTTTGAAGGGTGATTTCCCCAATACAATGGAGAATTGGGTGTGGGTGTTCTCTCATGATGTGGATGGATTAAGGCCATTATCATTAGCAAATCAGGTATCCTGAAAGCAAGATTGTTACAAATCCTGTCAATCTTTTATGCTCTGCCTCTCTCTTCCTATCTCATTCTTGCCCTCCTTTTCTCTGTTTTGTGACACTGAGGGCTCAGGCCTTCTTAAGATGTTTGTCATCATGCCATTTGACTTCCCAGGGCTGTCCTGGCAACACAGAGACCATCTCTGATGAGAAGAGAGACTGCCTTCTGTCACAGAGAATGCCAGCTACAAAAATCAGTCCAGTAAGACTCAACATTGTAAACAACTGCTTCTAGCTTGTATCAGACCAATTAAGTCAGGATGTCTGCACCCAGGCTAGACCTATGTCCACACATTTGACAGGTGATCCTTAACTCTGTCAACTTCTTGGTTAATTGAGCCTCTAAATGTTTGCTAAGGCTAGTTAGGTCACCCAGAAAGTCAATGGTCGCTATTCTCTGCTTTCCTAGTGGATCTCTGTGACAGTTACTGTTATTACCTCCTTTCATTTTCATCTCATTATATATGCAGCATGGTTCCTTGTTTAGATGTTTGAGTTTCATTTTTGTAAATAGAAAACTTTATGAATGAGACACAGGTGAGATCTCCAGAGTGTTCCCTCTGGGAGGTGACATTCCACTCTGAGCAAAGATAACAACTGTAAATAAAGGTTATTTCTGGCCATAGGGCAACATTAGAAAGAAAGGAGTCTTGAGTTAACTCTTGCAGAGGCCACTGGCTGTGTGTTTGCACAGCCTGCTGCATACTCACAACTGTTTTGTGAGTAAGAATGCTTGACTGTACAGCTCAGTGTGTACATTTTGAGTTGAATTAGTGCTGCCCCCTGTGTACATTTTGAGTTGAATTAGTGCTGCCCCCTTTTAAAGCATTTCTTAATCAGCCAGGTCTCTTCCACCGTAATATTTATTCTTTCAGCATCCCATTCCCAGCTGCTGTGATCCCTAGTCTTACACAAAACCACAGTAGAAAAAAGTTCAAAACCCTCTGTGTCAATCTGCATAACCTATAACAATAAAAACTGTGGTTTCCTGGGAGGTGAAATGGCACAAAGTCACCAAACTTTCAAGGATGCCACACTTAATCCAAATAATCCCACAGCAATCTACTAGGAATTAATTATACTTCTTTAGAGGAAACTGTGATGGTGCTTGTTTGTATTTAATTGCCTCTCCTAAGTATGTTTGTGTTGTGCTCATTTCTGACTTTGTTCCTAATCGAAAGGTCCCTTGTAGTATTTGATTTAGCTTTCCAGATTAACCTAGGGAATTGATTAATCTTGGATTCATACATAATAAGGCAAGGCAGCCCTGATAGTGTGTATGTCAAAACTGGTGTCATCTTCTAGACACCATCACTTTTCCTTGGGCAGAATGCTAAAGGTGTAAATGGACCTATCTTTTTTTTTTTTTTTTTTTTTTTTTGCCTCAGCCACACACAGAATTTTCTCCCATTTTGTATTTAACCAACATGGAATATGCTCAAGAAATGATTCCTTCTCTACCATGCCATCTATAGCAGAGTAATACCCAACCTCATGGTTACATGTTGGCCCATGATGTCCTGTTCTTCTACAGCAGTAACAGTATTATTTATACTTAATTAGAAATGATACATTTGTGTATCACTCATGGAAGGTTTTTGTTTTCTCTAAGGTTACTGGGTGAAGTTTGAGGCCAGGTGGTACTTCGGATTGCTGGGGAAATCTTACCCTGGGTCTTGAATTAGAGTAGTCTTGGCTGATGTATGGAGATGAGGATATCACATTTAATAATAACATTTTTCTTCTATCATGTGCTTTAAAGTCATGATGGAATTGTAGCTTATTATCAACCTTTTGAACATTATACTCTTCTTTTTCCTGGTGTTCCTTCCCAGGTAATTTCTTTTTTTTTTCTTAATATTCTAAAGATTTATTTATTACTTTGTGCATGCCTGATTTTGGCCTTTGTGTATGTGTGTGCATCATGTCATGCTTGGTACAAGGATAGGTAAAAAAAAAGGGGGGGTACATTAGGACTGGAGTTACAGATGGTTGTGAGCCTCTATGTGGGTACTGGGAATTGAACCCAGGTCCTCTATAAGAGCAACACGTGCTCTTAACTGATACAGCAACTCTTCAGCTCTGTTCTTTAGGAGAAAAATCTTGTTGTCCTATCTCCCCATTCAACAAACAGGAGATGGAATCTCTTTTTTCTATGTAAAGTTGATATAATTATAGCTGCAACATACTTCCAAAATGAGAAGGAGAGCCTCTAACAAGGACATTGTATTACAGTCAAGACAGGCATACCAGGCCACCTTAGAACTGGTTTGCCTCTGTAAAGTGTGAGATATTTAAATTAGTTCTTGAAGAATCATTTTCTTATTAATGTGAAGAACAATGTGGCCCAGTGTGAACTGAGTACCACTCACTCTTCTGCTGTGTGAAAAACTGAGCAGCTGCTAGCCAGGGCGATGGGAGAACAGCACAAGAACCCAAGAACAACTAAATCAGCATTGGCTCAGCTGCAGCACAAAATCCAACCTCCTCATAACTTCCTGAAGGCTGTGGAGCTTTGACTCCTATACTACTTCCTCTTAGCAGTAGTTGATGAGAAGAAAAGCATGGAGGACATGGGGATTTTGACTGATTTCATCTTGACATCCATTTGTCAAGCTAATAGTAAGGCCTTACTATTGAAAGTTGTAATAAACAGTCCAGCTGATCATTTTCTCTATTAAAAATCAAGTTGTTTTGGGGCTCTGAATCGGCTTTGTTCATGGCATCACTTTTCCTATTTGTCTGTGTAGTTATGGAGAAGGCAGTTAGGGTAGTTAGACACATGGCTAGTTGAGGGGGGACCAATCTGTCAGCCATAGGGTGATCTAAAGAGCTTATCAGGAGGCACTTAATGGAGAACGTGTAGAGAGGAGAGCAGAAGAGCATCCACACAGGGGAATGGCTCAACCTCCTGGCATTATCTTCATGCCTTTCAAGAAGCTGGTGAACCCACCTAGCATTTGTTCAGCTGATCTGTGCTGTCCAAAAATCACCATCTTCTCCACTTAAAGACAAAAGGCATCTCCCTGTATCGTGTGTTTTTCTGACAGCCTCCTGTCAGACAGTTGCAAAGCTCATCAGACACACCGACAGGAGCCTTTGACAGAACAAGGGTGACATTTTAAAGAAAGAATGATGATAGGATGCCTAACAGCGCACTATAGAAAAATGCACCTTTGAAAGGTACAGAGGAAATTTCAGAGCATCAGCCTGATATTTCACCGTGTAGTGCTATGCACCAAGTTCTTTCATGTAGCCCGACATGAGTCAAATTATGTAGAAGTTGCAAATGCCAAGTCACAGAAAGATGAATTTAAAATTCTTACTTTACAGTTTCAAATTAGTGTGGACACTTCCCATCAAGAAGGGCATTTGTTTCACTTGAATTCTTGGCACAAATATTGCTCTTTTATGAACAAATTGCTGCTGCAAAAGTGATGTTCCCCACAGGTAGGAGAAAGGATTGCTTTTTACATTTCCTGTAACTAAATGAATATGTATTTTTGATAGGCACTTTAGAAATTCCTTCCTTGCAGAGTGTAGTTACTACTATTTGAAATACTAAGCCTTAAGTACCAAGAAATAGCTTGCCCTTTCTGTAATGCAGACTTGAGCAGCAAAGTCAGGTGCTGTTCATTTCTGGATTGCCAGTTTGAGAAGAATTCAATAGTATGCCTAAATATGATGAGGGAAGAGCCAACCCCTTTGGCTGTTTGCTTCATCCTGGAGTGTAACTGTTACAGATAGGCTCCTGCAAGGTGTTGGCACCATCATTCTGCAGGCTTATGCTTGCACAATCATTATTATACCTGTTTCCTACCTTAGTGGATTCACACACAGGGAATGAATAGTCTATACACCATACCTTTCCTTTCAAAAGGCAGGGTAGAAGTTTGGAGTTCAATCCTAGGGTCAAACTACAATTGGAAATTTTGCAGTTTGCCTAAGATTCAATTCTTGGACCAGCAAAAGAGAGAAAGATGAATGACCCCATATGTCCCACCATGGACTCTTCTTTAGTGATAGTGCCTCATAGGTATTGCTACACATGAAGCCCTCCTAGATCAGGACTCATATGCTCCTATAATACTCCCTCTTCTCTACTCCAATTATGAAGGCATTATTCATGTGTTTCAGGTATGTCTAGCATAGGCTTCTCTCTGGGGTTCTACATTTGCTATCCCTGTTTCTTGGGAGGTTCTTCTCCACTCCTTCTTTGAGAGTCCCTAACTGATCCTTTATGCTTCAATATATGTGATATACATATACATATATATATATGTGTGTGTGTATATATATATACGTGTGTGTATTTAACATATTAAATATTGCAAATTTAAAGAATGTATGTACACATGCATGCAAGCACACATTTATTTATTCAATGCTCTGTCTCAGATGAAGAATGATACCTGGAACATAATAGGTTCCAGACAAATACTTTAAATGGACATGTTGAATACTTTTTATGAATTTAAACAATTTCTTTTTAGCATATGAGGGTATAAATGAGATACATTTAGTCCTTTTTTAAAACAGGAGAAAAATGAGGTTTAAACATGTTGATTGTACTACAGCTAATGTGTGGTCAGCTAGAACATGTCCACCATTTTATGAATCCAATTCCATTCTCTTGAAATTAGGTTGTTTTGCTTCCTCAATTCTCAAAAGAGATAAGTTAAATTTTGTCTTTGGAAAACCATTAATGTAATTCTACACACATGGTTTTTTTTTTCTTCTTATTCTTCCCCCCCCCTTTTTTTTACTTTATGAGAACACAATCCTGAACTGGTTCTTAAAAATTGACTATTTTCCTACTTTGATTTCAACAAGCATTAACTAAATATGTCCTTCATCATGTGCTTTAAGTCATTAGAAGGATAAATAGTCAAGTTCTATATTGTTCCAAACATGAAGAAAATGTTAGTAGAAGTTGAATTTAAAATTAACATAACTAGAACATTATTGGAACAAACAGTAGAACATAAGATGAAGCCAGAATTGGTCATAGATTATAATTACATTTATGAATTAAAATAATTGAACCATTGTTGAGTTAATGGTTCTAGAGTGTGGAGAAAAGTAGCCCACCACAGAACATGGCTAAAGGAATGAGAAATCAAGATCCTGACTTTTATTTTTATTTTTTTTTACGTGTTCTTTCAGTATTTGTTAACTTTTCTACACCTTCTTTCTTTTTTCCTTCTCTTTCAGTGATTCGACTCTTGGTGCTTTTCTTTCTGGTGGGTGGTCATT
Organism: Phodopus roborovskii; assembly: GCF_943737965.1. Taxonomy (NCBI): domain Eukaryota; kingdom Metazoa; phylum Chordata; class Mammalia; order Rodentia; family Cricetidae; genus Phodopus; species Phodopus roborovskii. The sequence goes on from NW_026126409.1 coordinate 23,014,226, forward strand.
TTTTTGACAACCAATTGACACTTTCAGCTAGTACAATTTTGATTAAAGGGAGGGATTAATGATGGTTCTGTCTTAAGCTCTTAATAAAGATTGTTTAGTAGAGGAAAATGTAAAATTCTATGTGTATCAAGGAGATTTGTCTTCATGAATCCAAAATGAATTATAGACAGTTTTCAAGTCTTAGTCCCATGAAGAAATCATTTTGACACAGAAATTTAACTTTTCAGCATAGAAGTGGTTTCTTTTAGTTTCAGACTGAAGGGAAGTATCATGACAGAGCATCATATAATATGGGTCAAGACTACATTGAGCACACTCACTTTGATTTACAATGCCTGACTGATCTTCATGTAGAAGACTTGACTTTCTCTTGTATTCATTTCAATAAAGATCCTCCATTCATCTTTTGTGTGGACTAGAGCTTCTAAACACTCTGTACTTCCTGTCTATGTATCTGATATTCTCTTCACCTAAAATGCCTTTTGTACACAACTTCAAATATTGAAATTTTTTTCATGCCATTAAATATAGTTCAAATATTATCTTTTACAAACAGCTTACTCTATTCCCCTAATATGAAAAGGACTTTAGCAATTTTGCTACTCTTAAGTTCTTGCATTTACCAGTGTCTCTGTAAGTTCCATGTGTATATATTTATAAAATAGAGATCATAAATACAAATATATTTTCATGTCCTATGTAAAATTTCAAGATTGTGGCTGTGAGAAGCAGTTATACTTTTAACCTTGTGTTCAGTGACAAACCCACCCTTCTTGGATGTCCCTTAATCCAAAGTCTGTCCATCAGGGATGAAGTCCTTCCTATCACAGTGGAGTTCATCACCTTCACAGGAAGTTTGCTTCTTTGACACTGATTTGGAGGATTTCTGACATTAGAGTGAGCCAGGAATGGCTGTCTTCTATGGCATCAGGGCTAACAAGGCTTTTGTTTGGGATGATTTGTTTAAAAAAGAGTCCTAGTTTAACAATAGGACAGTAATGGACCACAAAAGGATTTTGTTCATTGACAACTGAGGGAGAAAATGTGCTATAATTACCAGGAGCTCCAGGGAAAATTCGAATGTGGAAATGGTGTTTCAAGTGATTAAAGGATTTTTTAAAAATCATCTTTCCTTTTTCAGGATTTGGAACAGCTTAAGTGCATTGAGCAGGTTTTTATGAGGAGTTTCTTTTGGGGAATGACTATTGGGGCTACAGTCCCAAATGTTATTTTTAGCTGTGTCTTGGCTCTGTGTTCTCATTGACCCTTTGTCCTAACACCTACCATCCTTTGTGGTAATTGCTTGTTCAGTATGTATCTTCAATGCCAAACTGTGAACCCAGAGCAGTCAGTAATCAAGGCTGCCTTGTCAATCACTTTATTCCCAAGGCTAGCAATTATCTACAGATTGGATAAATGGCTGTGTGTGGTAACAGTACAGGGAGGGTTAGTTGGTATTTGGGGAATTCACACATTCTTTTCAAATGAAGGCTTAACAAGAAACATGATATCCAAGTAAGATTTTTAATCAAAACTACTCTTCCTTCTCTGTTAGGTGGACAGTATAAAATGCTACACTTTGAAACTCTGTTCATTCCATCTACTGATAGAGTAAACATCTATATGAAATTATGCCCATAACTAAAGTCACCAGTGATAGGATCTGGAAAGGAAGGTATAAGGTGTAGCAGGGAAGGCTGAAACTATATGCGCATTTAGTTAGATGTATATTAATTAACATTTTTCGTAATAGCCTCCTAAAAACCATGAGGGACAATGAAAACATATGAGATGTCTTTTGAAAGCTCAATAATACAACCCCATAACACAGTGACTAATTGATTTGTTGATTTCTTTTTTTTTTGAGAGAACAGTGAACAGATAGATGCTGTTGGAGTAAATATATTGAATTATTTATTCCTATGGTGGGAATTGATTAAACAAATATTGAATGAGTACTTATTAGGATAGACATGGTGATAATTGATTAATTTGATCTTTCCAGAGAGCCAATTAGATTTGATTTTACAGATTAAAACAATTAATGATCAATTATGTCCAAAATTTGGGAGAGATTTTATAGCCAGCAATTGTCAATATCTAGCTCCACTCACCATTTGTCTAAAACCCAAGTGGTTTTCCTGAAATCAAGGGCAGGGAGAAACATATTTGGAGCTAGAAAGAGTCAGATTATGTTTGTGTGACAGGAAGATGCATGGTATAGGTAGTAGTGGTGGGAGATAGGAATGGGTATTGAAAAAGATAACAGAAGTTTAGGTTTGTATCTGAGATTCTCCATATGGTGAGCATTGGTTATTCATAAGAAAAAGGAGGATGCTTCTTGATTATTTTATTGGAAGATGACTCTAGTAGTGCCAGTAGTGAGATATCAAGTAAGAGATGAGAGATGCCAAAATCTCAGGTAGTTATGGGGAAGGACAGGTAAAATCCAGAGAAATTTTGCAGCTGTTAAAGAATTATCATATATTCTAACAGGGTTTCTCACATCACAAGGTAGGAGGGGATCTTTATTCTCCCTGTGGAAATGAAATATATGGACATAGAAGGTAACTAGACTGCTAAAAGCCATGTGAAAACCTGGTTTTAGGATCAAATGAGTCCTCTATCTAGAATTTGTACATGGCCAGTGATAATGAACCCAAATGGGCCCATCAAAATGAAATTGTATGAACAGGACATGAACATTTGAGCAGTTCTAATTTTCTCAGAGGAATTGTGGATCCTGATGAGCTATCTGTAATCTTAACATCTTCCTCAACTTGAACATGCTTTCTGAAAATGTAGGAAAGGGTTGAATAGAGTCCAGATTAGTTTCAATAGCAGGTGGTGTTGCTAAGTATAATTAATGTATTCATGAGTTGGTTCTTGTCAACCACAAGAATAGCTTAAGTCATCCTGTCAGTAGAAGATAGCTTTTGTTGTATAAAACACAGAGAGAACCACACAAGACACTCTCCCTCCTTCCCCACTTCCATGATCTTCCCCCTTCCTTTTCGTTGCAACTCTATGTACATTTAAAGAGTATCTTTTTTTTTTTTTTTAAGAAAGATAAACCAATCTGTAGCAATTCCTTTTTGTACGTCAGTTCACCTTTTCTTTATTGATAGGTAAGTGATTTATTTTAACATGCAGTTCATATACAGCCATAGTACATGTCATCATGCATCTTTTCTCTGTTTTAATGAACTGTTATGCATCTACACACAGAGAAACTCAATAGTCTTGTGGGTGCCAGCATATGAGGGCACACTTTGACATTTTTAATCCCATAGAGACAAGATGACTTCCAAGTTAGGTTCAGCTATAGAGATATCTTCTTTATAACAATCCATGAACATCATGAAAGTTCTTCCTTTTTTTTTTCTTTTTCCCCCCAAACTTGGGGATTCTACCATGTGTAGCAGACATAAGGCCATCGATAAATCTTTTCTTGTGTCATCCTTGTCCCTTCCATAGGAGTTGATGAAATGCGAGGTCTCCTGTTTCCTTGCCATTAAAACAAAACCTTAGGTTTTAGAAACATGTTTGATTTTAAAATAAGTTAAGAAAAGTTTCATAGCATTTCTATATATTTCCTGTCTCCCACCTCATGTATAAATAATCAACTACCATTATCGATATACTATACTAGTGTGGTACATGTAGTACAGTTGGTGGCATCCAATGACTATTACAATCACAAAAAAGTTAGGTTTGCACTAATGTTGTCATATAGGAATTTGAGCAGATTTATCATGAAATAACCACATCATACCACCCAGGGTCATAGGGTCTTCCAATATCCTCAATATCCTCTGCCCATTCCCTTTCTTTTCTCTGTCCTCTGATAGACCTGCCTTTTGATAATTCCTGTAGTTGTACCTTTTCTAGAATGTCATTTAGTCATAAGCATACAATATTAAGGCTCTCACTTAGCAACACATGATCATGGTTCTTCTATTTCCTTTCATGACTTGATGACTCATCACTTTTCAGCACCCAATTGTATTCCATGTCTAGATCTGACAGTTTATTTATCCATTCACTTACAAGAGTGACTTCCATATTGTGATTATATGGATAAACCTGCTATATATTCCTTTCTGGGAACTACCCACAAACAAGGTTGTAGGGTTGTACAATAAGTGTATCTTTGTTAGTTTGACAAGCAAGTGGCTGTGCAATTTTTAATGCTCACTGGCAATGAATGTGGCTTTCTGTTGTTCATATTTCCACCAGATTTCAAAGTTCTGAGTTTGACCACTGGAGTATGTAAGTAGTGATTTAGTAACTCATCATTTTATTAATGTACAATTAGTACACCAGACTGAATGGGTCTTTACATGCTTATTTTCCATCCATGTAGCTTGCTTTGTCAGTTGTCTGTTAAGAGTTTTGATCCACTTGTAAAAAAATATATGTGTTAATTTTGAGAATTAGTGTTTGAGTTAAAAACATTTTCTGAATGATTTTTTTCACATACAGTGTGGGAGGGGGAAGCTTATAATTTGTAAATGTTCAGTAGTCCCTCTCAACTGATATTTCTACCCTTATTTTTTTATAGTTACTTGAATGTAAAATTTGATAATGTTGATTACTGAATTAAAACTGTGATAAATATAATACTTTGTAAGTAAAATTTAGAAATTATAAAGCTTTGCTGATTATTAAGTAGAAAAATACTTTAATCAAACAAACCAGAACACAATGTAAACTAGAAGTCCACCAACTGATATATTGCCATGGACTTCTTCATTCTCAGTGAAAAAGCTTTTGGATTTTTCACACTTTTGCATGACATTAGCCTCACTACCTTTAAACCCATTCTTTATGAAGCTGATGAAGTTCACTTCTAGTCCAGGTTTACTGAAGGCTTTCAAGCACTCAGTACTGCTGGATTTTGTTCAGTATTTTTCGGTGTCAGTTGGCATGGTGATGTAAGTTTTCCTCTTGAGACTGCTGACCCCATTCATGCATATTTGAATGTTGAGTGTGCATTATGTTCCTGGTTGTGATCTACTTTGTTGTTTTAGTAATTCTTTCCACATATTGCTTTGTAAAAGAGTTTTTGCATCTGTATTTGTGAGTTATTGATTTACAGTGTCCTCATTTCTTAATGGCGTTGACTAATTTTGGTATTATTATTATGATGCTGGCCTTGTAGAAAAAGATAAATGATTTGTCCTCTACTTTTTGAAAAAGATAGAAAACTGATACAGTACAACATACATTAAGAAAGAAACTGTACCTATTTGGGTTTGGTACTTTCTGGTTAGGAAGGTTATAATTATTTAATCTTGGCCATTTTATCTAGATTTTTGGGGGGAGGGGTTGGGTATTTTTGTTGCATGTATGACTGTGTACCACTTGTGTACTTGGTACCAATGAAAGCTAGAAGAGAACATCAGATCCTCTGGGACTGGAGTTACAGAAGGGTTGGAAACAAAGCCTGGAGCCTCTGGAAGAGCAGCCAGTTCTCTTCAACTCCTGAGCCATCTCCCCAGCCCTTCTTTGCCTTTTTAACCTGATAGCTGATCTTTCTTGTTTATGAACACATGAAAATAGTCACAGTATGCTATCTATTTAAGCTGTCACATTACCTAATCTCCTAAGGAAACTTTTTCAAATTTAATTCCATTTCTAAGCTGGATCTATTTGGTTATGTGTAGTCATGGCTAACATCCTTCCTACTGTATATTAATTATCAAGTTCTGAGAATATTGCAACATTTGTGTATATGGAACCTTGAGTTGTTTTCAAATTTCTGCTACTTGTGAAGTAGTTTTAGTGGCAATTGCAACATGTCCTGTCCCACAGCTTCTTGCCTAGACTTCTGAAACAAATTGTTAATTCATTAGGTAAATTAAAAACAAGATTAGAACTTAATAGTCTCATAACACAAAATACAACTTTCAAAAGACAGTGGTATGTCCAGTGAAAAGCAGGAGATGGTGTTATGCTGTCCCTTAGACCTGTGTTCCTGTAAAATAGTAATGAGTGGAAAAACTTCCTTCCTCCCTCCCTACCTCCCTTCCTTTTTTTCTTCCTTTCTGTTGTTTACTGTTTTTGCCCAGGAAATGGCTCATGCCAAAGAACCCTTCTTTTCTGTATGCCTCAGATAAAAATGACAGATTTTTTTTTTAACACAAGTCCAGAATCACGCATTTCATTCTTTTTTAGTAAAAGTATGTTTAACTATATATCTATTGTTCATTCTAGAGGAAATATTTGACAGCTTCGTTTGCCCAACTCTCCTCACACCTCTTTCATCTTCAGATTCTTAGCTTTGATCTTTGGCCTTGCTAACATTGAAGGATGGAATAAGCTATCTATAGTGGTTCTTTTAACAATGGTGACCTTTAAAAAAGACATTTACTTCTCACTTATCCTTAATTTTGCCTGTTCATCCTATTTCTGCAGGCTGAGTTCTTTGCAGTTATGTTTGCTTCTCAATAATGAGAAGTCAGTTTCTGCCTGATTTTGAGACATCTAGATATTAGGGTCTGAGAATATTCACTATCGAAATTGTTCCTTTTCCCTCTGTCTTAAAAGTCTTTTAAAATAACATTTCTCCTTGATAAAAGCTTGGATATTTTATTTTGATTTTGGTCTTATTTTTCACTCAAAAATAATTATGAGGAAAAGTTGGGGAAAACAATAATAATATCATTGACATCTTAAAAAAATTAGAATAATCACAAGTGAATTAAGACATGTCACTTAAAGACAGAGATAGACGGAAATTTAAAAAAACAATATAGCCAAACAGTTGAAAAATAGAGAGATGAACTATTTCAAGGAAATGAAAATGAAGGAAAGTTGTCAACTAACATATGATTCTTCGAATGATCAAGTGCCTCTACCAGATGCAATTGGGCACTGTGTATGCCATGGTTCTCAGGAAACAGTTCCCAGGTCCGGCAGACACTGACTTGCAGCAATGGTCAGAGAAATAATAGAAACTGCTATTTCCACACTCTTCTAGAATTTAAGACATTAACCAAGAAAAAGGATTTTGAAGACTAAGGGACTACTAATAATCTATATTTAATAATGACAGTATTTCCTTTAAGTACATACACTGACAGAAAATACTGGTGCTGAATGGACACCCAAAGGAAAATATGATAGCTTAAAAAGAATAAGATGTGAAGTATTGTTTTGCAAAGACTAGTAAGTTTAAAATTGAAGTAAGTTATTAATAATCCTTAGGTTTAAAAAGAAGCATTAAAGAAAATTAACTATTGCCAGTAACTGATTTTTATGGACATGTTAAAAGTCACATTGTGGGGTACAACAAAAGCAATGCTTAAGAGGCATGCAGAGCTACAGGAACAATTATTAAGCGAAAAAACCCCACTGAATATAGACCAGCCAGAAAACCAAGAAAATCAAGAATATAAGAGGATCTAGAAATAACCAAGTAAGAATCAAGAAAATAGAAAACAATAAAATTCTTAGAATAAACAAATGTGATTAATATGTGGAAAGCTTTATTTTCTCTACAAGATCATTATAACACATTTCTGTGATAACTGGCAAAGAAGAATAAGACAAAATAAAATAAAATATGCCCAAGGAGGAAACCACACCATAGAAATCCAAAGACAAGTTTGGACAATTTTTAAATTATGTTAGGACTTAAAAACTATGTTATAGTTATTTACTGTATTGCTGTGACAAAACACAAGACACAAGTTACTAGTTATTAGAAGTAATTTGGGGAAAGAAAATTTGGATTGTGGCTCACTCATGATTCCAAACATTTATTCCACTGTGTGTAGGGATGGTAGAGCAGTAACATGGAGATAATCAGGAAGGCCAGTTCCTGGGATAATGAGAGCACCTGATGATCTAATGCCTGCCAGATAGCTCCATCTCCCACAGCTTCCCAGCACCACTAATTTAAGGACCAGCTGTTCAAAACACATGAATTTGGATCTCCATAATCCATACAAATGCTAGGGAGGAAGGTTATAGTGGGCATAGATAATCTCAATGCTGGAGTCAGAGACAGGATGATTGCAGAGGGTCAGTGAGTTCCAGATTTTCAAAAATAAAGTATTTGAGGAAGACATCCTAACTTAGTTATCCACATGCACTCACAAGACCACACACACACACACACACACACACACACACACACACACACACACACACACACAGAGGGGGATTGAGGGGGAGAGAGGGGGATTGAGGGGGAGAGAGGGGGATTGAGGGGGAGAGAGGGGGATTGAGGGGGAGAGATGGGGAGAAAGGGGGAGAGAGGGGGAGAGAGGGGGAGAGAGGAAGACAGACACTTAAATGAGACTTATCACCTGAAACAGTTTCACTGTGAGTCTTTGGATTTTCCTTGCATCTTGTTTCCAATAAGGGTTCTAATTAGTAGTTTGTACCTCTGCATTGACTCCTGCAGTGCTGACTGGCAGTGCAGTGGGTGATATTCCAGGAGTGCAGTGTTGAAAATGTGTAAGATAGAAACTGAGACTGCTGAGATTAGAGTGAACAAAAAGTAGGCAGTGACCTTTCTGCAGGAGGGGAGATGTAGGAGAGCAAGCCTCTCACAACTCAACCAATTAAGGCTTCCCCCCCTTTTTTACATTATTTATTAATTTATCTTATTTTACATATCAATCCCAGTTCCCTCACCCTCCCTCCTTCCTTCTCTCCCACCTTCCCATGCCCCCCCATCCTACCATTCCCCTTCCCCCCACTACACAGGTAGTGTGATTCGAATTAAGGATTCTTAAGAGGAGACTTCGAGAAGAAATTGTTCATCTAGAGAAACAAACAAATCCTTTTGGTGTGTGAACTAATTTAATTTGGGGACAATGGAAGGTAAGATTTTCTTTTCTGCCTTTGCAGGCCCTGAGTCCTAAAGGCAATTTCCATAATATTAATAGAACACAATTACAGAAACCAAGCAGTTTCTTTCGGTTAACACTGAAGTACCTAGGGGAAATCCAAATAAATAAGAAAAGAGAGATAAGAGTGATTTAAAAATTTCCTATTATCAAAAGACAATTGCTTCTGTATGTAAGAGTGAGTCTAGAAAGAATACTGTTGTAACAGTTTCTTCCAGGAAATTGGTTAACTAATAGGTTAAACATAATAAATTTCAGATCAAATTAAAGGAAACACCACCTAGTGTCATAGCATGGTTTCAGGCGGTGAGTGGCAGGACGCAGGTGCTTCTCTCCCTAGACCACAACCACTCCCAGCAGATGAAGGGCAGGGCCAGATCTCCATTGCTCATGTTCTCAGGGCTGGCTCACCCATGCCACTGTTGACAGTCGGTTTAATTGTGCTGCCCAGGTGAGGTGAAGTGCCACTTTTTCTGCAGCTGGTAAAGGGAAAAGGCAGCTCTCCTGCAGCATCTTTCCCTTGCCCTGGCCACTGCACCACAGGGCAGATAAGGGGGTAGGCCAACTCTACCACTCCCACACCCTCACGACCAGCTTGCCTGTGCCCTGGGATCAAGTTCAGCTCTGTTGAGCCACCCCGGAGAATTGTACGACCCTCTCCTGAGTGTTGCAGCCAGTGAGTGGCAGGGCCAGTTATCGATACCCAGTGTTGCAGGCAGTGAGGGATGGGGCCTATTCTGAGCAGCCCTTTACTCTTTAGTGGTAACAGATATCAGGGCCATGGATGTAGACATGGGCCTTGGCATCAGCCCAGGCAGGAACATCATCATGGTCCCAGATGGCACGCAGGCCACCCTCCTCATCCCGCTGCTCACCACCTTCACCTCTTTAGAAGCGCATCTCTCTACAAGACATGAACCATTACATCACTGTTTCTGTCATACCCCATCATTTATTTGCTCACCATAGTAGTGCCTAGCACACGGTAGACTAGCCTGCCCCAGGCACGCGTGTAGTCTCTTTCTCCCATGCAACCTTAATCACAAGATATTTTCTTAATTCTTCAGCTCACAAACGTTTTCAGTTTTTTTTTTTTGTTTCCTTCTACATCTCTTTTGTTTTGCCACTGACATATTCAGATATTAAACTTAAAACATGTTTTCAGATTTCTTTAGTGTTTATGGCTTTAGAGAGGAGGTATGTGCAGTTACAGCTGCAGATCAGAAAGTGTTCAACATAACAAAGATGGGTCAATACTTAACTGGCTAAAGATTAATTACTGCGTTATGCTCAGAATTTGATTTTTCAGCCACAACTGACCTTAAGAAGCCAGCACACTTAGCCTGACTTGCTTGCTTTATAGAATGTTATTCCTGGATCTGAGAGATACTACTTCCTTTTGCTATTTGAACTCCATTCAGAAAATTTCTAAACTCTCTGTGCTTCAGTTTTCCTACTAAAGACCATATTCTGTGTGCTCTATTATGTACAGGAAGATACTTTTTACTGTACCCTGCATTTTATCCTTGGCCTCAAACTTTGCTATTACTAGAAATATCAAACATAAGTAAGTGGAATATTTGAAATATATATCAGGGCAACAATGCATTTAACATGTAAAAAAAAAAAAAAAAAAAAAAGTAGGAGAGCATGCATCAGTGGTAAGTCAGGCCAGGAACAACATCAATCCTAAGCTTGGTTTCCCTACCAGGATGATGGAGAAAAAGCAATCTACACTAAGATGCCACAGGCTGTTATTGTTGCCAGTTTTAGTGAGAATAAAAATGTGAAAGAAACACTCAGCTAAACATTCATAGGGGGAAAAGAAAGTATATGCACAAGTAACCCTGGGAAACCCTGTTTCCTCATCAAAATATGGTCCTTCTTCTTTAGTGAGTTAGAAGCCAGGTAAGACTAAAACGGAGACTCTAAATGTATTCACAACCTCATCACTTTGATGTCAATCTCAATCTAAGGACTTTAAATGCAAATTAGATTTTTAAACAATTCTTTGTGTACTTCTGTCACTTGTCATTTTCCTCATGGTTGTAAGAAAATACCTGACAAAGCAACTTAAGTGAGGAAGTTTGGGAGGGGCCAGTCCACTACAGTGGCAAAGGCATGATGGCAAGAGTCTGAGGCTGAACTGTCACTTCAGAGTGGATCAGATCAGGGACCACACAGACAGATGGGTCGGTGTACTCAGTTTGCTTTCTTCCTCTTTACATTCAACCTGGGAACTCAGCCCATGTTGTGGTACCATCCACACAGAGGATGGGACTGATTCTTTTCAGTTCTGTCTGGAAATACCCACACCTGAGTATGCCTCACTAATGCCCAATGGAGTTTAAGCCAATCAATTTGACAATCAAAAATTAATTATAATGCATGTTTTTAAAGTTTAGATTTTTTCCCCCATAGAGGTGTGTGTGTGTGTGTGTGTTTGTGTGTGTGTGTGTGTGAGTGTGAAAATTTTGAAAATGAGAAATGAGAAATGAGAAATAAAAACCACTTCAGTCAGCACCTTTATATTCTATTAAGGCAATTAATCACACACATACTTTGTCAACTTCCCCTTGGTTTATTTTGTTTTATGACTCTATTATTATTTCATCAAAACAATAAAATGAATTAATCTCCATCATGTAGAAAATGCTTGGGTGACAGAATAAAGGAACTTAGCTGCCTGTGTATATCTTGGGGCCCCAATCAATCAGATTGAATTATTCTTAACTGTGATGCATTCATTAGTTCTTATTGGAAACATTTTAATGCATTATAGGATTTCCTATACTGTCAGAATACAGATCTGTCACTAGGCATGAACTTTTCAGCAGCTCAGATACCACAGATTAGCGGCCATCTCCAGTAGAATATGAAAATCAGAAACTGATAATGAAATAAGATACATCTTGACATGCAATCTTGTAACTGATTTGAGAAAGGCACACTAATAAACGTAGAAGAATATTTCAAATCTGGAAATAATACAAGAGGAAACTTAAGAGTTTTTAAGAGGATAATATACAACTTGGGTGGATGAACCTACTATTAATTTTGATAACACAGTACGTGGTAGATGACTGCAAGGAAACAGCATTTTTCCAGATACTGCATAACTGGTGCATTTATGAACTCATAGAGTGACAGCATATTTAAACCTACAGAAGTTCAAGCCAGACAGTTCTGAGAATGGGGAAGTTAGTACAAAACCCCATTCCTTGCCAAGAAGTTATTCACACTGTTAGTTACTGAGAGAGGGAAAATCAAATTTTCCCCAATAGAGTGGCACTGGGTACACTCCAGGGCAGACCCCATGCTCAGGAGTTGTTGGCCAATAGAAAACATACTGCATGTTTCTTGTGCTGTTTTGGCAGGGATGGGGGGGTTGCTTTGTTCTAAAAAGACAGAAAGAACATAAATTTGGGTGACTGAGAAGAGTCAGTTTCTAGAAGGAGTTGATAGAGAAGAAAGAGTATAATTAAATAATATTTAATTGCATGTAAAATTAAAAATAAATCTACAAAAAGATGGTTATACATGTATTCACAAAGGATTTCATTCATGTTCATTTCTTGAGCTTTCTCAGACAAGTGAGTTATTTTATCTAAGAATCATCCTGTCTATAATAGATGCTCAAGAAAATATCTATACTAAAATGTACATATTAAACATGGATTAGGGTATAAACAAAATTAGTCTCTTAAGTTCTAGAGAACATCAAAACATATGCCTGTTGTCAATGTGCTTTATTCTAATTAAGAGGTTCCCTTTGCAAATTTTATGTGTGTATGTCTTTTTTTCCCTGCATGCACATCTGTGCACTGCATATGGGCCTTGTGCATGTGGAGGCCAGAAGAGGGAATCAGATTTTCAGAAACTAGTGTTATACACAGTTATGAACTTATATGGGAGCTGGGAATTGGGCCTGGGTCTTCTGCAAGAGCAGCAAGTATTCTTAACTGCTGAGCCATCTCTCTAGCCCCATTTGAGATGATTCTCATGAAAATCAAGTAGTTAATATTGTTTAAGTCAGTATATGAAAAGTTCCAAAATATTGGATAGAAAATGAACCATTAATCAAACACAGAAAGGAAGGAGTGGGAATGCAGAGTGTGCTTGAGGGATTCTGTGGATTCATGATATCCATATACCATACTTGCCCAGGAGTTAAGGTGAAAACTACTGCAATCTTAACAAAGTGTTGTGCAAGAATTTATAAATGGTTTTACACGTGTTCCCATCTCTGGTAGGATTAAATGTTAAACCTGGACATTCTACTAAAGATTATCTGTATAAAAATCTTAGTTTCAAGAAACATGTTATTTCTTAGTTCTTTTAAACAACCCTGTTTGTTCTAGGAAATCTTTGGACTACCTGTCTTGTCTGTGTGTTATTTCAGATTAATTATCTTACTTCAATGAGCTTCACCTTTCCCATATGAATAAGAGGATGTTAGATATTATTTCAGATCCACTGCTATTCTTTAGCATCTTGGTGAAAGTTTTTCCCTCTAGTTAGGTACAGAACAGGTATCAGAAAGCTTTGCTTGATCCTTGTTTTGGTCCATGGATCTGTCTTTAGACTTGTCTTGTTTAGCACAAGGTATTCATCCATGCTGCCAGGACAGAGTATGAAATAAAGGGAAATGGCTTGTTTTGGTTAATTATTTAGGTGTAAATAATTCATATTCTTCACATTTTACTATCAACTAGAAGTTGTTGGATGCCAAGTGGCATTAATAAAGGAGTTGTCTGATGAGATTAGTGTGAAAGATGCCAATAAAACATTTTCTGTGTACATCCAAGTAGAATAAGGGGGCAGAGGGTTAGACAAAAGGAAGGAGGGACAGGAATGTAATATTTCAATTCTCACATTTCTAAAGAAATAGTATAATTGAGAATTCTCTGCACAGAATTAGCCCATAATAAATTCATGCTGTTGAGAAACAGTCAATAACAGCAATATTCAGTGTGCAGTGTACAGCTCATTATGAAGTAGGAGTGCTTAGTTTTATTTCCCTCAAAATTAACCCTGTGAAGCAAAGACCGATCTGAAAGTGGCAGCAAGGAGAACTCATCTCTGCAATGAAGTGCTTTCTTATAAAATACCTTAGAAAAGCCAGTAGCTGGCTCTAGCACTCAGAAAGTGAAAATTGACCAATGACACACTACAGAAGTTCTTAAAACTAGAGGCATGCACTTGAGGATGAAGTCTGCTAAATGCTTCATGTACAACTGAATCTAGGCTGGAATGTATCTAACACTGAGCTGACTGGCAGAGAAATGTCACATGATCAGGACAATAGAAATCAATGTTGTTCTGTGTGTCATCAAATAAAAATACATATAACCTACTGACATAGTCAAACTTCTCCCAATTCAGAATGAGAAATATGAGGTCCCTACTCAAGTTTTAAACTCACCAGGAACATGGGCCATCTCTCCATGGTTACAAATTGTGTCAGGCATTGTTACACCATTAGTAAGGGTAATGGTAGCAACAATAATACAAGACTGAACTTTAGAAGTTGAGGAGACAGTGTTTCATGCCAATAAAGGTAGGAGGAATCTGTCCCAAAGATGTATGCCCTTTCAGCACGTTGTCATATTTTAGAAAAGCTATCCTGTGTCTACATTTTCTGTCAAGGATGCAAGATACAGAGCCTTAATAAAGAGATATTTGATAGCATGACACTGAGGTATGGAATAGACACAGATCAATGGAATAAAGACCCCCATCATCAGGCTATTTAGCAATAACATGCATGTGTTTTGTATATGACAAATGCAGCCTCTTGTTTCAAATGAGAAAGTAACTATTTATTCATAAATAGTGGCCGAAAAAATTAGTAGTCATTTGAAGAAAGATAAGGTCTAGGTTCACATTCGAGAATAAATTTTTAAGTGGATTGCATATCTAAAAGTAAGAAACACAATTATATAAGTACTGTTGTAAAACATGGGTGCTTTTTCTTTAAGGATATCACAGGGAAAAAAGCTACTTAAATATATGATCAGAAATTTTAAAGATACTAGAAGTGAGATGAACATGATTGTACACTACATTTTAATGAGAGGTTCTAAATCTCACTATCCACAAACTGAAAGTGCTCCAGGAATCTTGGAGAAAGGATTTGAGCTTAATCCATCAAGGTGTCCCACAAGTTCAGGTATTTGTGTCCTCATTCTCATTGAATTTCAGGAAGTCCTTAATTTCATTCTTTCTAATTTGACCCAGGTGTGGTGAGATTTGGTGGTTTCTGCGATTTGTGTTGTTGAATTCCAACTTTAAAGCATGGTGGTCTGATATGATACAGGGGACTAGTCCAATTTTTTTTTTTTTTTTTTTTTTTTTGGTATCTGTTGAGGTTTGTTATGTCACCTAGTGTGTGGTTGATTTTAGAGACGGTTCCATGTGGAAAATAAAGAAGTTCTTTTGTGTTTGGATGGAATATTCTATAGAGGTCTGTTAAACTCAGTTGAGACATAACTTCTGTTAGTTCTTTTGTTTCTTAAGTTTCTGATTGGTGGTCCTGTCTAGTGTTGAGAGTGGTGTGTTGAAGTCTCCCACTATGACTGTGTGAGGTTTTATGTGAGCTTTGAGTTTTAGTAGCGTTTCTTTTACAAATGTGGGTGCCTTTGTATTTGGGCCATAGATGTTCAGAATTGAGACTCTGTGCTGATGGATTTCTCCTGTGTTGGATATGAAATGACCGTCTTCATTTCTTTTGATTTTGGTTTGAAGTCTAACTTGTTAGATATTAGGATAGCTACACCTGCTTGCTTCTTGGGTCCATTTGATTGGAAGATCTGAGGTAATGTCCGTCTTTGAAGCTTAGATGTGTGTCTTGTATGCAGCAGCAGGATGGATTCTGTCTTTATATACATTCTGTTAGCCTGTGTCTTTTTATAGGTGAGTTAAGCCCATTAATGTTGAAAGAGAGTAAGGACCATTGACTGTTAATGCTTGTTTGTTGTAGATTTGTTGTTGGCAGTGGTATTGTGAATATATTTGCCCTGCTTTACCCTTGGATTCTGGTGAAGTGGGATTATCTATTGCCTATGTCTTTCTGAATGTAGTTAACTTCCTTGGGTTGGAGTTTTCCTTCCAGAACTTTCTGTAGGGCTGGATTTGTAGATACATATTGTGAAAATCTGGCTTTGTCATTAAATATCTTGTTTTCTCCCTCCATAGTGGTTGAGAGCTTAGCTGGGTATAGTAGCCTGGGCTGGCATCCATGGAATCTTAATATTTGTAGAACATCTATCCATGACCTTCTGGCCTTGAGAGTTTTCATGGAAAAGTCTGGTGTAATTTTAATAGGTCTGCTTTTATATGTTACCTGGCCTTTTTCCTTCACTGCTCTTAATATTCATTCTTTATTCTGTATGTTTGGTGTTTTGATTATTATGTGTCAAGGGGTCTTTTTTCTTCAGTCTATTTGGTCTTCGGTATGCTTCTTGTACTTTCATAGGCATGTCCTTCTTCAGATTGGGAAAGTTTTCTTCAATGATTTTGTTGAATATGTTTTCTGCACCTTTAGGCTTGGCTTCTTCACCTTCTTCTATGCCTATTATTCTTAGGTTTGGCATTTCGATGGTGTCCCACATATCCTGGACATTTTGTGTTAAGGATTATTGGATTTAAGATTTTTTCTTTGGTCGATGAATCTATTTCCTTTAGTTTATCTTCAACGCCTGAGATTCTCTCTTCGATCTCTTGTATTCTGTTCGTTATGCTTGTATCTGCAGTTCCTGATCGTTTGCCCAGTTCTTCTATTTCCAGCATTCCTTCAGTTTTGTTTTCTTTATTGTCTCGATTTCAGTTTTCATGTCTGGAACTGTTTGAATTGCTTCCTTTACCTCTTTGATTGTTTTTTTTTTTTTTTTGTTTTTTTTTGTTTTTGTTTTTGTTTTTTGGGCTTTCCTTACTTTCTTTAAGAGATTTTTTAATTTCTTGCATGATCTTTTTCTCTCTTCCAATTTTTTGTTTGATTTTTCTTCCATTTCTTTAAGGGATTTTCTTATATCGTCTTGGAGGGCCTCTATCATTTTTATGAAGGTATTTTTTAAGTCATTCTCTTCTGCTTCGTCTGCTTTGGTGTGTTCTAGTCTAGTTGGTATAGAGTTCCTAGATTCTGGTGGTGTCATGCTTGTCTTTTTATTGTTAGGTGTTTTCTTGTATTGCCTTCTTCCCATTGCTTCTTCTAGTGAGTGCAGTTGGGGTCTCTCTCTCTCTCTATGCTACTCCCCCATAGGCTTAGGTGGGTCGGATGTTCCATGTCTGTAGCTCTGGGTTGTCCAAGCTCTCTAGGAGGTCTCTCCTCAGGCAGTGGCCTGGTGATGAGAGTCAAAGATAAGGCAGTCTGGGACTCAGGGTGGTCCTGTGTGGATAGGCAGATCTAGTGTGCTGAGAGCAGATCCAGGTAGTTCCCTCTGGCAGAGACCCGGCAATAGAGGTCAGTATCAGGCAGGTAGGAACTCAGTGTGGTCCTGCATGGATAAGCTGGGTTTGGTGTGCTCAGAGCAGATCCAGAAAGTTCCCTGGAGGTCCGCTCTCTGGTCCAATGCTCAACCAGAGCTAGGTAGGGCACAGGGTGGGGGGAAGGCAAGCTCTGGACAGGGTGGGGGTTGTGGATCAGATCACCAGGAACATTCTCTCTGGGTACAGGACACAACGTGGGGGGGGAGTGAGTTTCGGGGCCAGCCCAGGGGAGTTCCCAGGGAAGGGTGTGGAGGGGATTCGACCCAAAGTGTTCCTAGGCTCACCTCTGGCAGAGGCACTGTGGTGATGGGGATCTGGCAAAGTGATTTTCAAATCTCATTGTATTCTGCTGTGAGGTTTTGTGAAAAACTGTTACATTGTTGTGGAAATGCAAAACCAAATGAGTAAACCAAATGGTAGGGAGTAGTGAATATGTGGAGCATGAGAAAGACTGGTTGAGGTTACATTACTTGTGGAAAGTAGTGTAGACTCTTGGAGAAACTTTTTGGTGGCTTCTTAAACCTTTACCTACTCTTGTGCTTCTGGCTTCCTCCCACATAATTAAAACATATCCCCTACCCCCATTTGTAAAGACATAGTGAGAAAGTGCGAAAAAGCAAATATGTTTGTGTGCATATGTATACATGCACACATATATATAGAAAGAAAGAAAAGTAACCTAGCTGATGCTGTGTAGCTTCTGAAACTCCTAAGAAAACAAAGTTCTGGAGGAATCTTTTGTTTGGCATTCTGTTTTGATTGCTATTGTTTTCACAAAGTGTATTACCCTTGATTTTCTTCTAAAGAGGTGATGAATCCATAGAACTACCAGTTAAAATCAGTGTGTAGGGAATGACCATGATATCAGAGTTTAAAAGTTTGTAAGTTTAGCAAAGATATTTGTATTGTGGGTGTGGTTTTCTCTGTATTGTTTTGGAACCTGTCCTGGAACTCATTCTATAGACCAGGCTGGCCTCGACCTCACAGAGATATGACTGTCTCTGCCTCCTGAGTGCCACCAATGTCCAGTTTAGCAAATATATTTTTTAGCAAAGTATTTTTGCTAATCTAATGTAATATATTTCTTCAAATTTCAGTCAACATCAGAGAGTCATAGTGATATAGTACCATCAAGGGAAGACACAGGAAGACTGCAGGTGACATGATTGTCTGCATACAGCATCTAAGGAGTCCACAAAATAAGCACAAATAAAGAGCCAGTAATGAGTTCAGATACATTACAGGGAACATGGTAAGCATACAGGAGTAAGTCAATAAGAGTTCAATATGCTAGCACTAAGCTGTGAACAGCCTGGCTAAAAGCACACTGGAATCAATAAGCTCAAGAAACAAAATAAGTGGAAATTTAAAAAAGTCTGTAATTTGTATGCTGATAACCTCTACATTGTTGATTAATGAAGCAAAAAGATACATGTTGGAAATCTCAATGTTATGAAGCTTTCTATTCTCCCAGAAACTAATATCCAAGTGTACAGCATTAGAAACAGCAGCAGGAGAAAAAAACTATACATGTTGGGTGAGGGATGGAATCATCAAAAGGATAAAATATAAGACTCAGGTCTTAGTCCTACACTAAAATGGGCAACTGGTTTTGACTAATATGAAAATATAATAAAATGAAAGATTTCCTTCCTCAGAAGAGATGGAATGACAATGTCCATCTAGTATTATACTACACACAACCTGTTAAGCACAAATGACTTACAGACTTCAGCTGAATACATACACATTTCTGTACTCACAATATTCTGGAGGCTGAGATGTGAATTCAAGCTACATAGTAAATACATATCCAGGCTGGGCTACCTAGCTAGATCCTGTCAAATATATATTCATGTCTATGAATATACATATATGCATACATAAATATTTTTGCTGGTGTCTAGAATATATAAGCAGCTCTCAAGAATGCAAAAGTAAAATACTCACAGAACATGGGCAAAAGACACAAACAGATAACTTACTGAAAATAATGTACTCATGGCAAATAAGCCTAGTAAGAATTGGTGTACAACTCAGTCATAGGGTATTTGTCTGGCAAGTGTAAGGCTGTAGGTGAGAGCCTCAATATGCAAAACAAACATAAACAAAAATGCAAAGAAAAAGCAACACTTAAAAAGATGAAAATATTCACTAGATATAGTTTAATGTTCTTTATTTGTTGTTGTGAGTGTGGGTGCACATGTCCTACATCACACATGTGTAGGTTAGAGTCTAACTTTGTGATGTTTGTTCTCCTCTTTGATGTTGGCCTAAGTTTCTGAGTAGATTGTGTCAAGGTTGTCAGGCTTATACAGCAAACACCTCTACCTGCTCAGACATTCACAGGTACCATAAAGTATCTTAAAAGTACAAAGAGCTGTTGTCGCATGTCTGTCACTACAGAGTGGTAAAATGGAAAAGGTTGTGAATAGATGGAAATATAGGCTCCTCTCTAGTATACATGTCAGAATGTGGATGGTACAGACACTTTGAGCAGTGGCTTGACACAAGTGCTTTTCCACTTCAGGGCACTCATACACATACAAATGGATGCACAAAACAGCACTTGCATAAGGACATCCGTGTCAGTTTGATTCTTTAAAGCCCAGGGAGCACATTATTGAGCTGACAAAAATCATAGACACCATAAGCACATTCATGTTGGTTAAGATGCAGATGGGCAAATGGGTGGGAAGGTATGGGCATAAGAGGTCAAAAGCAGGGATGCTTGGATTCACAGAATGTCCTGTATCCTGGCTGTATCAGATGGCAGCATCCTGGTAGTCCCTGGAGTTTGGAGATACTGAATAACTGAATGAAATTAAGGTTGTTTAGGGCAACTATGTCTTTTTCTAAGAAAGAAGGAAAAAATAAGCAACAAAAACAAAACCAAAACCTTTGTCTTGGATCTAATCCCAAACAAGAAACAAATACAGTGATTGGAAATTAATGAAGTTTGAAGGTTGTGCGTTAGATGATTTTAACACCCATTTACTGATTTGGGAGAATCTGGATGAAAGTTACAGGAACTTTTTGGGTGAAGCTTTCTACCTTTATTCAAGTTTCACATTCTAAAAGTATAAGAAAATTCAAATGTCTGTGAATTATAAATTTGTGTTAGACAAATTGATGAGAAAAATAAACTTGTTTTATATTGCTTGATATTTCCATGTTTGTTGTTCTCAGTGTGACAGATGTACTGGCAGATGGCAAGTGACCATGGAGGTCAACTCAAAATGAGGAGTGGCTGGCCATTTGAACTTTTATTTTCATTTAGTTATGTATATTGTTTCATTTTACTATAAAGCCATCTTATGTATATATGATACATTATATATACAACAAAGAATTATGTTTGGAAACAAGTTATGTAAGCTCATTAATGTTTTGAACTGCAAGATCTACAATGTGGCCCCTTTTCTACCTTTCCAAGTGATTGTCTTTTCTTTAAAAGGGAAAAGTTCCAACCAAGTAAGTGGCTGCTGTGACAGGAAAAAGCTGTGGCCTTTTAGTGGATCCTGATCTAGGAGAATCAGGTCCCTTCCACCTGTCATCTCTCTGCTTTGGCTTCATTTATTATCCCATCCTGCTTCTCAGTTCCAGGGCAACAGCAGCAAGAGCTATTCCATCTCTGGCTGCAGTCAGAGAAGCATAAATATTAGTGATAATTGTACGGTACAGTAATTGCAAATAGCAGTGATTAATTTTTACAATAATAGCTGTCCTAAGAACAATTGATTTCCCTCCCAGTCATACCCAGGTTTCCCACAAGAAAGCTTTCAAAGGGTTATTATTTTTAGTTTAAGCTTTAGGGAGAAAGGGGAAGTTGAAAAGAATGGAGATTACTTTGGAGTTGTCAGCAGAGGTTCTTTGTTAGTGGAAGGAGCAAGAGCATCCATGTGGCTGCTTATAAAAGAAATGACTGCTCACCAGAAAAATCAGTCTGATTTGGAAAGTACCCCAAACCACCATGTGCTAAGTGTGGTTCATATAAGGTTGGCCACAAGTTTCCTTAACACTGAGATGGCCAAGTGCAGAAAATTCTTACCTGTGAACTAAGTCCCTTTTGCAAAAGTCTTAACTAGTATTCTGCAATATATTTTTGAAGTCTTTATGATATAGCTATCTAAGTAACATCTTCATTTAATATTTGATAATGGAAGTTGCCTCATTCAGACCATTGAAGAAGTGAGTTTTGGACCGAATTTTAGATAAAGTAGTCACAACTGTTATTTTTACCATCAAATTGAGAAGCTGAACTAAAATTTCAGTGATAGTCCTCCCACCCCCACCACTGCACACCTCTCTACTTTTTGGCTAACCCCATGTTCACCAATACTGTCTACAGTGTACCATCCTGGTTTCAGTACTCAGTGAATGCCTGTCAATTCACAGGCATGTAACTGTGTTATAAACCACAGTTTATAACTAAGTATGGTCTGATCTTATCGTCAAAGTGAATCACTGAGTTTCCAGTAGCATGTACTTGGATGCATGTCAGTGTTCAGTGTGCATTAGCCTTCTGTTTATCTTTATGTACCCATTCTTCAAAAAAGAAAGATACTCAGAAGTAAAACTTGTTTTCCTCAGGTTTTTTAAGACTAAAGATACCATGAAGGCAAATGCCCTATGTCCCTTTTTTCCTTCTATCTTATCAGCTAGCTCTTTGTCTAGTACAACACTTGCAGCATCATTGAGCTGAGGTTGCAGTTCTTATTTTTGTTTTGTATCTCAGGCTAGCATAGAGGTTGTCATCCTCCTGCCTCAGTCTTCTGAATGCTGGCCACAATTATAGGCATGTTTCAATGTTCCTAGTTTAATCTCAATAAATGTTGAATAAGCACATAAGTGGATTGTTTGCTCATATTCTCACTTAAGATCTATTGCCAGTGAAGAAATACAGAGCAAAAGGCAAAGAACTACATATCCAGTCCTAGGGTAAAGGCATAACAGAGATTGCTATAGAGTTGTCCTAATCTGGAAAGTTTTAAGTCTTACACCTAATATTTCTATCTACGAAGAGAGAACAATAATTGTGACAGTCTAATCTTCAACCTCATCAAAGACCTGAGAAGGAGGATAACAATACTAGGGTAGGCAGGAAGTGCAGGTGAACAGCTTCCAAAAGGTACAGTGAAGACAGAATCAGCAGACTACCTGGACAGTCACCCAAAGTCTAACAGCAGTGTAGGGGCAACTGGCTTTGACTAAGGCTTAGAGTAACTGACTGATCAACACAGAAGCAGGGAGGTTGAAAGGCTGTCTTACACTGATTTGGCAAGATTTAGCAGTCATCTTCAAGTTTATCTCCTGCATGCTCAGTTAAACACTGGAGATTTGTATAATCTCTTCATTAATGAACTCTCCACAATGACCATTGTCCATTGTGCCATATTCTAACTTTTGATAGAAAACACCTTTAAGCATTAGCAATATTATCTCTCACAAATGATAGGGTATTTTTAATTTATAAAAGTGTGTTTGAATATTACTCATAATAAAAAGTTTATGCTGAAAGACAGAAACAAATATTTCAGGTCTTTTGTGGGAAGTAGTGAGAGAGGAATACTCATCAACTACCCACGCTTTGATTTCCTCTGAGCAGGGACAGCTTCCAATTCCATCACGAGTTGAGAGGACCAGCTTTGCAGTGTGAAACAGGTGGTAAGGGTGGTTGGTATATTAGTAGGGTCCAAACAAGGACACTGTTAAGAACAAAAAAGGGGGTGCTATTAATAACTATGCCAAGGTAACAGGCACAGATTGAGGGTGTTAGAGACTACCTTAACATATATTTGCCCTATAAATTAGAGCCATTTATTTTGAGCCACTTTTACTATGAGGAGCTTAGAAAAGGTAAGTTTGGTAAACAATCCCTTGAAGCTTGTGTTTTGTGCTTTCCACATGACTATCTTATCCAAGAAAAATAAAAGGGCATCGAATGAAGCAGGCACCACAGTGAGCTGTCTCCTGACAAAAATGTAGCCTTTGGAGGGAGGATTGATTTGCAGAGATGTTGTCTAAGAATTCAGGCTACTCTCAAGGAAATTACCCATCATTAGGGATTTGAGCAAATCCTTTACTGCAATTTCCCTTATATGAGTAGCACATAGAAGGTCTGTTTAATTTTGCAAAATTTCCTTTCATATGCATCTAATTAAAATATCTTTTGAGTCCATCATGTTGTGTTCAAGTTAATTGAATAGAACAAAATTTAATGGCTCTCTATTAGATTTTCCTAGTTAATGTCATAGGCATCCATTGATTTTTTTTTTAATTAGAGATTTTTGTTAATGGATTTTCACAAATTAAAGTCTGCCTAATAACCAGCATTTCTCTGGATGTTCTCTGGATACTTGCTGGGAATTTAGCAATACCACATGAGGGCATGTTGGAGAGCATGCCTTTTCAATGTTAGTTTCCTACAGAATTCTAAAATGCAATTAGAATTCCTGTTGATAAATTTTGTTACTCCATGGCTTTTTCCTTTTCTTGCAAATAATCACAAGCCACTTGAGAAAGTGTGTAAATAGTAACATTCACATAGACTATCTAGCCTCCTTCATGGGAGCCCAAGTGAGTTGTCATAACTCTGGGAAGAAAGTCACATGCTGCCTCATTTTCTCTGGCTACACTGATAATAAGAAATTGTAGCAGGCTTTCTTTTGGGGCCACCAACCAGATCCTAAATAAAGACATGAAGACTTATCATTAGTAAAAAATGCTAGACCTTATCTTATGCTTGTCCCACCAGCTCTTACAACTTAATTTAACTTGTTTCTCTTCATCTACATTTTGCTTCAGGGCCTTTAACCTTTTATTTGAGTTTTGTTTGTCCTACTTTTCCTGTTTTGTGTGTGTGGGGGTGGGTGGGTGGGTGGGTGGCTGGCTGGCTGGCTGGCTGGCTGGCTGGCTGGCTGGTCTGGCTGGGTGGAAGCTACCTGACTCTGACTGACTGACCCTGGGCATTTCCATTCCTTTCCCCCTCATTCTCTCTTCGCAAGCCTAGATTCCTCCTCCTATTTTCTTTTCCCACCATCCTTGCCTATCATTTAGTGCCTAGGTATTGGCCATTTAAGTTTTTATTAGACCAATTAGGTACCTAAGGCAGGTAAAGCAACACATTTTTACATCATTAAACTAATGCAGCATAAACAATTGTAACACAACTTTACATAACACAACTTTACATAAAGTAATATTCTGCAACATTAGCAAATATAATACATCTTTATATAGTTAAATATTTCACATTTCCCCTTTTGTCTAAATAAAAAAGCTTTAATTTTTACATAGTGAGGCTATATACAATATGAACAATTATTAAGAGTTAAATTTACAGTATGTAGTCAATTTGTATTTGGCAAATTCAGAGAAAAACTCCATTATATATCATATTTTGATAAGTCCAAACTTTTGTACATAATCTACCTTCTATATAAACTAAGGAAAGCTGTAAGTATAACTATAAATGGATGTTTCCTGTCCTGACCACCTGGTCCCAAGTAACCAGCAGCCTCTTTTTTTATGTATGTACTTTGACAGGAAATGACCTCACATTTCTGTTGAGACCCATTGTTTTTGCCTCTATTCTATTTTGACACAAGGTCAAGAGAGTTCAAACCTGTTCTTGCCTCTTAAGGCTAAACAACAGAACCTTAAACAAGAACAGAAACATATATTCAGTATGTTATAACAAAAACAACCTTACATTTGTATCAATATACAAAAATCCATACCAAAGTATTTGAGAATAGTTGCTTTTAAGTTTAAAGTAGATTTAATAATCTACCCTTTTATGCTACCATTTTCTATATTCCCCAATTTCTTTTCAGAAAGAGATCCTTGAATCTAACATCCCTTGCTTAGTTTCTTCCATACTATGACCAATAACAATTTGCAACCAACCCCCCTAAATGATGACCCACTGAATGAACAAAATCTGCCCACCCCACCTCTTGGGATTGTGGGTATTATGTTCCCTAGATTGCTTCCTGTTGTCTGAGGGTAATGACATCTTTAGGGGACCCTGAGAAAATTGAGATAATGGCCAAGTCCTGGGAAAACTAGTTGTAACATTTGTTGTCTAGTCTCAGAACTGTTCCCATGCAGAGGGATCAGTATATATACCACCTGTGTGGTAGTCTTTCTGGTTTATTTATGTCTGTAGCCAAGATTCAGGAGATCTCCCCTTATCAAACCTGATCTCTATTAATCTCGAAGGAATCAACAGCCTTTTGTTTCCACTCTCTCCCCCCAGTGTAATACCTTTGCTGACTTAAAGTTAAGACATTCCTAAAATATCTAGATTGGTTTAATCCAGCTGTCCATTTTACAATCCCTGTCTCTCAGCAGCTGTTGTTTATTTATAAGCATTCAAAATATTCAAAATCAGTGTTGCAATTTTAAAAAATGTGGCTTGAGAAAGAAGCCTTGTGACAGTTCAAGTAGAGGGTTTTTGTTGTTGTTGTTTTTGTTTTTTAATTAGGGAAAGGGATCATAAAAAGGAGAAAGAGAGGATGGAGACCAGTCTCCAGTGACAGGAGCAGTGGAAGAGAAGAAAGAGGCAGAGAGAGGGAGAGAGAGAGAGAAAAGGTTGGGAGGTGGGCAGGACCCTTTTAAAAGGGAACATAGTGCATGTGCACAGGTGGTGCTCTTAGTGGCTACAGCTGAGGGTGTGTCCTGTCAGAACCCCAAAGACAGACCAGTACAGATGCCTGAATAAAGGATCCGAACTACCTGTGTATTTCCTAACTTTATGAGGCTTTTTCCTTTATATTACCTCACTCTCCTTTTAAATACTCATTATTTTTAAACTATTTAAGCACATGGTAACCTGGCTTTTAGAGGTATTTGTTTGTTTGTTTTCCATCTACACCTATATTAACTACATGTCTCTAGCCTTTTCAGACTGTGTGAACCAAACCTGAAAGTGCTAAGCAGCATTTAGGCCCTCTGACTCCAATTTGGCTCTGCCCACTCCTTGGGTCCTTGAAAGCTGAGCCTTAAGAGTTTAACCAGGTGCTGCATTTAACCACTCCAGCTCTAGGAGGCTAGTGCCCACATTGTGGCAGGCAGAAGGAAAGAATTGATGCTAAAGACTTTGCTTCTGTTGGGACAGAACTGATGTTTAGAGAGATTTAAGCAATATCAATTAAATATGGAAAAACAGGGCTAGTGTTTCCTTCCATAGGCATGGGATTTTCCATGACTGTAGGAAAATAAAAGCCTTTAATTCTGGTCAGTACCTCACATAATATGGGAATGATGGTTCAGGGGTAAGGGGAGAATATAGCAGCAGTGAATCATGTTTCACACTTCTTATAGAAAAGACTTTGTGGCATATAAGTGATAGGAAGGTCCTGTGTATTTCCAGAGGAGATACAGAGAAATTGAGAGCAATGATGGATAAGACAAAGCCTAATTCAGGAAAAGATACAATTCTTCTAACTGAGATTTTGAGAGGCCAGTGACAATGACACTAACACTTCAGAGATTAGAGACCCCTTTGGGCAGGAGAGAAAAAAATAAAATGACCTGTTAACCTCAAATTGGGACCCAGGAATGATGTAGAGGAAGCCTAGGTAATGTAGGGATCTTTCTTATGCTCTTCTACTTCTGTGAAAATAGAGTTCCCATCCAACACCAAGATACCACTTAGATAAAATAAAAGACTAACCAATCAGCATCAGCCACCTTTACTTCTAAATCAGTTACACTTGACTTTGCATAGAATGAGGGAGAAACCTGGAGGGAAAATTTACACATTTCAGAAAAGATAACAAAAATATTATGTGGAAAATCCAAACCCCAGCAGGGGGGAGGGCGTTGTCACAAGAAATCCCTTGTGTAAATTAAAACAATATTTATATCATTTTCTTTTACATTTAAGTTGTTTCTTGAGCAAACATAGAATCATAGTACTTGGCTTTATGGTTTGGTGTCTTTTCAACAAAAGCTAAAATCCCTTGAACTTGAGAGCTATAATGTTTCTATTTTGCATGTACTTCTTTGGCTTGGTTCACAACTGAGCACAATAGGTGCCCAAGAATATTTGTTGAAATGCTGCCTTGGGTCCCAAAGAAAGAGTACACCTTCCTAGAACTTTCTCACAGCCAATTAGAGACAGTTTCCTTCCCTCACAGCTGTTTTCCTGCTGAGAACTGGTTGGGGAATCTGGATTGGGCTCATTGCAGCCCCCTCTGACTGTGTTTAACCCAGGGAGCAGCTTGAAAACAAGACAGGCCAATTAGTAGTGCATCTGATTTTTGTAATTTCCAAAACCTTCCATCACAGCAAGGCTATTACAGGAAAATTAACCTGTAGCCGCTGAAGTCATTCAGTGTGCAGTTTAGCCATGGGCAGAAAACAAAACCAAGATGCACATGAGAAGCTCAGCGCTCTCCCTTTCAAATGACTGTGAGAAAAGTTAGCCAAAATGTGAAAATCTTATTATTCCACTGACTCCCCCAATGCTTTGGGAGGGAGGTCACACATGGTTTGGGGTACTGTTTGTTACTCAGTGGCCTTGAGTGAATGGGCATGAAGGACAGAGAATCTGATAAAGTGAGACTGAAAACAACTTCTACAGCAAAGTCTGGTCCAGGATGGATCATAATTGAATATTTTAATAGATGAATAATGAGCAAGGTTGATGTCTGATAATCTAGTTGATGTATTCTTAGTCAAGGGTAAGAAGATTTTTCTTTAATTAATCAGATCTTATTTCAAATGTTGGTAATAAAATATGCTGAGTTGCTAATTTTGTTTGAATTACACTTTGTGTGTGTGTGTGTGTGTGTGTGTGTGTGTGTGTGTGTGTGTGTCTCAGGGTCTAAGAACAACTGCTGTGAGGGAGGTAGTTTTCTCCTTTTACTGTTAAAGTCCCAGGGACCTAAGACAAATCATCAGGATCATCAGACTTGGAAGGAGGCACCTATACTCACTCAGCCATCTCTCTGCTCCTGTTGCTATTGTTTATTTAGGAAAGAGTAATTGATGAAAAAATTAATGTACAAATCCGTGATATCTATTTATAAAGACAGCCTATTCTGTGATTGCTCATTAGGGAACAGGAAGATCTCAGGAATGAGATCCTGCATTAGGGTAAGAGACCCTCTGAGGAGTCTACCTTGAGACAGCCAGGGGGAGTATGCTCTCTGCCCTCAGGAGCCTTCAGCTGACCTGAGCTAGAATTGTGGGGAAAGGGTGCTTTCTTCAGTCCTGTCAGTTTTTCTCTACTTAGTAGCCTTCTCAGTGAAACCCAATAACTAAATGCAACCTTTTGTTTGGGGGGTTATAGCCAATGATTAACTAGAGTCTTTATAAATACAATCATGTAGATGTATCTGGGAGAATGTGTTCTGGGTACACAGTCATGTGTGGAGATAGCACACAAAACAATTCATAGAATTCACAATTTCTTTACGGAACTCATGAAGCGGGACATTGAGAAGTACAATTTCCAACTTCAATGGGCACTCAAAGGTGCTGAAGATCGGGTACTTACTTTAGCACTAGCAATTGAACCCAGACCTCTGTGAACACTAGGTAAATGCTCTACAGAGCTACCCACAACCAGAGCAGCATTTGAACAAAGCAGCTTTGGGTACAGAAGGTCTATTACAGGTCTGGGTTATGCATTGCGAGCACACTTAAATGTAGTGATGATGCTGGCTCACACTCCACAGCTAGCAAGGAATGAAACAGTGCCACGCTCACTCAGAATCCAAAATAAACCTGAGAGAGCTCAGTCTCTCCACACCCTTCCTTGCTATCTGTGAAAGTGACATAAATGTCAACTAAAGTGCACTCAACTCAAATTGCAAACAGTTATGTTACTGCATAGGAGTTGTGGTTCTGTGTGGGAGTGAAAACTAAATACACCCTTCACCAAGTGGTGTGGAGTTATGGGCTCCTGATTTAGGACCACATCAGCTGGAGGTCTGTTGTTCAGGAACATGGTTTTGACTTTTAAAAGGCTCTGGTAGAATACTGCTGAGATGGGTCTTAGTCAGAAGCCCGTTAGAAAATTCTTCTAAGTGACTTTTCCTAAGAACAGCAAGTAACTATCCCTTTCCATTTTGTCTTTCTTCAAAGTTTTCACTCAATGTCATGTACTTTAGCCTGCAAACTTTGACATTACTAAATAATAGAATGGAAGACAAGTACTTCAGTAGTCAAGCCTTTTATCCAGGTTCTGATAAAATAGCATAAATACGTAACAGGGCTGCTCACTCAATAAGATCAATAGCTACGATATGAACATATGGTCAAGGACTGAGAGCTGCAAATCCAAGTCCTTTTCTGAAAGATTACAGCATGAATTGCTCCACCAAAACAATTTTAGTTAGTAGATCCAGACAGCTGGGACTTATTAAATAATCAGTCCAAGGTTGTGACTTTGTTGTGAGTTATACTTTGTGAGTGACCATTGATGATGGCGATGATGATGACAATTTATGATGGTGATGATGCAAAGAAACCTGGCCTGAAGAAAAATTAAATTGACCACAATATTATTCAGAAATAAACTCCGTAATGCACAGAAACTTCATGTATTATGATTAGGTGGTTGTATCTCATGTCTGTGTATTTACCTCAAATAAAAGATTATGGGGCTTGGATTGTAGCTCAATCCAAGCCCCATAATCTTGCTTACAGTGTGAAGTCCTTAGGTTTGATGACAATAAAATAAAAACAAGAAAGATATACAAGGTGGTAAACAGCAACAGAATGGTTTTAGATAGTCTAAAGCTTTAGACTTGGTGTTATGATAAAGTATGTGGGAGATCTTGGTGGATTCCATGGCAGGTGAAGGTGACTGGGGGGGGGGGGGAACAAGCATGCCAAGCAGACAGAGCTTAGTGAGAAGTTTTATTAGAAAGAGGAGGGATGGGGAAGGAAAGAGAAAAGAGGTAAAGAGGCATAGAGACACAGAGACAGAAAGTGGGCAGAAGAGAAGAGGGTGACAGGAAAAGTCCTGTCTATCCTGAGGTAACAGCAGGAAAGAGAGAGGGAAAGAAAGCATGAATGAGAGCAGCAGGTGGGGAGTGCTTGTCTTTCTTTTTAAAGGGGCTCTTTGTACCTGTGCACAGACTAGTAGTCATGGAACCCTGGGCTGACCAGAGTACTGCCTGAGTGCATTCTGCCAGGTGACAGGGACAGGCCAACATAATGTATGAATCCTTAACACCAGGGAAGGGAATTCTTTCGCAATCAGATAGACAACAGATTAATACTCTAGGTCTGCAGGTGCTTTGTTGCTGCTATTTAGTGATTAGAAAACTGGGGGGTAAAACCTCATGGAACTAAGAGGGAAAGGAGGAAGAGTAGTAGAGGGGGAACAGGAGATAAAGGTAAGCATGGTGGGTCACACCTACATCTTTATAATACCAAGGCATGGAGATCACCAGTGAAAGCCCAGCTTTGGCTACATAGTGAGCATCTGAGAATGGGGGAAGGTGGGTGGGAAGAGAAGACAGGAAGGAGGAGATATACTGGTTATAAATTTAAAATACGTTCAACAAGATACTGCAAAAAAACAAATTTAAAAATATATCACATTACTCCTAAAATTTAAGAGATACAGTCTCCACAGAACAAGAGATAATAGAGCATAAGATTGATGTTTCATATGAAAAGGAGGCTTGCTGAGAAATACATGCAATTTTGAAAATGGAAAATTAAAGAATTTTTAAAAGCTACAACTATAACAGCAGAGTTAATGCCATCCTCAAAGAGACTAATTGAACATATTAATTAAATCAGTGTGATGGGGGAAAATTGAAGATAATTCATAATTCCCCCCAAATAAAATGAGGTGATTTATATGAAAGAGAAAAAATAGCATCCTTACAAATAAACAATTGGTGTTTGTGAGGATGAGAACAAATCAAAAGGGAAAAGTAATTTAAAATGTTATAGACAAAATCTCTCTGACACTGAATCAAACCAAATCCTGCAAATTAAAAACATTCCAGAAGTACATGTGTCAATATTAATAGAAGACTACTTCCCCCATTAAGCCTCCAAGCATAGACCATAAAGAAATATCCAAGTTCTGTGCTTGCTATTTTGTAGTTGAACCATGTGCTCTAAAACTTAAACCAGTAGCCACGTCCTAATGCTCAGATTCTAGGGGTGCAGAGTTTGGAAGTGATGATGCAGCAAGTATATGAAAACAATGAATGACCTGCATTTATTCAGCCTTCATCAACTGTGAGAACATACTTTATGGCAACTACTGCAGAGAGAATGACCATGCCCATTGGGGGTGGAGACAGGGGCCAAAGTGACCTGGGAAAATAGGTCTGAGGAGGAGCCTGGGAGGGCTCTCTTGCTGGCCGGACCTGGAGAGGAGCGCATCCTGGTGGAAACTGCTGGTGTTCATCTGTCTAGGTTATAAGTTATTTTTCCCTAAATAAACATCTATTCGGCCTCTTTGTTTAATCCTGATCCCCATTAAACCATGATAGAAAACTGATCAGTGGTTTCTGTGGTACCCCCAAGGAAGGATCAAGCATCTTTGCCATCTTTGCTTTTGTTTTTCTGGGGTTTTTTTGTTTGTTTGTTTGCTTGGTTTTTTTTTTTTTTTTAAACATGGAATATGGGGGAGCAGAATAGAGCTTTGTGCTTTGTTGTTGCTTAGAATGCAAATGTCTGGAAGTTTGCTACTTGCATTGGACAACTAGAAGATGAATAACTAGAAGCTGGAATCACCTGAAAGCTTTGTTAGTTATACATCTGATACTACAAGAGACTGTGAGGGAAATGGACAGCAGGCTAGACTCTAGGCTGTTGGCAGAGTGTGGCTTCCTCACAACATGGCGGCCTCAGGGTGGTTAAACTTCTATACCACAACTTGAGGTGCAAGTGCTGTGTTTCTAAGTCCAGTGAAGAGAAATTCCATTTCCTTCTGTGATCCATTCTTGGGTGCTATATAGTCGAGCCCCTACCATATCCTAGGACTCTAATAAGTCATAAGCCTAGTTGAATTCCAAGAGGAACAGGATGTCTAACTCTTGAATGAAGAATGTCAAGGAATGTGTGACCTTCTGAAAAAGAACCTAAAGTAGCAATCTCCATTGTAAATGATTACAAAAGGTCTCTGACTAAAGATTGGATGAAATCTCAACAAAGCCACTAAAAATGGAAAGCACATTTTAATGACCCACATTACTGAATGTTGTAACTTTGCAACACAGCACACCTTGGTTTCCCTCTTGTGACATGGGCCTGAGTCGGAGCCTCACTTCATTGATACTATCCAGAATTGCTAGGAAGTATCACACTGCATGTTGACAGCATGAAGAAAGGTTCAATTCATAAACTGAAGTCTGGTTTCTATTGAATACGTATCTCCTTCACACTATTATAAAGGAAAAAAAATCATAAGTTGAAACCTTTCATAGATTATCTGTACAGTTTGATGCATGGAAAATATTATTCTTCCCTCAGTGGAAATCCCAGATATTTGTGAACTTGCAACCCCAATACCTGGATATGACATCTACATCAAGACCAGGTAACCATGAAACTTCTCAAGTATGGCATGTACTTCATTTGCTATAGAAGACGTGAACTCTTATTGACATACCCAGTAGCCAAACAACAGTGGGGTAGGTATGAGATTCTGTGGATAGTCCCCTTCAAAATAGGACAGAGGCAGGTCACATAGCAATCACAGTACTGTACCTGTTAAAATTGAGCTGTAAATGGATTGATCATTCCCTAATCAGAGATCTGTTACAATCTTTGGAATTTGTATTCAAGGTTCTGCCAAGAGAAGAGAGAGAGACACACACATAGACAGAATTGTTATATTTGATATGTGGACTGGAAAGTTCAATATCTACAGAACATGCTAGCATTCTGAAAGAAGTAATATATGTTGTGGGCAATCTAAAGGTAGAACTCAATGCTTAGGGAGTACTTAAAAAAAGATTTTTTTCCTTTGCTCTTCAGAGTTTCAACTGATTGTAGATGGCCTCCCTTAAACTGTAGAAGTTAATACTCTTTCCTCACGGACAGTAGATATCTGTGTTCATCACATCCAAAAGAAATACCACATCCCCTTCTAGACTGGTACTTGGTTGAGAACTGAACATCATCTCCAGTGGATATATAAAACTAATTAGCACGTTGTTCTTCCAGGCTCTTGTTTTTAAACCAAGCCATCATTTCTCCAAAAAGAGTTTACACATGAATTGTCTTACAGAAGAGATGCGGAAATTTACATATGTTTTAGGTTTTATATTGTTTGCCACTGCCAGTCTCTGCTGGGTTTTTCCTTCCCTGTGGTGTAAAAGCTAACTATTGAAAAGAAGGAAAGCATGCTCTGCACTATTCTAGGTGCACTGCATGAGTGAACTGGTTCCATCTTCATATTAACTGTATGCATAAGAATCATTACTATCTCTTTAGGGGAGAAAGCAAGAGGGATGGGGAGTACCCAGTAACACCACACCACCCTGTTCAGCAGAGCTAGGCTTCTGCACAGTTGTGGGAACTACTCAGTATTTGATACTTGTGAATAAATGTTCCCATAAAGGGAAAGCTCCCTTTCTCTCAATCCACAGTGACAGAACACTAATGTTTTCAAATTTTTAAAAATGTTTTATGAATGTGGCAGAGGCAATTGCCTTGGTTATGAAACAGATGTCTACCACACCCCCTTTGATTTCTCTGTTCATCCTTTTGATTATTTTCCATTCTGTTTATTGTAATACAATTTGAAAGGCCTAATATATTCCTTTTCTTGTTGTTCTCCAAACCTGGCACTAGAGTACAATAGAACAAAAAGACGAGAGAAGAAATACAGGTATGGTGGGAAGTCACAGATCTTCAGACCTGCCCCAGATTCCAGAGCACGTTCTCACTGCTTAGTTGGACAGATACAGGGGTAGATCTGATCTTGCTGACTAATCATCTGTCTGGACATATCCCACCATTGCTGCTTCAGATACAGACAAGGAATATGAAAGAATGTCCAGGAAGTATCCACCAGAAAAGGGAAAGGGACTCATTCTGGCTAATATTCAGTTTCTTGGAGAGGGTATGAAAGTCAAAGAGCAAGTAAGATCAAAGATATAACACAGAATAAAAAAGTAGGTTGACACACTTCCCTGGACACACCTGCAAATATTCCTCATCTTCCATTTCCTAAGTATTGTTTCTTGCTAGCTCCCTTATATCAACTGGAGGCCAATGCTGAGGGTTCTTATTTGGAACGAGCCATGCTGGAATACTTGGGGAAGCAGCCAACTAAATGCCACATGGAAAGCTGCTGCCTAATTATTCCAGGAACACAGATCATCTCACGAAATGCAAATTTTGTATTTGAGATTTTTATCATATTTTGTAAGTCAAAGGGTGGGTCTTTCTACCTTGATGTGTTGTGGCTGACTAACTATAGAAGCAATGGTGGGTAACAGCTGGACAACTCCCTTCTGGATTCAATCAGAATCCTCCTGCTGCCCAGCTGTGTTAATTTTAAACCTTTTTACATTGTCTTGGCCTTGGGGCTCATTGCACTGAGGAAGAGATGAAGATAAAAACAAGACCAGAGTATGATACATTAACAATGTTGGGTACGATGATCTCCCCAAATGCTGGTGCTGTTGAGTCTGGATGTGGGGCAGAATGTCAGTGATTTTCAAAGGTGCATGTTTTACAACATTACACCTGCACCCATGTGTATGCCTGCCCACTGTATACATACACTGCACATATATACACATACTTCATCTTCTTTTTTTAGTCTGCAGTATTTTATTCTTTTTCTATCCTTTAAAAAACTGTGCAAATGCTGGTTTCAAACCAGTTAGAACTCAATTACAAGGCTTGATTCTCAATTAAAATTTTAGAAAAAGAAAAATTCTCTTTTAGAAGTTGTTCTGGCTCCTGGTATTTCCAAGCTTCATTAAAACCCCATGTGAGTGATGGAAAGTGTTCTCTAACAATACCTGCAGCCCCAAGTGCTAATTAGAAAGGGTCAGGCTGGAATCTGATAACACAGCAGGTCAGAGACAGCAGCAAAAGTGTGCAATGGAATTTGCTGAGGAGGCAAGCCTGGCAGCAGAAAGTGGTCCCTGACAAGTGCATTATGTCTAAAATGACACCACCTTCCAAGGGTATTCTATTCCACAAATGTAACTGCTGGCTCTGCTTGAATGGCTCCTGGGCACAAATTGCCCCCACTCCTCCTCCCCATCTTCCTGCTCAGCCCCTGAGACCCATGGGGTTCTTGGGAGGAGAGATGACCTCATGTTCCATGCCAGCCATGGATAGTAATCTTCTC
This sequence comes from Phodopus roborovskii, assembly GCF_943737965.1. Lineage (NCBI taxonomy): Eukaryota > Metazoa > Chordata > Mammalia > Rodentia > Cricetidae > Phodopus > Phodopus roborovskii. The sequence continues at coordinate 23,049,881 of NW_026126409.1, forward strand.
ACCACCAGGTTGAGTTAGGCATTATTTCTTTTCACAACATCTTTTTATTTTAGTCAAATGTGCGTTGCAGTTTCTGGCTTGTCAGCTATCGTGCACCCTTTGTTAAGAATAGTCCTCATTTAATTTAGAGCTCATAACAATGTTTAATACTCTAGACAACAATGAGAGAAGGAAGCATTGGGAAGAAATGAAGGGAGACAGAAAGGGAGAAGCAGCACAGGAAAGCATTTGGATGCCTTGGCATTAGACCATGAAGTCAAATATGTATTACTGCTTCTAATGTCCCTTTAGAAGAAACGGTACCTGATTTTACTTGTATGAAAGGGGCCTTTGGGAGGATGACCAACATATCCTGTTGTGAGTGGGTGGGAAGAACTCAAAATCACTTCAGCTGAAGCATGCTCTTCCCCTGATATTCACTCACATAGGCAAATTGCACTTTGCATCACAGAAGTCACAGCAGTTCAGCCTCATTTGGCTTTGTACTCCTACACTCAGAGTGCCTCTTTCTGAGCATCTGGAAGCTCAAGGAAACATCTGAAAGATAAATTCATAAGAACTTTTCTAGATTACCTGCTAGGTCAGGCAATCTTTTCGTTTGGAACTAAGATTGCTAAGATTGAGGGTGTGTGTGTATGTGTGTGTGTGTGTGTGTGTGTAAAAGAGGGAGAGAGAGATGGAACTTGGGAGGAAGACTTAATTAGATGCATCGCACAAGGAGGAAAAACATAAGGTTTGTGCTTAAAGATAATGAGGGCTACAGACTTGATTAAAAATCGATGCTTCACTTTGCTGCCCTGCCTTTCATTCCTCCACTCTCCTCTGTATCACTATGGGGACTGCACCCACACTTGACAGATTTGGTCTTTGTTCCTCATTCATTTCCGTGAGCTCTCTATGAAATCAACTTGGTGTTTTATGATTGTTACTTAGTGTTTTGTGTAAGAAAGTTTCCTATTTATAATTGAAAACAAGGAGAAACCTGATTTTTTTTTCCCTGAGGTTTGGGAAATGCTCCCTGGAAGAAGGAACCCTTTGCCAGGTGCTAATTGCATTCCTATTGTATTTTGCCTTCTTGTTTTCTTCAGTAGGGAGAAGGGAGGTGGGGGGCATTTGAAGATAATTGAACAAGGTGAAAATGAATGCTCATTAAATTCCAGAATACAGGAGGGCTCATTTCATAGGAGAGGGCTGTAAATATGACTTTTAATGAAGTTATGACAGGGTGGCCAATAAAAGTCATTTACTCTGCAGTATTACAGTTAATTATACACAGCTGGAGCCATTTATGGCTTGTCCCTTGTTAACTTTGCCTGCCTGCATGTTAACCCTTACAGCATGAAGTCAGCCAGGAAGCAGGCAGTTTTTGCACATAAAGCAACACTAAACAGATGTCCCACAGGACCACAGGATTGAAGACAATCCTCACTGGTTCTAAGAAAATAATGCCTACTTATCCCCCTATACTCTCAGTACTTCAGTTCCAGAGAGTGCAGGAGGGGCAGGGAGAAAGACTTGTTTCTTATGTTTCCATTTTTTCTTAGCTCTTCCCCCTTTCCTTTTGGAAAAGAATTAGACCTTTTGGGGGGCAGGGAGGAGGATTGTTAGACCTAAGCATTTTATTTTTATTGTTAGGAATGTTTTAAATATGTCTCACTGCAGTTAAAGCAATGGTGGAGTAGCAAAACAGACAAATCCCTAGCAGCTCACTAATGCAGACAAAGCCTGTCCCTAGTGCAATAGGCCCCTGACTTTGCTTTTGAAGATCCTGCATTTTGAGGTGCATCTGTAGGTAAATAGCAGTTTCAAACAGCAAAGGCATCCCAGTTGGTTGTATTGGAAGCCAGGATGCAAGCACTGCCTAAAAGCCCTGTTTCCCAGGTGTGCGATGACAGCAAAACAAAGACCCTGGTATTATTATTATCATTATCATTATTATCATTATCATTATTATTATTATTTATTGTGGTGGTACAAGCTTTTAATCCCAGAACTTGGAAGAAGGAAGAGTATTATTATTACAATTTTGAGGTCAGTCTGGGCTACATTGCAAGACTTAGTTGTCTTCAAACCAAGACAAGAGAGGGCAACAATTAAAAAAAAAAAAGTATAGTTCATAAACTGAGCCATGGATGATTTGTGGGAAATGTTAGCACTACTGGGTAGTGGAGACAAAATGGGCTGTTCAATAAGTAATGATTACACAGACATTTGCTGTGTCAATATTCTCATTATTTCACACTTACAGGTTTCAACCTTATTCCTAGAAACAATGTGACTATCCTGAAAGTAAAGGAACCCTGCTTTGAGTCATTCTTTGTCCTAGGGTAGGAAAGGGTAGCCTTACTCACTGATCAAGACTCTTATAAATTCTGGTAGGTTGTGATTCTTGTTACCTAATTTTCTGTGAACATCCAGCTTTTGGAGTCACCATGTGCAGTACTCAGTAGTGGCTTCTGTGTCATCCTTCTACCTCTGTGACAAAATACCTGAGGGGGGGGAGGTAATTTTGACTCATGGTCACTTGGCTTAATGGTTACATTCTTCTGTTGGAGTAGAACCTCGTGGGAGGTAACTCATGTTGAAACAAAGCAGCTAACATCAGGTTAGCTGAGGGACAGAGGTAAAGGAAGGGGTTAGGGACAATATGTAATCCTTGAAGTCATAGCTGCAGTCACCTGTTACCAATAACTGGCTCCTCCTGTGAATAGCCCCTAATACTATGAGCTGAACAGGGAGTAAGTCCATTGATAAGGTTAGAGCCCTGTGATTCATGAACCATTTAATGGTTCTTGCTCTGAACATGGCTGTCCTAGAAAATAAGCATATAGTAAATGAGCCTCTGGGGATCTTTCAGACAGACTGATGAGGCCATAAACATTTTCCTCATGCCCACTCTGGACCTTAGGATGAATTTTTATGTATGGGAATGACATAATCTTTCAGGGTCTGTTTTTGGATTATTTTTGGTTTATAAACTCTATGCTACTATGTGGTTTAGTTTCTGTCTTACGACCAACTAAGTTATTTATCAATTAAAGGCCATGTAATTTCTCTCCATACACATAAAGTGCTGAATGATTGATTCCATGTTGTGTGTCTGCATGGTTTCACCACGTTCCATTGAGTCTGCTTTCCCTTTGCTATTTATAGCTATAGTTAGGAAACGGCCATTTTATGATACCACACCCATTCTCAATACGTGGATGGAGAAAGTTGTTCTTTGCCATGTTACACATTACTAATCTTTCCCTTTAGAAGGGGGAGGCAGAATGGGCTAGAAGAGAAGGGATCCTCTCTTCTAATAGTTTGCCTGTGCTCTCCCTGCAGGGTTCCAGTTATATTTGCTTCTACATAAATTCCTCTGTTCCTGATAGAAGTCTCTCCTCACCCTGTATAGAAGAAATAAAATGATAGTAAATGATTTATTTATAGTGATAGCCTGGTTTTATAGAACATCTATAACCAGATGTTCTAGTGAGTATGGTAAGACATTTGTTGGTCATAGGAATCTTATATTCACAAACTCTGTGAATCTCTCTCTCTCTCTCTCTCTCTCTCTCTCTCTCTCTTATACACACACACACACACACACACACACACACACACACACACACACACACACACACACACACCTGCCAGTAAAGGAAAAGAAAATAAGGAAATGATCACTTTGTCATGGCAGGGAGAATAGTCTGGCTCAAATTGCATAGATTCATGTTGATGAACCTGCAGGGTGATGGGGTAAGAATGTACACGGAATTCAAATAGCTTCTCTGAACTCTTATTTTGTCCTAAGTTTTGGACATCTGTACATCTGGCCTTTCCTTGCATTTAGCTTTGAAAGATGTTAAGTGTAATACACTGAGAACTAATTTAGAAATCTCTATATTAGTAATTGATACTTGTGCTGGCTAATTTTCTGTTAACTTGACACAAACTAGAGTCATTTGAGAAGAGGAAATTTTAACCATGAGAACACATCTCCTTCAGATTGACATGTAGGCAAGCCTATAATCCATTTTCTTTATTGGTGATTGATGTGGGAGGGCCTAGCTCAAAGGCTAAGGAAGCCATGAGGACCAAGCCAGGAGGTACCACGCCTCCATGGCCTGTATATCAGTTGCTGCCTTCTGGTTCCTGCCTTGAGTTTCTACCATGACTTCCCTAGATAGTGGGTTTATAAGCCATAAAGAGAAAGAAACCCTCTCTTCCCAAGTTGCTTTTGGTCAAAATGTTTCATCACAGCAATAGAAATCCTAAGACAGTATTCAACTATTCCTACTTGTGTTTCAAACCTAAAAAGGAGAGATCTTCCAAATAAAAACACACAAAAGTTTTCCCACTTGACCAAGATTACAGTACTCAATTCAATATACAATTTGCACATTTTCCTGAGCATGACATAGGAATATCTTTGTCTAACACTGGAAATAACATTTTAAAATATCTTACATTTGATGGAGAGAGGGGAGAAACAGAATGCTTTATGTGTTCAATGTGCTGGGTTTTAGGCAAGCTCCTATTAACTCAGAAAAAGTCAAGTTGTGCTGCCAATGGAAGATTGCTAGATAAAAACACAGATGTGCTAATGCATACCAGGCTTAAAGAAAGGGTCAAGAAAATGCCTTCTTTCAATATACTCTTGGTAACTAAAAGTGGGATTATTGTACCTGGATACTAGTTTATGCAATACAATGCTTGAATTAGACATGTTTGCTATCTATAGCTTAAAACTTAACATCATGTGTCCTCTCAATTTTCCCGCAAAAATAAAAGATTTATATCTAACTGCATATTCTATATGGAAAGCCATCTTATTTTTCATTTCTGAAATTTTTGCTTTGAATTATCACAGTTTTAATAGACTATTCAAGGTTAAAAATTCACATAATATACAACTAAATGTATTATAATAGTGTCATCCTAAAGGTACTTATTTGTGAACCTCAGACAATATTGCAAAGCATCTGGGATTGTTTCTAATATTTGTTCTACCTGAATGAACACAAACATCACTTCCTTAATGAAATGTCTTTGTGTGTATGTAACAATGTTGTTCTTTCACTTCAAGTGCCAATTCATTGTGGGAAAGTTATTCTGAGTTTTATGTTATATATGTTAAAATGTGAAACAAGCTCTCCCAGGAACTGACGATTATCCCCTTTTTTTTTTTCAGGATCTCATAAAGCTGTTGTTGCCTTCAGACAGCAGAATGTAATTTTAATATCATGACACCCACTTTCCCAAGAGGTTGGAGTAGGCAGTCTTTGGTCATTCAGTGGATTATGTATATTTGTCATTTAGGGAGATTGGTTACAAGTTGTTATTGGTAATGGTGAGGATCTTGATCTGAAAAAATAAAGGGTGGTACATAGAAATGATAGGATAGCAGGGTAGATTACTGAATCTACTTAGAAACCAAAAAAGCAACTACTAGTCTTGAATATTTACATGGTATAGATTTTTGTATATTGATACAAATTTACGGGTATTATTTTTAGAACATACTGTACTTACATTTCTACTCTTGTTTTAGGTATTGTATCTGTACAACCCATTTAACAGCATAGTGTAAATTTCTAGTCATTGAAAGTTATTATTACAAACTACCTAGGATAATAAAGAAATACAGGTTATTAATTAGTCACCTATACAATCAAATTTGTAGTCATGTTAGGTATGTTTTCAAGGCCAAATAGAGATTATATTTTAGATAGGTGGTCATCAAATACTTCAGAGAGCTAAAGAATATGATGGCATTTAAGATTTTTTAATGACATAAGGTTTTCCTTTTTTTGTTTTTAATGACAATGAGATATGCCTGCTTCTGGCAGAAGTGACCTACTTCAGAGATGATGGACATTGAAGAAACTCCATATGGAGTTTACTTTATGTAGCCACCATGCAAGAAACTGCCCTTCCCTAGATGGCTGACAATATGCTGTCCAAATTGGACAAGCAGGACACAAAAAAGGTGACTGCCAAACTTTGCCAAGACAAGGCAGAACAGTACTTAAAAAATCCTGCTTCACAGAAAAGTCTGTCAGATATTCTAGACCCGGAGACCAAAGATGGATGCCCTAAGGTTATATAGATGAACCTTGTGTGAATGAATATCCAGGCACTCAGGTGTTTCTGTCATTTCTTAGTTTTTGGAAATTGATTGCTTTGTACTTCATGTTTACTAGGATAATGTTATATTCTTAGGTCTCTGATGTAATTGCAAACTAAATAGTTATCGTTTTCAGAAAAGAAACTCCCAAAAGAGGTGTAAAGTGTGTAAGGTTGAGAGACATAAAAAGATAGTTTTGGGTTGGTATTGAAGGTTAGGATAGTGAATTAGTATGTATATATGCACATATATATATATACACACATAAATATGTATATATTTGTGTATATGTATACAGTTTACTTGTATATAGTTTTACTGTATTGATTAAATTCTTCTCTTTTTACTTACACAAAAAGGGGGAAATATGTGATTTTCTTTGTGTTCTGACAGATAAAGCTTGCTTGGACCAGAGGGCAGAGCTAGCCACTAGTTAACCATAGAGGTCTAGAAGTCAGGACAGAAGAGACAGGAAGTGATAAGGCAGGACAGAGACAGGATCTCATTCCTTTTGGGACAGAGGAATGGAAGAGATAAAGGACTGTGGTGCTCTCTCTCTCTTTCTCTCTCTGCTTCTTTGATCTTTCAAGTTTTCACCTGGATATCTGACTCCTGATTTGTATTGATAAGATTAACTAGACTTATTTTCAAAAGTATTTATATTTGTGCTGAAAATACATATCTATAGGTATGTTGAAATTATTACACAAAGGAAGTTTGTAAATGATGACCCGATTTAAAAAATTAGTCAAAGTATTAAGCCAGTTATGAAAACAGGCAGTAAAAATCATTAATGACTATATTGCTTTGAATATAAGTAATATACCCCACAGGCTCAGATATTTAAAAACTTGGTCCCCAGTTGGTGGCAATGTCTGGGGAGGTGGAAGAAGTGTGGTCATGCTAGAAACAGGACCATTGAGGTCAAGGTTTCAAGCTTCTCCGTGTTTTCTTTCTTATTTTATTTATTTATTTATTTTATATAACCAATTCCATTTAAATGAAAACAAATATTTATAGACAATATTTGGGAATTTGGGCATCATTCTTTCCAAACTACTTCCTGCTGGTAAGGGGCACTGTCAAGGGGATTCGAAGAAGATGCAGAAATCCTGGCTGTAGTCTGTAAGGCTGCTTTGACCAGCTGTTTTGAATGTAGGATCAGCTTGTACTCTGTTTCAGGCAGTCTGGCTTGATCAAACCACATTAGTCTGGAAGGAATCCACAGGTTTTCATTTTCTGTGGAAACAAAAATAGAAATCCTTTTCCCCAGTATCTTGTCCTTGAACTTAAATTTTGGAGTCAAAGCATTTTTTTTATTTAATTTATTATTTTACATGTTGATCTCAGTTCCCTCTCCCTCTTTCCCTCCCTCCTTCCATCCCTCTCTCCCTTCCTTCCTCTCTCCCTCCTTCCCTCCTTCCCTCCCTTTTACCCTCTCTTCCCTCTCTCATGCACTCTAAACACCCTCCCCTCCCATCCCCCACCCCAATTCCATATGTAGGGGAATGCCATCCAGTTGGGGTCATGTAGATTTGACAGGTCATGTGAAGTAGGGACTAGGGCTTCTCTCCTGTCTCTAGATTAAGGCAGTTATCCCTCCATGGGGGATGTGTTCTCAAGGTCCTCTTAATACTTTTAGAACATCTATCCAGGACCTTCTAGCCTTGAGGGTTTCCATGGAGAAATCAGGTGTAATTTTGATATGTCTGCCTTTATATGTTACCTGTCCTTTTTCCTTCACTGCTCTTAATATTCTTTCTTTATTCTGTATGCTAGGTGTTTTGATTATTATGTCGAAGGGTCTTTTTTCTTTGGTCCAGCCTATTTGGGGTTCGGTATGCTTCTTGTACTGTCATGGGCATGTCCTTCTTCAGATTTGGGAAGTTTTCCTCGATGATTTTGTTGAATATGTTTTCGGCACCTTTGAGCTGGGCTTCCTCACCTTCCTCTATGCCTATTATTTTTATGTTTGGCCTTTTCATGGTATCCCACATTTCCTTGATATTTTGTGTTAAGGATTTGTTGGATTTATGATTTTCTTTGGTCGATGAATCAATTTCTTCTAGTTTATCTTCTGTGTCTGAGATTCTCTCTTCCATCTCTTGTATTCTGTTGGTTATGCTTGTGTCTGTAGTTCCCGATTATTTTGCCCAGTTTTTCTATTTCCAGAATTCCTTTGGTTTGTGTTGCCTTTATTTTCTCTATTTCAGTTTTCAAGTCTTGAACCGTTTCCTTCACCTTCTTAATTGTTTTTTCTTGGCTTTCTGTACTTTCTTTGCTTTCCTTAAGGAATTTGTTTATTTCTTCCACTTTTTTGTTTGTTTTTCCTCCATTTCTTTAAGGGATTTTCTCACATCTTCTTTGAGGGCCTCTATCATTTTTATGACAGAAAATTTTAAGTCATTCCCTTCTGCTTCCACTGCTTTGTTGTTGTGTTCTGTTCTTGTTGGTGTAGATTCCCTAGATTCTGGTGGTGTCATGATTGTCTTTCTGTTGTTAGGTGTTTTCTTGTATTGCTGTCTTCCCATAGCTTCTTCCAGTAGGTGTTGGTGGGGTTCCCCCATCTCTCTATGGTACTTCCCCAGTGGGCTTATGTGGGTCAGAGAGTCAATATCTGGAGCTCTGGGTGGTCCAAGCTCTATAGGAGGTCTCTCCTCAGACAGGGACCCAGGGATGGGGTCAGGGCTGAGGATCCAGTAGAAGATGCCACTAGCCAAAGGCTCTAGCCAATGGCTGGCGGAGGAGGACACAGGCTGAGCTGAAACTTGGGAAGTTTCTGCAGGTTAGTCTGATCTCACTGGAAACTGGGACTCTCCAGCTGAGGCCTCTTTCTGTAGCAGAGGCCCTGCTTTAGGGGTCAAGGAACTTGCCTGTGGTGGGAACTCAGAGTGGACCCACAGAGATAGGCAGATCTCTGGGAGGGGCCTGGGACTCCAGCAGAGGACTGGAGGTGGGGTCAGAGACCAAGCAGGTGGAAATTATGGGTGGTCCCATGTGGATAGGCAGCTCTCCTTTGTTCAGAATTGTTCCAAGAAGTCTTAGAAGTAGAGTGGACTGTTGGCTCCACCCTCTGTCCCAGTGCTCAACTAGAGCTGCGAAACAGTGGGCAGGGTAAGGCAGAGGGTGGGGGGGTAGGCTCATGGTGGGGATGGGTGGGGGTGTATCAGAGCTCCAAAGGTGCTCTCAATGTGGACAGAACACAGGAGCAGTGGGGCTTCTCCCTGTTTACAAAGTTGCTCTGTCTGCTTTGTTGTTGCAATTGAAGATATGAACTCTTAGGCTCCTGATCTAGCTACTATTCTGGCCAACTATGTTGAATTCTTAACCTCTTGTAACATTAAGAGAAAGTAAATTCTATCTCCTATAAGTACTTATGTTTATAGCATTTTATTATATACAAAGACATTCTGTGTAATCTGTGTACAGTAAACACTAACCAAACATATGTTTATAAAGATCCTAATTTAACTTGTGTGAGTCACTTTTTTGATTTTGAACAGGCTCAGTATTTTTTTTTAAATTGAGTTATACTTTACAAATGAACCATTTATAAATACGTAGTTTGATGACTTCTCAAAATGAATACTTATGCATGATTTTTCCCATAAGCAAGAGGTTGTCTCCAGTGATCCCCCTCCCCACACCAAACATCCTTATACCCCTATGCAGCAATTCTCTGAACTACCTGGCTCTAGGTAACTGCTGATAGGTTTCTGAACTATGGGTTTCTTATTCTTGTCTAGAATGTCATCTATTTGGGTTTATACAGCATGTAGTGCTCTATGTCTTGACTTTTGTTACAGAAAATAATTTGAACTTTGGGGTGTGTCTAATTTTCTTATTAATGAGTAGTGGTCCTGGTATGGAAGTATCATGGAAGGATGTTCTTTCTCCTTTTGATGGGTCTTTCAATTGTTCACACTTTTTTGCCTATCTTAAATAAATATTCACCGGGTATTTAGCCCAAGCCTGTATCCCTTGTTGTAAAGATTGTTTTATGTTGCCAAAAATGCAATTGGGATTTCTTCTCTTTCTCCTTCTCCTCCTCCTCCTTCTCCTCTTTATCCTCTCCCTCCTCCTTCTCTGTTCCTTTTAGGAGAAAAACTATAAACTTATAATACAGAAATGAGTATAGCCACTGTAACTTTTTATATCAGACTCTTTGTGTCAAGCATCTTGACATGTTATATTATCCCACAAAAGGTTCTACTAACATTTGTTTTTGCATTGTTGGTTACTGATATGAACCAACTGCAACCCTTAGGTTTTACTATCAATAAGTGATTCCTGATTTGCCCTCAGGACTCTGCCACAAAGTTAAGGTCAGAAGAGACATCTTTTTTATTTATTATTTTTTCTTACTTTACATATCGATCCCAGTTCCCTCTCCCTCCCTCCAAACCTCTTATAGAAGAAACTTCACAACAATTATAACTTCTTTAACAATATACACTAGACACTTTGACACCCCAGTGCAGTAAATACTCTGATGCTTCAAGATACTGGATTCACAGATTTAGACTCTTGAATAGGCTAGCAAGAGATATGACTATTTTGTTTAGCTAGTTGGTGTGGTGTTTTGGAATGGTGTGTCACCTTGTAGCAAAGGATATTCTTGATGTTAATGATCTTTCTTTCTCATCTTCCTGCATGCTGGGGTTACAGTCATATACAATCATGCCTGGTAGAGATACAAATGGTACTTTTTTCTCTCTGCTTCAGTCTCACTGAGCCACTGAACTTTCAGCCTCCAAATGCAGGTAACAGGTTGATACAAAGCTTCAAAGAGTAAGAAAGACATGTGTATTGGACAGCTTCAATCAAAGCATTCCTAGGTCACTTTTCCTGTTACTTTTATCCACCTTGCTTTAGTTTCTTTAATTTAATTAAAGCAATGTCTTGGGAAAGTTCTGTCATACTTGTTTTTAGTAACCATAAAGGTCAGGAAGAGCTTTCAATAAGGGAAGAATCAGAACCTGCCTGGACTTACTATAAAACCGATCCTAGAAAGCATTTCCTTCCAACCAGGCATGTAAAACACTGCCCATATATATATATATATATATATATATATATATATATATATGTGTGTGTGTGTGTGTGTGTGTGTGTGTGTGTGTGTGTGTGTGTGTATGTATGTATATATATATATGTGTGTGTGTGTGTGTGTGTATATATATGTGTGTGTATGTGTGTGTGTGTGTGTATGTATGTATGTATATCCTTCTAGCTGATGGAATAGGCATAGAAATCAAGGGAAATTGAGCTACTTAGGCAGAATGTCTGTGATGTTAGAATTCTTATAGTACTTTCAAACAACAGTCATATTGTCATTAGCTAAGCAGTGGTGGCTTGTCCATCCCCTCCCTGGGTGGAGCTCTTCATATCTTTCAATTTTACATTCTGGCCTACTTTCTGTCCTTATGATGATTTCTAAGGGAAACTAAATTGTTCTTTGATTTAAGAGATTATCGCTCTTCACAGAGCTATAGTGTGAATGCCAACAAATGACCACCCTACTCAATGACTAGGAAAGGCAGCTGACTGCCCAACTCAGACTTGGGAGAATGGAGTTACATGGCATTTGCAGCAAATGCAGGCAGAGTCCTGACACTGACTCCAACCCTCAGATCACTTTGCTGGTGCTTTGTATTCATGACCCCCAATTTTCAGGACCTGGAATCTTCCTACTAGAGAGCTGCCTAAGCTGTCAGACTTACATGTCTGTGGAACCCAAGAGCCTGGCTGATTATGTCCTCCCAATGGCAATTCTTCATTCCTGATTTCATTTGCAGCTACAAGGGCTCCCAGTCCCCATCAGGACAATTCTGGATAGTATCTTCCTTCCTTCATTTGGAACACTTCTTTGAAGGATTGAAATAAGTCGAATCTGGACCTTGAGTTCATCTCCCTCACTTGCTTTCTCTCAGTTATTTCCAGGTCTCCCGTTATCCTGCTTTTGCTAGGACTATTTAATCATGTCACCTTAAAACAGTGTCTTCCTCTCCCTGCTTCATTTTTATCAGCCCTGCTTCCCTAGAATCTCATTTCATTATTCTATCTTGTTCCATGGTCCAGTGTCAGCTTCTTCTTGAAAGAGATGGTTCAGCTTTTCTGTCCTCTCCAGTATCCTCAAATCCAGTCATCTCATGTCCAAGGAAAGGCTATGTTTTGCTGATTTCAGATAATGACAAATATAATCTGGATTCAGGTTAGGAGAAGCAACTTCATCAAGTCTAATTTGGTCTTTCCACATAAAGATTTTATAGAGATTTAATTGCCTCAAAGATCTCTAAAAATAGCACCTCTAAACAGAGACAACCTTTTTTATTTTGTTATACTAAGAGAGAGGATACAATCTAGCTTTATATGGTGAAAAACCATGTTTATAAAGATGTGTTTAATCTTGGTCCTGGAGAAAAAAAAAAAACAAAATAAAAATGGCCTTTAAAACTTACATGACTTTCACCAAAGCTTGATTTGTATCTAACAAATGAAGTACATTTTGAGTCCTTTATGTCCATTATGAGTATGGATTGGAGGCATGTGCATTTCTTCATGGTGAAGTAAAGAGTTGTCTTTGTAGCACCACTGTTCATTCAAAACCTTAATGGAGAAACTGCTGAGTGATAGGAAAGAAGTATGTGCAGACACACTGAGTAGTGGAGTATCTTGAAAATAGCTTTTTCTTCTTCTTCATGTTTTTGGTGCACTAACAAAGTGAAAGTCATTTTGACCACCAATCCTCAGGTATAAAAGTTGTATTTTTATCAATATGAGAGATTGGGTTGAAAGAATGCCAGCACCTACCACTTAATCTGAAAATTATAGAGGTGCTAATAAAGCCAATCCTGAAAACACTTTATTTTATTTTCAAAAGCTCCCTGCCAGTTCCCAATATTATCCATAAATAGCTTTTTACCATGATTATCTGATTAAGATTTTACTGTAGCTCCAGTAAATACATATCCTCTATTCATATCACCAGTAAGAAAGAGATTTCCAACCATTGGAGAGAAATTTTCACTAATCAACCCAATTTTCAATAGGTTAATCAATTGGCCTTCATGGAAGCTAGCCATGGCCAAGAGTTTCTTTCCCCCACTCAAAAGAAGTGAGTAAAAACCATTATGTGAAACTTCCAAGAAAACTTGGAAGAGGGCGGCTATTCAGTGGTCTCTATTTCATTTTTACTTCCTTCCTTTGTGGTTGGATTATAGATGCTTGCATGATATGGACATGATTCTGCCCTTTGGTAGGGTAGCAAACAGAAAGGGGATGTATAGGATATCAGAGACATCACACTTAAAAGACAGGAGATGTGAGCTGGTGCTTGCTGATTGTGTGAAGAAAAAGTAAACCTCTAATATTAGCATGTGCCACTATTTAATTTTGGTTTACATTTGAACTCCTTTTTTTCCCCCACAGCAGAACATAAATTTCTTATCCATATAGCCAGATACTATTTGTTCAACCTTTGTTCTGCTGCTGTTGTTTGAACATAGCTTGTTTCCTAGGAAACATCATTGAAGCTTAGCCACCAGTGTGGTGATGGAGGGCTTACTTAGTAGAAGGTGTTAGGCTCAGGGAGGCAGAATCCTTGTGAGTGAATGAGTACCTTTGTCCAGGGACTGGTAACAGCGAGAACAGGTTGGTAAGCAAGCTTACCTTTTAGGTTCTCCTCTCCTTATGCTCAATACTGATTTCTACTATGAATTCATGGGTTATGAAGTCATAACTAGAAGGTGAACGTGTGATTTAGGACTTCCTGAAACAATTAGCCAAATAAACTCTTTTTTCTGTATGTATTATATAGTCCTAGCTATCCAATAAGAGCAATAGAAAATAGGCTAGGAACCTAGAGTCTAAAAGGTTATGCATTCTTTATCTACCTCTGCCCATTTTAATGCACCATTGACATTTCCATGATTCACATTATATAATGAAAATCATGGACCAAGAGATAGAAGAGCCTTTAAATCCCTGCACTCCATACCTCTAAAACCCACATCAGGTTGATTTCTGTATGTCAACACATTCTTTTGCATAACGCCATCATGGAGGAGGGATCAACAGAATTTCATTTTAGGGCAATATTCTTTTATATAAAGACAGTTTTTAAAAACTAGATATTAAGGATAAAAGAATTGTAGCTCAGAAAGCCACCAAGGCCACAAAAGTTAAACAGATACAGCTGAAACAAGAGTTCCTTAAAATAAGAATTATGCTGCCCTCCTAAACACCATGCTTCTATGCAATATTTTCCCTTGTTTTTCACTTTCTTCAAATTCCCAGTACTAAGACATGCATCCTTCAAATATTTTTATCTTATTAATCCTGTTCATATTTTCTCTGTTTCTTAGAATTAACTCCTTATAACACCTGGTGTCTGTATTTAGGTGATATTGATGCAGGAGGGTTAGCCAAGAGTATGTCTTTCAACAGGTGTGGATAATGGAACCAGGGAAAGGCTAAGGGCATAAAGTTCTGCAAATGTTCAATCAAAAAAGTAGAATCTGAGGAAATTATTCTGTGGCTGCTGTGCCATGCAGGAGAGCCCTGTGCCTTGACATAGGGAGTTTGATATGCCATCTGTTCTGAGGAGCCTGGATTACTCCATCTGTCCCTGGTTTTCGGAAACCTGAAGTAGTGGAGACAATAACACGCGCACACACACACACACACACACACACACGCACACACACACACACACACACGCACACACACACGCACACACACACACACACACGCCCTATGAAAAATGACCCTAGTTCTGGAATTGCAATGTCAGCATGAATTCCTGAATTGCCTCTGCTGTCCAGATGCACAAACACCTGGGCTTTCCTGATGAGACAAGGCAACATCCTAAGTTTGCTCTGAGGATTTTGATCCTATTATATTTTTATATAATATTTTCTATTTATTCTTTGGGAATTTTATACATGCATATAATGTATTTTGATCATATCCATTCCCACTTCTCCCCTGCAACTCTGCTGAATTTCCCATCATAGCCCCATTGCAAACTCATAAACTCCTTCCCTCTCTCCCTCCCTCCCTTCCTCCCTCCTTCCTTCCTTCTCTCCACCCCTTCCTCCTTCATCCCTTCTTTTCTTTTTCTTTATTACTCATTATTTAATTCGTGCAGTTAAAATATGGTTGTGAAGCTAGAACATGGACAACCTACTAAAGGCCATGCCCCCAAAGAAAATTACTCTTCCTTCTCCACCAGCCATCAGTTGCCAGTACTCTTAAAGTTTTAAGGCCGTATCCCTCCCACATCTCTTCCTATACAGCCTGGGTTGGCCTTCAATTTAATACCTTGTTGACTTAACCTATACCGTGATAGCAGTATAGGAGTATGCTGCATAGCTATCTGGGTATCTCTGGCTTTCACCTCAGTGATCACATATTGCTTTTGAGATAAGTTGTGTGTCACTGACTTGATCAAGCCAAGAACTCAGTATCTTTAGCTGTATTTGTGCTTTTTCTCATTTGAAGATGTATTGTTACCAAATTTTCTTACTAAAGAAAAGGCACTATACTAATGAACATATTAATGGTGAAATACACTTATTTTGCAAGTATATGAACTAAAATTGAAGACAAACACAGCAAAAACTTGATGGCATGTAATAGATTAGTATTTCCTTTAGTGATTCTTTAGTCCTAGTCATTAGAATTGCCAAGAAACACAAAGCTGGGCTCTACTCATGGAGCTTCTCAAGCTATGTGGTATAAGATTTAAATAATGCATCATTCATCTTTAAGTTTCATAAATACTCCCCATTAGACTTCAGAGACAGGAAATATTAAACACCTCCCATTTGGATTTAGGGTAGCTTATGGTTTATTAAACATTCACTTCCCCTATCTGCTAATTCTGTACTATTATTTCATAGGACATCTGGTAGGCGATAAATCAAGATATTTCAGTGAAACTTGTCTAGTTAGACATTTAGTTTTTCCCCTCTGTGTTGCTTTAGTACAGACAACAGTTCTTTCTAATGTAAGAACTGGAACTTTCCTATGCCAACCAGGTCTGTGTGTTCTTTCTCTCAAATGACCATTACATTATGCTTGTGTTCTGAGATATTAAAATGATCTTCCTCAAAGAGTCTAAGGACAGCTGTCATGTGTAACCTGCAACATATTTTCTTTTAAATTTTTTGATATTTTTTATTTAAATTTGAAACAAGCTTGTTTTACATGTCAGTCTCAGTTCCCTCACCCTCCCCTGTCCCCCCATTCCCCAAAGTTGATTCCATCCCCTTTCTGCTTCCCAGGGAAGGTGAGGACACTATGGGGTATCTTCAAAGTCTGTCATATCATTTGGAGCAGGACCTAGGCTGAGAGAGTATCCCTCTATGGGGAATGGGCTCCCAAAGCCCATTTGTATACTAGGGCTAAATACTGATCCATTACCAGAGGCTCCATAGACAGCCCAGTCCTTCTAACTAACATCACATTCAGGGAATCTGGTCAGTCCTATACTGGTTTCCCAGCTGTCAGACTTGGGTTCCTGAGCTCCCCCTTGTTCAGGTCAGCTATTTCTGTGGGTTTCTCTAGCCTGGTCTTGACCCCTTTGCTCATCACTCCTCCCTCTCTGCAATTGGATTCCAGGAGTTGAGCTCAAGTGTTTAGCTGTGGGCATCTGCTTCTGCTTCCATCAGCTACAGGATGAAGGCTCTAGGATGGAATATAAGACAGTCATCAATCTCATTTTTTGGAAGAGCATTTGAGGTAGCCTTTCCACTATTGCTTAGATTGTTAGTTGGGGTCATTCTTATAGATCTCTGGGTATTTCCCTAGTGCTAGATTTCTCTTAAAACCTATAATGGCTCCCTCTATTATGGTATCTCTTTCTTCCCCTGACTCAATCTTCATGCTCCCTCATGTCCTCCTCTTTCCTTCTTATCTCCCCTCTCTTTGTCCTAACTCCCTCTCTCTTCCTCCCATGCTCCCAATTTTCTAAGTAGATCTTGTTCCTTTCCCTTTCTCAGGGGGACCATGTTGTCTCTCTTAGGGCCCTCCTTGTTTCCTAGCTTTTCTGGTGGTATGGATTGTAGGCTGGTGATCCTTTGTTCTATGTCTAAAATCCATATACTAGTGAGTACATACCATGTTTATCTTTTTTGTGTTTGTGTTACCTCACTCAGGATGGTTTCTTCTAGTTCCATCCATTTGCTTGCAAATTTCAGGATTCCATTTTTCCCCCCACTCCATTGTGTAAATGTACATTTTTCTCCATCCAATCTTCAGTTGAGGGGTATTTAGGTTGCTTCCAGGTTCTGGCTATTGCAAATAATGCTGCTATGAACATAGTTGAACAAATGTCCCTGTTGTATGAATGTGTATCTTTTAGGTATGTGCCTAAGAGTGGCATTGCAGAGTCCTGTGGTAGACTGAATCCCATTTTCCTGAGGAATCACCATAGTGATTTCCAAAGTGGCTGTATGAGTTTTCACTCCCACCAGCAGTGGAGGAGTATTCCCCTTTCTTCACATCCTCTCCAGCATAAACCTGCAACATATTTTCTGATTGGTACATTTTACTTCTTGTGTCCTTTGAAGTATGAAAATAAATGTAGAAAATAAGATATAAAAAGCAGTATTAGCAAATAATTCAAATATGTCATTAAAAAATTAGCTGTGTTCTGGAATTCAGAGTTTTATATTTTAGGTTGCTTATCTAAGATCCATCGTTTGATCTCCTCCCTAAATTGTGCCATTTTAAAATGTTTGTTTTTTATTAATTTCTGTTATCACAAGGTAAGACAAACAGCTTTCTCAGCTACACTTCCCTTTATACATTCCAGGAAATTGGTTCATTAAAATATAATTTATTTAAAGATGTGAGGAGGAAAAAGATGATACCTCATATTAAACCCGGCAGTTGTAACTCTGAGGACAAGACCTCCCCCACTGAGTGAACTGGGTGGGCTTACTCACCTTTATTCACATCTGATGAGTCAGATAAGAATTACAGCAGCTTTGTGGGTCAGAATATGATTTTGAAAAGCCTCCCAGTGTGATTCTCATGAAAATGTTATTTGGACCTATTTGAAGGATTTGTAGTGTTTTGAGGAATTGGGGTTTTGTAAACATCTTGAAAGTATAGTAGAGCTAGAATGATAGGACAGAAGCCAGCCTGACCAGTACTTCACTGACAAAGCTCTATGGGCACTGTCCATCTTCCTGTTAGAAACTGTATGCATTTCTATTGAATTACATCTATGTTGTCAGGTACTACACTAAGTATTACTCAATAACCAGTAGTGAGTCAAAACCACCATATTCCCCTGGAGTGAATGATCCTGTGGTGACCTGCTAAACGTGCCTCAGTAGAAGAGTAAAAAGATATCCTATTTATCTTTGTACCTGACTCATATTTTGAATCATATTTTTCTTAGAAGTTAAAATAACGGTTTCAAAGTAGCATGTTGCCCAGCTCCTTGAAGAAAGGCCTGACAAAATGAATCCAGTTGTTGGCATTGTCTCCTTGAGATTATCTGGAAGTCGGGGAAGTCCTTAAACTTACAATACTCTCATACTTGGGGTAATCACTTGATATTGGGGTCACCTCTACAGAATGCAGATATTAAGTTTGGGGAGTATTTTGAAGTGGGGTAACAGTCTTGAAATCTATTTTCTAGTAGAGTATATAGAAAATAAAGAATCAAACCTTTTCGAACAGGGTCAAACCCAAGCCTTAATGTTGCCAGTCTGCAGGCATGTTATTACATCTCATGGTGGCATTGTAATTTTCTCCAATTTGCTAACAAAGACTAATTATCCAAATAATTCAGCCTGACTATCTCCTCTTGACCACTGCAAAATCTCCCTGCTGTTCCTCAAAGCTCTGTTTGTTCCCTGTTTCTTCCCCTGTTTTAAACCCCTCACTGTTTTGAGTGCCTTTTATTTAAAGAGAAATTGGATACATACTGTGTAAATTTCTGCAGGGAGTCTTTTAATGTAGACTGTTGCAATTTTCTCCAGGAATATGCTAATAATTGGAATGGTTAGGGACTTGGACTTCGTTATCTACAGAGGAAGAATTATGTAGGGAAAAAAAAGGAAAACCTCAACTTTCTATACCAATGAAGAGAAAAAGAGTTAACAAGTGTGTGTGTGTGTGTTTGTGTGTGTGTGTGTGTGTGTGTGAAATTATTTGTTAAAATATAGGCTAGAAATAGATAGGCACCAGCGGTTAGCAATTGTGGCCACTGGCCTTCATGCTGTCTCCTAGGAGAAGCCATCTAGAAGGGAAGAGATTGAACTTTGGTCCCACAGGGCAGCAAGGTAGTATTCAGCCATCTATAGCCATGGCAACCGGCATCTTGCAATTTCTGGGAGCAGAAATGGGATCCAGTGTCTTCTGTTGTAATGTTTGAATGACAACTGCACCTTCCTAAACCATTGGTTGTGACTGGTGTAAGGAGCTGTGTTTTGTTTTTTCTTAGGTGACAAGTTTAAAGATAAATATTATAGTCATACGGGGAAAAATACCCTAGAAGTAAATGTATGTATCTAAAAATCAATTTGCAGTGATATGATGTGTTCACATTAGGAAGCACCCTGTTCTCCAATCACTTTACACATGAGACACTTAAGTGAACCCAGCATTCTCTGTCCTCCAAACTTATTACTAAGCAGGAAGTCAATGGCCTTGGCCAAGATTGCCCTTGGACTGGCCTATTGTCACAAAATTCTGAGCACACAGTCACATCAAAAACTTGTTTCAACCAAGATAAAAAGGGGGTGGGGAAGGGTTCTTTTTCAGAATCTAAATATCTAAATGTGCAATGAGAAAAAATGATTATTTCCATGTGCTGATGCAAAAATTGAGGTGTTGAAAGGTGTGTGTGTGTGTGTGTGTGTGTGTGTGTGTGTGTGTCGGGGGGAGGGGCTAACAGGACCTAGAAACTTCAATTCTCAGCTTATGATTTTAGGTTGGTCTTTTGGAAATTTGGTTTTGTTGTTGCTTTAAGATTTGTTTGATTTCCCCTCCCCCCCATGACCAAGGTTTTAAGAAAGTTCACCAACTAAAATGGAACATGACTTCCTTATACTAAAAAATAGTAAGGTCAGAAATAACACATTTTTCCCCCCAGAATAATGAGTTCCAAGACAGCTAGGGATATTCAGGCAGATCCTATCTCTAATCATCATCATCATCATCATCATCATCATCATCATCATCATCATCATAATCTATATCCAGCAGGGCCTTTTGGAATATTACAGAAAAGGAAATTCTTTTTTTTTTTTCTTATTTATGTTTTTTTCTTACTTTACCTATCGATCCCAGTTCCCTCTCCCTCACTTCCTCCCTCCCTCCTATGTCTCCAGACCACCCTCCCATCCCATCTGCCCCCTCCCACTCCATAGGAAGGGTGGTGCCTCAGAAAAGGAAATTCTTGAAAGCAACTAACAATAAAAGTAATAATGAGGTAATAGCAATATTGCTATTATCAGTGACATGCACACATTATTATTAATAACTATTGTCTCTACCTTAATGTTGAGAAAGCACATAGTTTGTAAGGAGTCTCTGGTCTCACACTTCTAATGATTCATTGTCAGAATTTAAGCCTACAGTACCTGACACAAGGGTCCAAGTTCTTAAACTCTTTGACAACCTGCTATTCTTCTACAAAATGAATTAAAACTATACACAAGATTTATTTGCAATAAAATAATAAAATACAATATGTTTCTAAGATTTATTTTTATTTTATTTTTCCACCTATTTTTAATTCCCCTTTGTTATTTCAATCTTCATTTCATTAATTTTTGCTTTAATCACCATTTGCTTTTTGCTGTCAACTGTGTTTGGGTTTGGCTCCTTGTTATTACAGAACTTAGAGATGTATTATTATTTGATATCTCTGAGTTTTAGTGAAAGTACTTATTATAAACTTTCCTCTCAGAACTGCCTTAGCTGTATCCTAGACTTATGTTGGGCTATCATTTTATTTAATTATGAGAACTTTTTCTCCCTCTTTTCTTAAATAACCCTGTTTTCATTCAGAAGTGTGTTAATCAGAGCTGGGGAAATGATTCAGTCAATACAGTGAATATATTGCAAGCTTGATGACCTCAATTTCAGTACACAGCACCCATAGGGAATTCAATAATCCCAGTGCCTGGGGTAGCAGAGACAAATCTCTAGAGCTTGCTGGTCAACCACCTAGGTTCAAGGAGAAAATAAATCTTACAAACATAGGTGGAAAGTGATTGAAGATGTCTGGTATCAACCACTGACTGCCACATGCATGTGTGCACACATACACCCATGAACATGAACACATGCATTCACCCCCCCACACACACACACAAGTGCGTACACACACACAGTGTTCAGCCTCCAAGTCTTAGTGTAGTTTCACTTACTGTATATTTCTGTTTTTATTCTACCATTATTTCACAAGATATAAGAAATTTTTAACTTAAGAATCAAAAAGCAAAACTAAACAAAAATTAGTTCCAGGAGTTATGTGTGTTAATTCCTCTTATTTTGTTGATTTTGTAGTATTTGTTATTCCTCTACTTATCATTTGCTTAGCTACTATTCTAATGTAGTTTAATCTTTTCCAGAGCCTCACTGATTTTTAGAAAACATTTTCTCATCAGTTTCCCAAATCATTCCTGAATCTTTGGTAGAGATGGTTCAGTGATAATGAATTTCTTTAGTTTTTGTCATGGAAATTCTTTTTGTCCTTAAATTGTGATGGGATGTTTTGCTTTCTGTACTAGTTTGCCTTGCAATTGTTGATTTTTCAGAACTTGAAATACAAACCCTCTTGACTTTTGATATTTCTATGGAGAAATATGCTATTACCCTTAGGCATATACCCTTTTTCCTGAATTTACATTTCTCTCTTGCAACTTTCAATGGATTTTATTTGTTCCATGTGTTTTGACTATAATATGGTATGAAGAGGTGAAATCTGTTGTCCATGTCTTTTTTTTCTAAATATCTCCTACAAGCTGTGTGAGACTATCTTTCTTTCAATTATAGAAAATTTCTGCTGATGGTATTAAAATATTTTATGCCTTTTTCATTAGTTTCTTCTATAACTGATTTGTACATTCATTCTTTCTATAGAGTTAAATACACTATGAGTGTTCTATTGATATCTTCATATTAATTTATTTTTGTCATTGTCTAACTGTTCTAATTCTTCTGTCTTGTCTTCAGTTCTCAATATTAAGTCTTCCCCCTGATCAATTCTATAGGTAAGGATTTCCATGAAGCTTTGGAAATCTTACTGAATTTTTTGTTTTAGTATTTTGAAGTGCATTTTTTTTAGTATTTCTAACTCTTTGCAAATTTCATTCTGACATCTTATGTTGACTTCCTTTTTCATTTAACTATATGTTTGTGTTTTCTAGGAATTATCTCAGTACTTTAGCATTTTTTGATATCATGGAACATATTTATAATAATTCTCTTTAATCCTTATATTTTCCTCTCCGTGGAAATGGTTGCAATGTTGAAGGGGATCTAGGTTTCAATAAAGTTAAGATATATTTCTCTGCAAGATCTTTTTTTTTTTTTTGCCCCTTTCTGTTGAGTTCTCAACATGTTCTAAATGTAAAATATTGCTCACAAAAAAATAATTATCATAGAGTAGAACCACAATGAACATATATTAGTCAACAAATTACAAAACTAAACCACCTCTTAAAACTCCATTCACTGTCTGAAGCAAAAGGTGTACAATGTGGATTATGAGTTAAAAGGGAGAAAAACAGTGTAAACCTGTTAATAAGTATTGGACAGATAAAGAATATCAAAGAAGGTAAAGTTAAATAGAAAAGGGAAATAAAAGTGGGGGTGAGGCAGTTTAGTCTAAAGTTGGAATGAAAAGAGACATGAAGTAATAAGATAATATGTATAATTTCCAGGTCTTAAAAAGATGGCCACTAAACAGACTGACCTACATTTCTTGGGAAATAACATCACAAGGAAAGTAAAAGGAGTAAATAGAAAGGAGAGATGTGAGAGAGGAGGTGGGGGGAGCAGGGCTAGGCTGGCCTGCTCAGCTGGCACTCAGTATTTTTTTTTTTTTTTAATGTGGAATAGTTGTGAAGAGCAACAGGATGGAGGTTCAGAGTCTGAATGCAGTCCTCTGATTGCTGCTTGCAACCTTGATTATTACTTGATGTTGACAGAATTTATTTTTAATTTCTAGTAATATGACTGGTTTTAAGTGGTCTTTTGTAGCCTTTATTTTTTTTTTTAAACCTGTTTCAGGGTTTTTTTTTTTTTTCATTTTTATAATTTTTTAAATTTAAGTTTGAAACAAGCTTGTTTTACATATCAATCCCAGTTCCTGCACCCTCCCATCCTTCCCAGTTTCCTTCACCAACCCCCATCACATCCCCTTTCTGCTCCCCAGGGAGGGTGAGGCCTTCCATGGGGAGTCTTCAAAGTCTGTCATATCATTTGGAGCAGGGCCTAGGCCCTCCCCCATGTGTCTTAGAATGGGCTCCCAAAGTCCATTGGTATACTAGGGATAAATTGATCCATTACCAGAGGCCCCATAAACTGCCCAGTCCTCCTAACTTACACCACATTCAGGGAATCTGGGTCAGTCCTATGCTTATTTCCCAGCTGTCAGACTGGAGTTCATGAGCTCTCTCTTGTTCAGGTCAGCTGTTCCTGTGGGTTTCTCCAGTCTGGTCTTGACCCCTTTGCTCACCACTCCTCCCATTCTGCAACTGGGTTCCAGGAGTTCGGCCTTTTTATTTCTCTGGCTATTGACAAGTTTGGGCATTCTTGTGAATGCTTATTAACATGCTCTGCTCTGTGAACCATTGTCCCAAGCCTGTTTATTCTCAATCCATTTCCCCCCTCAAGGTACTGCAGCAATAGTTCTGTCTAAATCTATTATCCATACATGTAATATATCTCTAGGCTCACTGATAGGTTTTTCACTTCATTTTGTGTTTTCCCATACCAGTATCGCATATATCTTAACATCTATTAGGGCAAATCTTATTCCTTTGCTTTTTTAATAGTTTCTCACCATTTTTGTACCATTAATCTTCCCCATAGATTTTCAAATAAGATTGCTAAACTCTTCCCACCTCTGTTGTTATTTTGATTAGAATTGAATTACAATGCTGAAACAATTAGATGAGAATTCATATTCCTAAAACTATTTTTTCTTATTAATGTGCAAATGTGTGTGTACTATGGTTCCTATTTATTAAATACTTTGAAAAAAGCATTCTCCAGTATAATTTCCAAAATGCAAATTTTGTACAGGAACTGCTTAATTCCCTGCTAGTTTACCTTCTTTTTATTTGAAACCAATTTAAGAGACAGGTTTTAGTAATTACTTTTGTAAATGCACCCAATTGTAATTTTTTTCTTTGTAAGTAAGATGGATTCTTCAGAATTGCTTCAGTTCCATAGAATGTATGTGGATAGCACATAGTGTTCTCATAAATATTATACCAATTTCCTCTATCATTCATTTCCTAAATTATCATACTTTGCAATTAATAAACTTATATTGATAAATTGCTATTAACTGGAGCTCAGACTTTATTAAAATTCCCATAGTTTTTACCCAACATGCTTTGTCTGTTTTAGGACTGTACTAGCTAGGATACCACATTGCATTTAGTTATTGCCTATTTTAAAGTCCAACTGGCCCTGAAATTTTCTAAGAGTTTGCTTATTTGTTGACCTTGACAGTTCTGAAGTGTATTGTTGGGGATTTTGTGAAGCAACCAATTAAGATTTATCTGTGTGGTTTTTTTTTTTTTTTGTTGTTGTTGTTTGTTTGTTATTTTTTGTTTTTGTTTTTGTTTTGTTTTGTTCTTTTTTTTTTTTTTTTTTTTTTTTTTTTTGTTCCAGTGAGAAGTTTAGGGAAATAGGATCAGAAAGTAAGGACCACTTTTAACCCTTTGTATGAAAGCTGCATTGTTTGGAACTCAACTTGGGTCCCCTGACAAAGGCAGTGCCCGTGAGGGTCCACTACTGTAAAGTCACATTTCCCAGCCACATTCCCATGCTACATTTTCTGTAATAATATGCAGAGTATGATCCATAAATCCTCCACAGGAGGGAGTAACTATGCACAACCTAAGCCTGAGGCAATGAGAGATGTGCTCCTTTGCCTTGAGGGTGAGATAGATACATGAACTACTTAGAATTCTGAGCAAGTTTGTCTCCCGTTTATTTGTTTACTCAGTTTCTTACAGTAACTTTGCTGTATTAATGTTTAATTTATGTTCCTAGTTAATCTAGTGCTTCCATATTCTATTGCAGCAGTTTTGGCTCTGGGAGCTTGGTTGGCTACCATGTCCTTTTGACATACCCCATCACTGCCATTTAAAAACCATTGCTTCTACTTGAGTATGGTCTTAATAATGGACTGCTCAAAAATAGTGACTGATTGCCAGCTACTGAGCTAAACTCTGTCAGTAATTCAAATCATTTGTTCCCCCCCACCCCCGTAACCATGTTACCTACAAATAATGGTGGGTTATGTTTCTTTCAGATGATTAGAATTCTTCTACCCTTTTATTGTTCTTGTTTGTTTGTTTTCAAGTCACTAGGACCTCCAGTGTGATTCTAAGCTGAAGTGATAATGAGCACAGTTGATTATCTTGTTAGTACAGAAAACAAGTATATTGTTTTACTCTTGAGTGTGTTTTCTGTTTCTTTTTAAATGTCCTTCACCTGCTTTAAAAGGTTTTCTTCCATCCTTAGTTTGCTGCCTATAAAACAGACACTGAACACAAGACCTTAAAGGCAGTAATTTGCTTGAAAGGAGACTTAAGTCAGTTCTGTAAGTTGGGATAGTTAAGTATATTAGAATAAAAATTGCTTTGCGAAGCTAGTTACTACAGTCAGCAACCAGATCTCCTCAGCATGGGCTGGGGAAAGTATTGGAGTCAGTGTGAAATCAATCCCTCTAGCATGAGTAACATCAAAGCAAAAGTGATCTGGGAGTCCTTGTCTAAGGGATGCTGGTGCAGGCTCCTTCTTTGGCACTTTGGCCTTACTTTGTGGACTACAAAGCAAGAGAAGGCACACAGGCAAAGTTGACAGGTCTATCCTGAGTATGCAAAGGGGATCATGAGGGTACATGGCCATCAATTGCATCTAAGTAAGTGTATCAGTTGTTGGGTCCCTTGGGTTTCCTGCTGCAATATGATGTTTTTGGTGAGTAAATTAATAATTCATCTGTAGTTATTAAGTGATCTTATATTCTTTGGATAAACATGTAACATTTTCATATCTGTGTTTATAGAAAGAATGAGATCATTTATTTGTGCTCATTTTCATATTACCTGTTTTAGGGTTTTGTATCAAACTTTTAGGAAGTTGAACCTTATTGTTAGGATGGGTACATTTTAAGTTCATGGCCATTGTAGTCATTTAGTGCTGTCCTTATGTCCTGAAGATAGTGACATGCATAATTGCAATGTGCTAAGATGTCTTATGGATATGGGTGATAGGATCTGAGGTCATTATAAAGGCATTAGCCCCAACAACATTAGTGTGAAAGAACAGGTACCTGTGCTAATGATTTTAAAATGAATGTGTGTTAGATGTTGATATTTTTTTCTTTAGAGAATGTATTATTTAAAATTTTTTATTTATTTTATTTAATTTATTATTTTACATGTCGATCCCAGTTCCCTCTCCCTCCCTCCCTTTTACCCTCTCTGCCCTCTCACATGCACCCTAACCACCCTCCCCTCCCATCCCCCACCCCAATTCCATATGTAGGGGAATACCATCCAGTAGGGGTCATGTAGATCTGACAGGTCATGTGAAGCAGGGACTAGGGCTTCTCTCCTGTCTCTAGATTAAGGCAGTTATCCCTCCATGGGGGATGTGTTTGCAAGGTCTTTTGTGCACCAGGGATACATCCTGGCTCCACTGTCTGAGGTCCCTTAGATTGCTCAGTCCTTCTGGCTGAGACCCATATTCAGGGGGGCCTGAGTCAGTCCCATGCTGGCTTCCCAGCTATCAGTCTGGGGGCCTGTTAGCTCCTCCTTGTTCAGGCCAGCTGTCTCTATGTATTTCTGCAGCCTGGTCTTGTCCTCCCCATCTGCATCTGGGTTCTAGTTCGACTCAGTGTTTATGTATGGGTGTTTGCTCCTGTTTCCAACAGGTATTAGATGAGGGCTCCATGATGATGGATAAGTTATTTGTTGATCTCACTATCCGGGAAGGGCATTTATGGTAGCCTTTCCATGGATGCTCAAATTGTTAGTTGGCAGCAGTTCTGTAGTCCTCTAGACCTTTCTTTGGTTTCTCTTCAGATAGTATAAATCTTTCGCCTTTTATTTAAAAATTTTTTTCTCATAAAACTCTAAATTTTTGGAGCTAGGGAGGTGGCTCAGCAGGTAAGAATGCTTTCCTTGCAATCAGGGAAATGAGAGTTCAGATACCTGCACCCACATAACAAGCTGAATGTATTAGACAGGGTTCTATAAAGGACCAAAAAAAAGGTCAATGGGCAAACAGATACAAAGCCAACTTTCCTTAATCCATGTTTTTATCTGGTCTGCTACCATAGGTGTTGCCCACATTTAGTGGGTCGTCTTGTTTCAAATAATCTGTTCAAGAGAATCCCTCACAGGAGTATCTAGCAATATTTAGTAGATTCCAGATGCAGTCAAGTCACTGACCAAAGCCATCACATCTGGCATGCTTGAAAATACCTTTAACCCCAACTCAGGGAGATGAAAACAGGAAAATCACCAAAGCTTGCTGAGTTCTAGCAATGCTGAAGGAACTTTGGGGTTTATGGAGAGACCTTGCCTCAAAGGGATAGATGGGGAATGACAGAAGAGGACAGCAGACATCACTTTCTGGCTTCCCGGGTTTGTACAAAGGCATGCATACCTGAAAACACAAAAATTTGAGGTACTCTTCTAGATTATTATGGAACCACTTCATTTCCTTGCCGTTTCCAAACCCAAACTAATACCATCATTCACCCTTTTAAAGTATTATTGTAGTTTAAAATTATCTGATGAAGTACACACTGAGCCATGTGGGGGCAGTGTGTGCCATGTGCTCTTTGGCCTTAAATCAGCCACTGAGTGTCTACATGAGGTGCCACCATTCGGAAAGCACATTCATCCCTACAAGTCCACCTGGGGCATACTCACAGTGATAATACTGTTAGTCAGCACAAGGGTACACTTGCCTGCTATTGTAATCCTATTTTGATTTTTACTCAACAATCTGTTCTGTTTCTAACTGTTTCTAACAAGTGACTCTAAGGTATCTGTCTCACCCCGCAGACTCTTAGAAACCTCTGTTGCCTTGAAAGAAAGATGTAATGCTCAGGAAATTGTGCTCAAAGGGAGGTACCAAAGCAGATCTCAAGAAGGAGAAAAGGGGTGGGGTGTGTCTCAAAGCACTGGCTGGTGGTCCGTGAGCAATATGATACAATAAATAGGATTTATTCTGGTACACTCAGCTTCTTTCCACACTGGTTTACATAAAAGAACACATGTGTGTGGCAACCTCCTTGTCACTGGTCTCTAAGAATGCTGAGACAAAGCTCTACCATGGTTACAGAGATAGGAAGGAGCTAGAAGGCAAAGAGAGACAGAGTATATTGTCACAGAGCTGACTGCGGTTGTCTAAGGGATTGTTAAGTTCATTTCCTGGCAGGAAAAAAAGAACTGAATGATTGGGAAAGAAGGTGACCAAGCCATGGGAAAAAGAGAAAATAACAGCTTTAAACATTTGAGAAAGGGGAAGCCTAAGGCCTGAATTTCTCTAAACAGATTCTTGCTTGGGTGTTCATAGGGCCCCCATGTTCTCCCCTTTCCTCTATTTGTCCTCGTAAGATATCCAACCCTACATCCTCCCACTATTTCTTCTGGAAATGCTTTCTGGTGACTAAAAGCAACCATCTCAGTGAGCCACTTTTTCTTCCATAGGCTAGCCACATCTCTTTAATATCCTGATGGCTATCTATCATACATTTCAACCCTAGCTTCTAACTGTGGTAATTCATTTCTGACACTAACCACTTGGATTCAGTACAGAATGATTCAGTCTTATGGTCAAGACTATATTACCTTCAGTTTCCAGCCCCAAGTGGGTTTCCAAGACTACACTTCTGACAAACTGGAGAACAATCAGGGAGTTTAACGATGACTTCAGATTTAAACATTTTCTAGAATTACAATATGACAGTTTTATTGACGGGACACATATAGTCTGAGATCTAAGAGAAAGTTCAACACTTCCATGACCTATCATGTGGTACTTAGGCATGTCATTCCCATTGTTAACAGTCTGACACCAAGCAGAATGTTCTATGCTGAAACGCCATTACATAGCAAATGACTTATTAAATCATTAATTATGTAACTTTTTTAGTCTCCTTCTGTCTCTGGAGGTACAAAGGCCCCAGGTTCCTACCTTCAAATCATGACTTTTATTTTCATGGTGACAAGTCCCCTCCTGCAGCAATTGAAGAGCCTAGCATGAATGTTAATAAAAGTAATTTATATCCTTGTGGAAATCTAAGGGTTTTTGGAACTCTTCCATAGGCTGGAGGACAATGATCAAATACAGACTATGTCATACTCTTCAGGGAATGCAGTAGTGTGGGTAAGCAAATATATGTTATAAGGCAAGCAAGTATGTGCTATTCTTATCTCTGAAGTCTTAAATAAGGATAAAGCTAACAGTGGGGTCTGAAGAATTTTCCTGGAGACCAAGAACCCACAGTGTGGTGTTTGGGAGCATCCAACAATCACTCCAAGGAAAACTTGCACAACCCTGAAAGCATCACATTTCTGATTCCCAATTAGCACTTTTCTCTTTCTTAGAAATTTCCTGCTTTTGGCTTTTGCTTTAGTGCTATAATTGGTTGAAACAGATTGAAAAACTGTTTTGAGCCCATTAAACCCTTAATCACCTGTTAAAGATGAGAGCCACCAGTGAGGGACAACGGTGTTTAATTCCTTGAGGGAAACTAATTGAAAATCTCTTCTAAATCCATACACTAGTAGACTCAATGAAGATGGGGAACACAGAAAGCTCAAGGCTAGACATGAGCAATAGTAACATACTCATAGATGAGTGAAGAGGAAGAAAGAAGCCACCTGCTGAAGGGACTAAGGGGTTCAAGTCCAGATCAGTGAATTTCTTTCCTCCTAGAGATCTGTGTATACAGTGTATGTTCAGAATAAGAACTGTATAAATGTAGGGAAACATTATCATAATTGCTTCTGGCATAGAAATATTTTTAGCTAATGCTATTTTAATAAGAGTTTCTGTCAAGAGGGTGAAAGGCAAATCATATAAAGCAAAAATTTCCTCTAATGTTCTCTAATTTAATGTTTCTCAGCTTATTGTGCCAGACACTCTGAAGCCCCCTGAGCAGTCTTTTAGGTCACTGTGACTATTGTTCAACCCCAGATATAATGGTAGTTGACCCTCTGTGCTAGACATTGCACTAACATCATTGGCTATGGAAGGATGTAAAGCAGCATCTGTCCTTGAATGGGTTACAGTTTGAATGGGGTCATGGGAACCCAAAAAGCTGACAACATATTCAAAGCAGTATGGGAGCCAAGTCCAAAGTATGGAAGTATAAAATTCAGAACTCCAGCAACTCTAAAGAGAGATAAGAAATGTCACTTCCTGGGGCAGCAGCACTAGAGTAGACATCTTCAAAGGTTTGTAGGATTATTTGTGGTATTGCCAAGGGTTTGAGCAGAAGAGGGGAGTACCAAAAAAGTTACAAAGTAAAATATGTGAGTACCATGAAGTTTCACTAATGAGAATAGTACTAGAAAGAGAAAAGTAAACATTTGAAGAATAATAGAGAGAAGTTAGCAGTTTGGGGAATACTTTCCATTCTTCCTCCCAAACTAGCAACAGTTTTTAAATGGGATCCCTAGAGCAACAGATTGAGTAACAGCTGGGAGCAGTTTAGAAATGTAACCTTCCACTTTGCCTTCTGAATCTGTCATGCTAATTCTCCAGGGAAGGATCCAGTACAGTGCTTACATTCTGACAAGCTCAGGCAGATGACTGAGATGCATGATAAGGTTTGAACACTGTGTGGCATTGTTTAGTCACTGGTTTTACTCCTTTGTTTTTCTTCCTTCTTTAATCCTGTGGCTATTTCAGTCCCTACTCAAGTTTTCTGTCTCGGCCATTCTTGCTTTCAACTAAAAACTTACTGTGCAGAAGGTAACAGTGTGGTTAGGGTCAGTACTTCCATCACAGACAGGTCCATCCATTAAGGTCTTCTTTACTCTGCCTGCCCACTGTCTCACAGAGATGAATGAGTCTCCTACTCAAATACTCATCCCTATTGATTCCTGGGTCCATTCCTCAATAAAACACCCACCATGCTGTGGTGTGCTCTCCTCTCCCAGGTGTTCTCATCTGTCCTCGCTCAGTATAGTCTCTCCTTAGGAGCATGGTGGTCTTTCTTAATAGAGGTTGAAGATTTGATGTATGTGGTATTTAATACAGGATGGTCAATGTCTGAGCCAAGTAAGCAAATAATAGGACAAATGAAACCCAACAAACCCAACAGAAATCTCGAATGTTTTCCCCTGAAAATAGTTGCTTCTTCCTTTTTTGGCTTTTGATATTAACCCCCCCAAAAATACAAAAACAAACAAACAAACAAAAAACCAAAAAAAAAAAAAAAAAAAAACTATGATCTCAGGAAAATCTGTTGCCAAAGTTCAATGTTAAACTTTTTACCATATCTAAACCTACTTGAACTTTTCATGTTTCTACTTATTATTAGTGCCTTCTGTGTTTAAGTTAGGCTTGTTATTGATTTCCAGAATGATACTGAGTCTTGTATTACTTATCTTCTTGTCCTAGAGTTCTTTAAAGAAACAGAATTGTGTGTGTGTATGTGTGTGTGTGTGTCTGCGTGTGTGTGTGTGTGTGTGTGTGTGTGTGTCTGTGTCTGTGTGTCTATGTGTATGAGAGAGAGACAAGAGAGAGAAGGCAATTTATTAGGCTAGTTTACAGGATGCCATTTGACTAGTCCAACAATGGTAGTTTTACAACTGAAAGTCTGAGAGTCAGATAGTGGATCAGTCCCCATGGCTGGAGTCCTAGTGGCTTTCTGGAGAGCTGCAGATCTGCATTACAAAGAAGTTTCTGCCTTCAGAAAGAAATGCTTTCTTCTTTCACATAGTTACCTGGTCAGCCTGAAGAATTTGTGGTCAGATTATCTTTCTGCTCTAAATAATCTGATTAAGAAAATCCCTCTTTTGTGCACCAGGGATACATCCTGATTCCACTGTCTGAGGTCCCTTAGACTGCTCAGTCCTTCTGGCTGAGATCCATATTCAGGGGGCCTGATTAAGTCCCATGCTGGCTTTCCAGCTATCAGTCTGGTGGCCTGTTAGCTCCTCCTTGTTCAGGTAAGCTGTATCTATGTGTTTTTGTAGCCTGGTCTTGTCCTCTCCATCTGCATCTGGGTTCTAGTTCCACTCAGTGTTTAGGTATGGGTGTTTGCTTCTGTTTCCAACAGGTATTAGATGAGGGCTCCATGGATAAGTTAGTTGTTGATCTCAAAACTATCTGGGAAGGGCATTTATGGTAGCCTTTCCATGGAAGCTCAAATTGTTAGTTGGCACAGTCTTGTAGGTCTCTAGACCTTTCTTTGGGTTCAATTTTCTCTTCAAACCAATATTGGTTCCCTCTTTTATGTTCTCTCTCTCTCTCTCTCTCTCTCTCTCTCTCTCTCTCTCTCTCTCTCTCTCTCTCTGTCCTGTCTTCTATTCCTACCCGGACTCAATCTCCCTAGTTGCATGTGTTTTCCTCTTCTCCCCCTCTCTTTTTCCTACTTCTCTCTCCATTCACTGCCCCCCCCCTTCCCCGTGCTCTTGGGGACTTGTCCCTTCCCGGTTCTGTGAGGGACTTTATATGAATCTCTTAGAATACACCTTGTATCCTAGTTCCTCTGGTGGTGTGAATTATAGGCTGGTGATCCTTTGCTCTAGGTCTAAAACCCATATATGAGTGAGTACATACCATGTTCCTCTTTTTGTGACCGGGTTACCTCATTCAGGATGGTTTCTTCAACTTCCATTCACTTGCCTACGAATTTCAAGATTCCTAGATGCCCCTCAACTGAAGAATGGATAAAGAGGGATTTTTTTATTTAATTATTTTACATGTCAATCCCAGTTCCCCCTCCCTCCCGCCCTTATTTTTACCCTCTCTGCCCTCTCAATGCACCCTAACCACCCTCCCCTCCCATCCCCCTACCCCAATTCCATATGTAGGGCAATGCCATCCAGTTGGGGTCATGTAGATCTGACAGGTCATTTGAAGTAAGGACTAGGGCTTCTCTTCTGTCTCTAGGTTAAGGCAGTTATCCCTCCATGGGGGATATGTTTGCAAACCATCCTGAATGAGGTAATCCGGTCACAAAAAGAGGAACATGGTATGTCCTCACTCATATATGGATTTTAGTCCTAGAGCAAAGGATCACCAGCCTATAATTCACACCACCAGAGGAACTAGGATACAAGGTGTATTCTAAGAGACTCATATAAAGTCCCTCACAGAACCGGGAAGGGACGGGACAAGTCCCCAAGAGTACGGGGAAGGGAGGGACAGTGAATGGAGAGAGAAGTAGGTGAAAGAGAGAGGGAGGGGAAGAAAACATGTGCGACTAGGAAGCTTGAACCAGGGTAGGAATAGGAGACAGGAGAGAGAGAGAGAGAGAGAGAGAGAGAGAGAGAGAGAGAGAGAGAAAGAGAGAACATAAAAGAGGGAGCCATTATTGGTTTGAAGAGAAAACTGCACCTAAAGAAAGGTATAGAGACCTACAAGACTGCTGCCAACTAGCAATTTGAGCAACTGTGGAAAGACTACCATAAATGCCCTTCCCTGATAGTGAGATCAACAACTAACTTCTCCACCATCATGGAGCCCTCATCTAGTACCTGTTGGAAACAGAAGCAAACACCCATAACTAAACACTGAGTCAATCTAGAATCCAGATGCTGAGTGAGAGGACAAGATCAGGTTGCAGAAACACATAGACAGCTGACCTGAACAAGGAGGAGCTAATGGGCCCCCAGACTGATAGCTGGGAAGCCAGAATGGGACTGAATCAGGCCCCCTGAATATGGGTCTCAGCCAGAAGGACTGAGCAGTCTAAGGGACTTCAGACAGTGGAAACAGGATGTATTCCTGATGCACAAAAGAACCTTGCAGGCACATCCCCTATGGAGGGACACTCCCTTAACCTAGAGACAGGAGAGAAGTCCCAGTCCCTACTTCAAATGACTTGACAGATTTACAAGACTCCACCTGGATGGCATAGCCCTACATGTGGAATGGGGGTGGGGGGATGGAAGGGAAGGGTGATCAGGGTGCATGTGAGGGGGGAGAGAGGGTAAGAGGGAGGGAGGGAAAAAGGGAGGGAAGGAGGGAGGGAGAGGGACCTGGGATCAACATGTAAAATAAAAACAAAAATTAGTAAAGTAAAATTAAAAAAGAAAGAAAGAAAGAGAAAGAAAGAAAGAAAATCCCTCTCGGGAGTGGCAGCAGTTTGGGCTTTAGTTGATACCTGATGTAGTCAAGTTGACAAACAAGATTAATCATCACATCACACTTGCTGTTACTTAACCTACTCCCTTAGATCTTGCTCATCTGTCCTTAAAGCAGCTCTAATTGCAATGGGTCACTGACTGACATAGGTACTTTGGATAGTCTCTGTCATTGACCATACTGTATTAAATGCCCAATACATAAGATCTTCAACTTCCATTAAAAAATCAAATTTTGTTGTTACATTGAAACCTCTGTCCTCTTAAAATTGTTTTACAGTTTGATTGGTAGAATCTGCATAATAATACATTGTGTCAACAACTTGAAAATCATTTCCATGTGATTCATTCTCCCAAATCTTAATCTTAATCTTATAGTTATGCTCCATAAATTGAAAGTCATAATTTTTGTAAATTATGGTTTATTCAGTTGCATGTCTGCAAACATCATGGTAGATTATATTGACTCATGAGAAGATATGTACCCACTAACTCATAAATACTCATGACCAAAAATCAATAAAACCAAAGACTTTAGTTACTGAACTTAATAAATTCTATATATGGGTATTTAGTGTGTTTACAGATACAAAAGGATTAAAATATGATTAATATGATTATAAAGCAATTAAGAAGTCTACTATGTTGGCAAATACCTAATATCCTAGCTATATGGGATGCTGAGGTAGGAAGATAACTAACTACAAGGCTATTGTGATGACAGAGTGAACTTAATTCCTGGGCAATTTAGTGAGCTCTTGTGTTAAAATAAAAAGTAAAATGAGGATTTGATCAGAGACACAGCTCTTACTTTATATGATTGATACTCTACATTCAACTTCTAGCACCATAAAATATATCCAGAAACTTCAAAAACTATTAAGATTACCATGTAGCTATTAAAGTGAACCAAATAAAACTTCTATAAATTAAACATATAGTTAAACCCCAAACTTTAAGAGAAGATGGACCAGAATAGTAGACACTGCTAAAGAGAGTATTTAAGAAATGGAATATGGGGCTAGAGAGATGGCTTGGTGGTTAAGAGCACTGACTGTTCTTCCAAAGGTCTTGAGGTCAATTTCCAGCAACCATATGGTAGTTCACTACCATCTATAATGAGAGCTGGTGCTCTTTTCTGGTCTGCAGGTATACATGCAATAAATAAAAATTTTAAAAGTGTGTAATACATTTTTGAGTACATTCCCAAGACTGAAGATGGATAAGAAAAACATGAATATGATTTAAAGAAATGAATGATTCAGAAAGGCCAATTACATTTCTCATTGAACCCTACATGGACATGGAGGGATAAAATAGAATGGGGATCAGGTAGTGATATCCATCATACACTTGAAAAGGCAAAAATATTTAAGAATTAGAATCTTAGATTCAAAGAGTTTAAAAATAGAATAAAAGTTAAATATCATAGTTTCATAGTACCAAAAAGAAAATGATCAAATTTTCAGAATGCTCAGACACTAGGAAGAATTAGAGTGACATAATTCTTACTGAAAACATGCCTAAGCTCAACATCTAGGATTCAGTGTACTTTGCTTCGTTCTGTCAGCTGTCTGGCTTTATCCCTCATTGTCAACTCTCACCTGACTTAGTTTCCCTCTTACACTTCTGTCTACTTCTGTGCCTGTGTTAGTTACTTTTGTGATGCTCCAAATCAGTACCACAACTGAATTTCAAGTACCACTTAATCAATCAAAAATTAGCTAAGCCCAGATAATCTAAGCAGAGATACAAACACCCACTCACTCTAGGCATGCCAAAAACTTGTATCCAAAGAATCAACCAAAAGACAAAATATAAATATGCAGATTTGTACATAAAAACAAAAACAACAAGAAAACATGGTATTGTGCATGGTCCCCCAAATTACTAACCACATAGGAACTGTCCCCAATGAGACCCACTTAGTTAGATTTCCAGACAAAATATTTGAAAGAAAATGATAAATATGTTTAATAATTCAAAAACTATGCAGATAAATATCAGAATGAACTTAAAGCATATGATTGAATTCCAAGAGAACATAAATGAAATGAGGAAATAAATTAAGGGCAGAATAATAAAATTTAATAGGGATGAAATTCTGTAGAAAAGCCAAACTGAAATGAAGCTAGAAATGAAAAATTCAGTAAGCCAATAAAATATATGGAGGAAAGAATACTTGAAGATTCAAGTAAATACTTTTTAAAAAACTGCATGAGTATGTGAGATTTTTGAGGCACACAAGAAAACCAAACCTATGAATTTGTGGGCAAAACAGAAGAAGACTTGCATTCCAAAGGCATAGAAAACATTTTCAATAAAATCACAGAAAATTCTCAAATTTAGAGAAATTTTGCATCTTTATTCATCAGAGAGATTATACTTTTATACTGTTGGTTTGCATTTTTAATGTCTTTGTGTGGTTTTGCTCTCAGAATAATACTGGTCATAGAGAGTTTGGAAGCTTTCCTTGTGTTTTATTTAATTTACTGTTGCTGTAATAAATACTGACCAAAACCAATTGTGGGGAGGAAAGAGTTTCTTTTAGTTTATAGACCATTATGATGGATACCATTGATTTTGGATATCCTTCTGTATGCTGTGAATATGTTTCTCTTATTGTTTGATGAATAAAGCTGTTTTGGCTAATGGACTGGCAGGATTTAGCCAGGTGGGAAATTCAAACAGGGATAAAGAAAAGGAGTAGGCAGAATCAAGAAGCCACACAGTTGTTGAGGAAGCAAGAGACCTAGGTATCACTGGTAAGTCAGGACTATGTGGAGATACACAGATTAATAGAATTCAGTTAATAATTAAGAGAGAGCTAGCCAGTAAGAAGCCTGAGCCATCAGCCCAACAGTTTATAATAAATGTAAGCCTCTGTGTGTTTATCTGGGACTAAATGGCTGTGGGATCAGGTATGTCTACCTACATACATTGGCAGGAACTCAAAACAGGAATCTGTAGACATAAACTGAAATAGGCTATGGAGAAATGCTGCTTACTGGCTTGCTCTTTATGGTTTGCTCAACTATGTTTATTATACAACTCAAGACCACTTGCCCAGGGGTGTTATGCCCACAGTAGGCTGGTCCCTCTCTCTCCCATCCTATATCCATCTTTAAGAAAATGCCCTATAGACTTGCATACCATCCAATTTGATGGAAGCAATTCCTTATTTTGTTTCCTCTTCCCAGATGATTCTACTTGGTGTCAAGTTTACAAAAAATTTAACTCCCAAACCTTCCTTTTATTTTATGGAATACTTTAAACAATATTGGTACTAGTTATTTTTGACATTTTGGTGAAATTCCATAGTGAATACATCTTGTCATAGACATTTTTAATGTGGACATACTGTGTTACTGATATAATGTCATTGATGTTTATAAATCTATTCAGAATTTGAAATTTAATCCTGGTTTAATTTTAACTTGTTTAATCATGCATATCTAGAAATGTACGTGTTTCTTTTTAAGTTTCCAATTTATTAATGTATAGACTTGTAAGTAATGTCACCATGATTAAAATATTATTGGTATCTACTGTGATATTTGATTTTCATCTCTACTTTTATTAATTTAGGTCTTTTATCTCTTGTTTAGGTTAACTTTGCTAAATGTTTGTCAATTTTATTTATCTTTTCAAAAGAACCATTTCTTGTTTCATTAATTCTTAGTGGATTTTGTTTCTATTTTGTGAATTTTTGATTTTTTTTCCAGTCAACTATTTGAAGTATGCTTTTTTTTTTAAGGCCCTGAGGAATATCATTAATTAATTTAACCCTCTCCTTCTCTCTCTTTCTTGCATAGGCATTTAACAATATAAATTTCTTAGGATTATCTTATTGTGCCCCATACATTTTGATATGTTGTATGTTCATTCAACTTTTTTATTTCTAATGACATAGTTATCATCTGATTGCGTATTACATAGTTTCCATGAGTTTGTGTACTTTTTCTACTTTCTATACTGCAGTTATCCACCTTTATTCCATTGTGGTCCAATAGAAGTAGGATATCATTTCAATTTTCCTATATATGATTAGATTTGCTTTGTGTTACATTATATGACTGATTTTTAGGCAAAGTTTAGGCACTGTTGATTTGAATGAGTATTTTTAGTGTCTAAAATGCTCTGTGAATAATTGTTAGGTCCATTTGATTTATGATGTTATTTAATTTTAGTTTTTTTCTGGCAAGGGCAAAAATTGGTGAGAGTAAAGTTAAAGCCATTTGCAATCACTGGGTTGGGATTAATCTGTGGCTTTTCATCTTTGCAGTATTTTGTGAAACTGAGTGTATTTATATTTTATATACATTTTAGAATTATAATCTCTTTATGGAGTGTTCGATTGATTAGTATGAATTAATCTTTTTTCTTCTGACTAGTTTTGATTTGAAATATATTTTATCAGGCATTGGAATAGCTACATCTACTTGTTTCTTAGTTTCATTTGCTTGAACTATCTTTCTTTATACTTTTACTCAATGTTGGTGTCTGTGTTGATGATGAGGTGTACTTTGGAGACAGTTAAAAAGATGGGTTCTGTTTTCTAATCCAATCTGTTTGTATCTCTTCATTAAGGAATTTAGAATGTTAATATTGAAAAATATATTAATTCTTGTTTTATTTTGTGCGTTTTCTTAGACCTCTTTTAATTAAATGCACTAGGATTGTATATTTAGTACCTTTGACCTCTTAGACATGTTTATTCTTCTTTACAAACTAAAGTAATCCATATAGTAGTCTACAATTTGAACCTCTTGGTGTTTTTTTTTTTTTTAATGGTGTCTCAACACTTTCCTGCCTTATTCATATTATTTAAGAAAAAGATAATTGTTCTTTACTGAATGGTCTAATTTATCTATGTTGTCTTCCAGCCTCAGCCGTGTTGCTCCAATTCTATAGGGCCTTTTATTTATTTTTATTATTTTATTTTTTTGGTAAGGGTCTCCACTGAGATTTTGACTGGGCTTATTGTGTTTTACATTTGTAGCATCATTTCATTTTAGTTTTACTTCAGCAATTCTCTTTATTGAATTCAATTTCCGCAGCTTGGATTGACTTCCCTTATTTCACTCTACACTCTGTTTTTATTCTCTTAGAGTGCATTCTTATTATCTTGAAGTTGTTTGGACATAATTATAGTTATTCTGTAAATTTTTTTTTTTTGGCTGAAATGCCTACAAATTGTTCCCATTAGTAGCCATTACTATGGGGTTAGTAGTTTTTTAGAAAATGTTACCTTGGTCTTCCATAATGTATTTGTTTTTGTGCCCACTTGGAGTTAGTTATTAGTTGAAATTTTCTTTTATATAATTTAAATATTTTTATTTTATATATAATTTAAATATATTTCTAAAATTTAAGTTCCCCCTTTTTCTTTCACACATCTCTCCCTGCTTTGCTGTCCTGTCTGGATTGGCATCTCCCCTACGATGTGCCTTTGGTGCCCCAACAAGCAGCTATTCATCTAATTCTGTACACTGATTGTTGTCAAGAAAACACATTGTTCATCCTGCCTTGCATGTGCTGCTTTGAATTATCTTTCTGTTTTACCACTTGCTGGAAAAACTGCATCTCAGCAGTGCCCCGGGTCCCATGGGAAAGACATCCATCAACACAGACCTGGTTTTCCCCTCAGGTGTCTGTCCATTCTGGTGCCACTTATTAAGCCTCATAGGTTCCTATTCATCAAAATCATGCCTCTTTCTACAGTGCACATTCAGCAGAATGCCAGGGAAGAGCAGCCACATGAGCAATGTGCAAATTAGCTGGGCTATTCGTATTCAAAAGAGCCTCAAAAGCAAAGGCATATTTTGGAGTTTTAAATAAAACCCATTCCTGACTTACTTGAGGCTCCATGCTAATCCTCCATGTCATTAATTGTCTAGAGAAGTAGAAAGGTTAATGGTGAGGAGAGAAAGCTAGATGTGCCCTAATGGTGGGCACTCAGTGGAGAAGGATGTATAAGCCTTTTTTTGGTTTATCTATGCATCCATCTCCATAGTATGACTAACTCATTCAAAATAAATGTGAATGGGAAAATGGCTACACAATTTTCTAGACACAGGAAAGACCCATGTGCCTTTTGTCATTATTATTACTTTTGTATGCATATGTACATGTTTTTAACAGAAGTCAAATAGAAGTGGCAGTTTAACAGAAGATTAGGTTAGTTGACTGGAGCATCTTGGCCTTTGGTTCCTAATAGAGTTGGATAATTTTCCATAAGAAAATGTTTTCAGCAAGAATACAAGATGGAAGAACCTTTGCACACATTGCCCTGAACATTAGGACTACACAACTAGGGCTGGTAAGCTTCATTTAGTAAGTCATCATGTGCAAAGTTAAAAATTACTGGCCTTAGCATTTAGAAGAAAGCACTTCCTTCTTTTCTTTCTTCCTTCCTTCCTTCCTTCCTTCCTTCCTTCCTTCCTTCCTTCCTTCCTTCTTTCTTTCTTTCTTTTTTCTTTAAACCTAATATAACTAAGTTGAAAAGGACTCAGGGAAGGACTGGGACTTTCTAGAAAAATCAAGGAACTGAAAGTTGCTTCTTTTTCTGGGAAATATTGATCATTCCTTTCTAAAGCTAAAGCCTTCTTGCTCCAAAGAATACCTTAAGAAACAAGCTGAGAGTCACACGTGTTTTCCTCTCCTCCCCCTCTCTTTCTCCTTCTCTCTCCATTTGCTGCCCCCCCACTTCCCCTGTGCTCTGGGGGGACTTGTCCCTTCCCCCTTCTGTGAGGGACTTTATATGAATCTCTTAGAATACACCTTGTATCCTAGTTCCTCTGGTGGTGTGAATTATAGGCTGGTGGTCCTTTGCTCCAGGTCTAAAAATCCATATATGAGTGAGTACATACTGTGTTCCTCTTTGTGACTGGGTTACCTCATTCAGGCTGGTTTCTTCAAGTGCCATCCACTTGCCTGTGAATTTCAAGATACCATTATTTTTTTCTGCAGAGTAGTATTCCATTGTGTAAGATGTGTCACATTGAGTCCGGGTAGGAATAGAAGACAGGAGAGAGAGGGGGAGAGAGAGAGAGAGAGAAAGAGAGAGAGAGAGAGAGAGCATAAAATAGGGAACCAATATTTGTTTGAAGAGAAAATTGAACCCAAAGAAAGGTCTAGAGACCTACAAGACTGCCGCCAACTAACAATTTGAGCATCCGTGGAAAGGCTACCATAAATGCCCTTCCCGGATAGTGAGATCAACAACTAACTCATCCATGGAGCCCTCATCTAATACCTGTTGGAAACAGAAGCAAACACCCATACATAAACACTGAATCGAAAGAGAACCCAGATGCAAGACCAACCTGCAGAAACACATAGATACATCTGACCTGAACAAGGAGGAGCTAACGGGCCCCCAGACTGATAGCTGGGATGCCAGCATGGGACTGACTCAAGGCCCCCCCTGAATATGGGTCTCAGCCAGAAGGACTGAGCAGTCTAAGGGACCTCAGACAGTGGAGCCAGGATGTATCCCTGGTGCATAAAAGTGAACACATCCCCCATGGAGGGTTAACCTAGAGATAGGAGAGAAGCCCTAGTCCTTACTTCAAATGACCTGTCAGATCTACATGACCCCAACTGGATGGCATTGTTCTACATATGGAATTGGGGTGGGGGTATGGGAGGGGAGGGTGGTCAGGGTGCATGTAAGAGGGCAGAGAGGGTAAAAGTGAGGGAGGGAGGGAAGGGAGGGAAGGGAGCTAGAGGGAACTGGGATTGACATGTAAAATAATGAATTAAAAAAAAAAAAAAAAAAAAAGAAAGAAACAAGCTGATAAGCTGTGGCCACAGTTCCTGCCTTCCCTTTGGTTGACAAGGTGCAGGAGCATAGATTATGCACATGGGGTTCTCAGTTCTTGTAGGAGCTTCCCAAGGAGATGGGCAAGAACAACAAAAGACAGATGTGTGCCTTATTACCATCTTCATGTAGCCTGCTATTCTGCTATTGGGATCTAGATACATGATTTGGAGATTATATTGTCTTTATTATGTCACTATGATGGTCCAGATACTGGCAACACATGAAAGTAACTACAGCCCCCTATTCTGAGAGTTTCACTGATGGTCTTTTGTGCCTGAATCTCTATGACTATCCTCAATTCAGGCATGGATACAGTTTGCAGTGTGTGTGTGTGTGTGTGTGTGTGTGTGTGTGTGTGTGTGTGTGTGTGTGTAAGTATGCTATAATTCTGAGGTGACTCAGAAATAAATATAATATTTTCAAATAAATCTGTGAGAGATTGAAATTTGATAATTTTAAGTTGGATTACATCCACACAGGTTAAATGAGTATTCCTTGAATATACTCCTGTATTGTTTCTCCTAGAACATAGTCTCTCTATCCTGAGATTTTTTTTTCCTCTTGTAAATATATTTTTGCCCATGGAATTCCTTAACTGCATTCTGTTCCTTGAGGATGAACAATGGGTGAGAGAAAACTGTTAACTTTTCAGTCCTTGAAAGCTGAGAGCATAGAATTAGGACAGTCTTTCCCCTTATTTCTTGAATTTTATTGTGAAATGTGTAGGAAGTCAGCACATCAATGGTCGTGGGGTGGAAGGGTGGTATTAAAGGATCCCTGGCTCAGTTTGTACGTTTGATTTTCCCAACTATCTCCCCTTAATAGAGTAGAACACTCACTACACATTATAGCTCATGCTTCTACAAACAATGCAGATATGAACATAATCTTGGTGCTCACTTTGGGCTGAGTTGACAGATGGCTTCTATACTAAGTTCCTCTTGTAGAATATCACTTGTTAAATTGTTCTGTACTCCATGCAGAAAGAGACAGCTTATTATGTGAAAGGTGAAGATTTCCCTCTGATCTCTAGCATTTTCCTAATTCAAAAGGATGGTCTCTGTGTTTTGACAGTTTGTTTAACTCTTATCCCTGAGAGGGCCTGGAGGGCTGGAGTTCCTCTTTCAAATCAGTGACCACCAGCTCCTGTGAAACTACTTTCTCAGTGTACTGCTTCTTGTCTTTTTCATTTTCTCTGTAGGTTTTGAGTGGTCCCAGTTTTCAACTCAGCAAGAAAATTATAATCCACATTTCTGTGGATTCTAACTGCAGAGGTGTTTCAGGTTGTATGTTTCCAGAGGGAAGAAGTTCCAGAAATGAAAGCGTAAAACCAGGGCACTTTGCTTTT
This sequence comes from Phodopus roborovskii, assembly GCF_943737965.1. Classification (NCBI taxonomy): domain Eukaryota; kingdom Metazoa; phylum Chordata; class Mammalia; order Rodentia; family Cricetidae; genus Phodopus; species Phodopus roborovskii. Next base: position 23,093,728 of record NW_026126409.1, read on the forward strand.
AGAAGGAAAGCTTTCATGGTGATGGTCACAGTTAGAATGTACTATTTCAGGCCTCAGATTCAGAGAGAGGCTCAAAAGGATGCCTGGTTCTTGTGCTATTTAACCAAATAGTTAGGAAAGAAAAAATGTGGTGGTGGTGGTTGTTTGTTGATTTCTAGAACTCCAAGACAACGTTTAAAGCTGCATATTTACTGGCAGAATATATAGAAATTCTTTATTCTTTGTTTTTGTTTTGTTTTGTTTTTTTTTTTGCTGGTGTGTGTGTATGTGTGTATGTATGTATTTGATCTACCAGAAGATCAATTTACTTAAGATACAGCTATACAAATAATAAATTCTCTTATTGAGGTTTATAAGGCTAGAAATCAAGGTCTTGATTTTCAAGAGGGTATTTTTTATTCATTTTTATTTTAAACTATTCATAAAAATAGTTGATCTTATTCTTCTCCCTCCCTCAACTCCTCCCAGATCTTCCCTGCTAAACATCCAATTTCATCTTCTTTCTCTTAAAAACAAGTAAATAAATAAAAATAAGCTCAAAACAACAATAAAACCATGGAGTCCATTGTGATGGTCAGCTACTCCTGGACACATCACCTGCCCTACAGTGTGACTGATATTGCAGTGAAACTTCATTGAGGAAAGATTTCCCTTTTCCCAACAGCTACTAATTACATATAGCTTCTTGATTAGAGATGGGACTTTGTGCCAACTTTCAATTCTCCATTATATGATTTTGTATGTTTCAAATTTGTGCATGTCTTGTACATTATTGGCAAAGACTCTGAGTTCATATGTGCATCAGCCTTGTTGGGAACATGGTTTTCTTAGAGTCATCTACTACCTCTGGTTCTTAAGATTTTTCCGTCTCCTCTTCTGCATAGATCCCTGAACTGTGACGGGATGGGTTTCATTAAGATCAGGCAGCTCCAAAATCTTTCAACATCTGCATATTGCCCAGTTGTGGGTCTCTGCATTATTTACCATATACTGCAAAGATCAGTTTCTCTGAGAGTTGTGATGAACTGATTTATGGATATAGTAATGTGTCATTAAAATTTATTTTAGTATTATGTTTATTTAGTAGGTATCTTAGGGTTTCTATTGCTATAAAAAGACACCATGACCATGGCAACTCTTATAAAGGAAAAACATTTATTTGGGGTGGCTTACATTTTCAAAAGTTTAGTCCCTTTTCATCATGGTAGGACATAATGGTGTGCAGGCAGACATGGTGCTGGAGAAGATTTGAGAGACCTTCAATATCTTGTCTAACAGGGAACAAGAAGAGGACTGAGACAGTGGGTGTGGCTTGAGCATATATGAGACTTCAAAGCCTGCTTCCATAGCAGCATACTTCCTCCAATAAGGCCACACTCAGTCTCCTAATAAGTGCCATTCCCTTTGGAAGCCATAGTCTTTCAAACTACCACAGTGGGATATTAATAGTGGATTTTTTCCCCCTAGGGTCCATGATCTATGTAATATCTGCTCTTTGGCTTTATTATCAATGTCAGTTATCCATTCCATCTCATGGAGCAGGCCTTAAATCCAAAAAACAAAATACTGCTGGATACTCCCATGACATTTGTGACATCTTTGCACCAGTGGGTATATCTTGTAAGCAGGTCACTATTGTAGTAACTCAGTATTTGTAGCTGAATGAAGTTGTTGATTACTTTTCTCTTCCAGTAGCACATCAGGTATGGCACCCTCCAGCACTATGAACACAATTTAGTAGGAATGAGCTTCTGTTTGAGCACTAGCTGGACTTCCCCATAAGTATTTGGTATCTTCAACAATAGGGTCTTATTACTTTCAGGTTGTATGTGGGGGGTAACCAATAGCATTGGCAATAGGCAGTAACAGTTTAGGAGATTTGTGGGATCACATTGGCCAATGACTCAAAAAGATGCATTCCATTCCTGGTGCTGGAGGATTTATTTGGTAACATATGTCTAGTCAGTCATTGCCTCACCTATTATGTGGTGACTGCATTTAAATTCCTTTTATGTATGTATATATTTTGAAAACATTACAATAGTAGCTTTCCATATTACTTTTAGCATTACTTATTTCTTCCCATCCTCTCTACTAATTGTAGACATGTTCATGCAGACATAGACAAAGGCTTGATATAAGCCATGCCTGTTTTCTTCAAGCAAGCTATCATGGGTGGACACACACACACACACACACACACATACACACACACACACACACTCACACACACGCACACACAGGATCTTTCCTTAAATCATCTAAATTAATTTTGGGAATGCTGGTTTTTAATTTTTTGCTCGGTATACAACCCTATTATCTAACTGAGTAGAAGCAACACTGCACATTACCTTCCTGGCTACTCCTGGATAAGCAAAGATAAAAACTAATTCCAAATGGAAAGTAGAGTATCAGCAGGCTTCTGGGTTTCTAAATGTGCTCTGGTCCCAAGATGACTTGTTTTGATGTGGCCTCTAGGGATTCAGAGATGATGTGTTTTTCAGCCTGATGCTTGAGATGGGATGTGTGTTTTTGTTTTTGTTTAGGGGTTTGGTTTTACATGGTAGGCATTTTTTTTGCTCTTGTCTGAGGAAACTAAAGTATAAAAGTTGCAGAAAGTCAACACTGAGGCTTGGAATCAAGAGAAAGGCCATAAGTTTCCTAGGCAACCCACAGGTTTGAAGATGCAATTTTGACAGAAAACCACAAAACGGCTTTGTGTCTTTTCTCTTGAATGCAATATATTACCTTCTGAGTTAGAATATTTTTGCTCAAAAATGGGATCTTTATTATACTTAAGCCAGGGTTTGCTTAAATAAAAATTACATATGCATGATATTTAGTTTAAGAGTCCATGTAGTGCTTTCTGTAACACTTATTAGAAAAAACAACATTCTCACTTCTCTGTTTTTCCAGTTCCCAAAAGGCAGAAAGATTCAAACTCTTCTTTAGGATGGTCTCAAATTTATCTTTTATTTCTGAAGAACAAAACTTTTAGTTTTTTTTTTTATTGTAACTGACTCATTATTTTGAAAAATTTGCTTTTTCCCACCCTTACTTATCTCAACTACTGGCACAGCCTCCATGCTCTGGGTGCACACCCATCCTGGCTGCCACATTATGGTGTGGGAATATATCAATATTGGGACCAATGTACCACAATTAATTGTAATTTTCCTACAATATGTTTTCCCTCTCTGGGCCAAATAATCATTTTGCTTTTCTTCCTATTTTCCTCAGTTTCTTCCTTTTCTAGTCAATTATTGAAACTGAATCTCTCATTTGGGGGTATAACTCTCTTTACAGTATGCCCAACCCATTGTCCATTCTACCAGTGTCTTAAGTTGGAAGAAATATCTCCTGGAACCTCATTATGGGCTCTCCCATGACAGTCTGCAGTTGTCATCTTGCACACAACTTCATCCCATCTTGGTAATTTCTTCTTTCTCATTTTCCCTTTGCTGGTCCCCCTCCCACTTTTTAAAGCCCCCCCTTTTTTAATCCTTTATATTAGTTGGATACTTTTTGTGGTCCCTTCTTGACTTGATGTTCAATTGTGGAGGCACTATGCCTAAAGATGGTTTTGTTCTACCTAGACATTCTCTTGCAAGCTCTTCTGTATACATAATTTTAGGTTGAGAATAATTTGATAGTGTGAAATTAGTAATGGAAGCAGAAAAATATCCAGATGTAATAGTTAGCTCTGTGATGCCATAAACAACACACAAATTCCAGACATATTTGCTGACAGTTTGACTCAGTTTCTCCTTTTTAGGAGAACTAAAATGACCCAAAGTGATGTGAAATGATGATAATCTCTCTCTCTCCCTCCCTCCCTCTCTCTCTCTCTCTCTCTCTCTCTCTCTCTCTCTCTCTCTCTCTCTCTCTCTCCTGACTATAGTTTCCCTCCCTCACTCCTTCACCTCACAGGGTAGATATCATGAGCCAGTAAACTTTCCTTAAAAACCTATTTTTCTTTCTTTTTCATGTAGAACCAAGATTAAATGTAGGCCACGCTAGACAAGCATTCTATCACTAAGATATATCCCCAGTCATCTTTATTATTTTATTTTGAGGCAAGATCTCACTAAGGAATCCAGCCCAGATTTAAATACATTCTGTAGCTTTGGTGAATATTGAATTTGCAATCCTCCTGTTTCAGCTCCCAAGTAGATTGCATATGGGGCCTGGTTCCTTTGGCTTGTTTTCTGAGAGCTCTTCAAAGAGTAATGAAATGAATGCAAAGCGCCACTTATTTACATCTGTATTCATTGGGATTTTTACTGTGGCTACTTTATTTGCTATCACAGTGTCACAGGGATATGTCTGCAGAGTGAAAACGGACTCTGGGACATAAATAAGTGAGGAAAACAACTACTAGAAGAGACCTTAAGATCAATTATGACCCCCTAAGTCACACATTGAAGTTCATAGTATTCATATTTTAAATAGGAATACTGATGATTAATTTACAAAAATGTTCTGAGAATACAAGAGCATAATATATTCAAAGGAACCTGAGTACCTGATTTATTGTATTACCTTCTTCATAAAAATTAAATATAAGCATCCCTAGATAATTAATCAATGGAAGTTCAACTTTATAGACTAATAACTAAGGGCTACATGTACTATCCCCAAACATCACTTATGAGAGACACTATTTGTTACCAGTAAGCTAAATGCATGCATTCTTATTTATACATGCATGCTTCTTATTAACTCACATAAGCACAGATTAGTGGCAAAGCTGAATGAAAGGTTGACCTAAGGATTTTTGGTTGGGACATGGTCTACAACTGTCATGAACATTGAGCTCATACATATTTTCACTTGAATCATCAATGGGAGTGAGTGGGCCAACTCCACTCTAGTCTGTTATGTGTTGCTGATCTAATGGTTGGCTTGGAGAGGACTATACACTATAGAGTAGTGGTTCAATCTTCCTAATACTTCAACCCTTTTATAAAGTTCCTCATGCTGTGGTTACTCCAACCATAAAATAATTTCATTGCTCTTCATAACTGTAATTTTGCTACTGGTATGAATCATAATGTGGATATCTGATATGCAGGATATCAATGTGTGACCCCTGTGAAAGGGTCATTCAACCACCAAAGTGGTCATGACCCACAGGTTGAGAACTAATCTCTTTTTTTGGGGGGGGTGTTGGAGACAGGGTTTCTCTGTAATAAACTAGCTTTTGTAGACCAGGCTGACCTCAAACTCACAGATATCCACCTGCCTATGCCTCCCAAGTGCTGGGAATAAAGGTGTGTGCCAACACAGCCCAGCTGAGAACTACTCTTATAGAAGGAACATTCACTTAAACTTACCTGTGATACAAACTGACAATATATGAATTTTGAACAAATCCCATTAGAGAATGCAGGTAGATTTAATTGTAGGAATCCATAGAAGTCATCTCCTAAAATTTTGAGTTTATAGAACTTAAGTTTTGACCTCTGAAGATACTTGGGCAGATAGGAAAAGAAGGCCTTCCCACAGCAGCCTGGTAATACTGCAGGTAAATAATGCCTGATAGTGCACTCATGGTCCTTGCTACTCCTTGTACTTTCCCCAAGAGAGCTGTATTTCCTGGGTGGGAATGAGGAAGCTGTTATTTACAGCTCATAATCTCCATGAAACACCTTCAATAGATCTAAACTCTATTCCTTGATGCAGAGATGCTTCTCTTTCCATCTCTGTTATTTTTTTCTCTTAAGTAATTCACATTGTTTTCTATTTTCTGACATTTATCTCTAACTTTGAAATGATTGTAAATAATACAAAACGGAGCTGCATAAAATCCACATTCAAGTCAGGATCAAAAATCCCTTACCCTTAACATTTTTCTTCCTAATAGAAACCAATGCTTGCAGTTCATGGGGGAAAAATTATATTGGTGAAACCTTAAAATATATTAGCTTTTGATAAATGAGTCTCCAAAGCTCACAATGTTTATTATTATTTAATCTAGCCCATTGAAGATGAATATTTGTTTCTCTTGGTGTGCATGGAATGGCATTAAATAGCCCTCAAGGACTGTGGGCTTGAGTTCTGTGCTTGTTTTATTTTCCTGGGGCTACTGTAACAAATGACCCCAAGTTAGAAGGCTTAAAACAACAAAAATTTAATTTCTCCAGCCCTAGAGGACATAAATCTGAAATCAATTGGATATTCATCCCTTTCCAGAACTCTGAGGTCCATGCAAGTTCTGGTGACTGGCAGATTTCCTTGGCTTGCTCTACTCTGCCTCTCCCTTTTCTCCATTCTCCCATCTCTTCCTGTTTCCTCTTCCCTTTCTTCTATCCCTTCTACTCTTTCTTCACTCCCATATCATCTTACTCCATTTTCTCTCTTGTCTTCTCTACCTTCTCTCATCTCCTATCTTGCATGCCCGACCCCTCCCCCAGGTCTTCTCTGTCTTCCTCTTTCTCTGTGCCAGCTTTACACCATTCCATTTTCCCCCCAAATCCCCCCTCCTGCTTTCTTGCAAGGATGCATGTGATCAAATTAGGTCAATCTGAAAAACCCAGGTTAGTTTCTTTTGCTCCAGTCAAATGACCCTGCTTTCCGCCTGACATGAAAAACAGGAATAAGATTTTTTGAAGGTGGTGAATATAGTTTGACAGGGCGTTACTTCTGTTATTATAAGCCTACAGACAACAACTTATTAAAATCCTCCTTTATTACTCCCAACTTGTATGGAAATACTTTTCAGTACTATGAATCATTCTGTTGGCTAGTTTGTCCATTAGGTAATATTTCAGTTCCTTTATAAGTGCTGGCTATCTATCATTCATCTAGTAACTGATGGAAGCAGGTGCAAAGGTACACAACCAAACACTGTTCTTGAGCTCTGGGAGTCCAGCTGAAGAGACAAAGAAAAGATTATATGAGCAAGGTCTGGGGGTGGGTGGGTGGGGCGGGGGCTGTCAAGATTATGAGGGGAAAACCCACAGAAACAGCTTGTGGGAGCTTGTGGACTTCGGACCAACAGCTGGGGAGTCTGCATGGGACTAACCTAGGCTCTCTCCATCTGGGTGATTGTTGTGTGGCTTGATCTTTTGTGGGGCTCATAGCAGAGGGACCAGAACCTGTCCTTGGTGCATGAGATGGCTCTATGAAACCTGTTCCCTATGATGGGAGGCCTTGCCCAGCCTTGATGCAGTGGGGAGGAGGAGCTTGGTCCTGCCTCAACCTGATAGGCAGCATTTTGCTGACTCCCATGGGAAGCCTTACCCCTTTTGAATAGAGGCAGAGGAGAGGTGTATAGGGGAGGGCTAGAAGGGAGGGGGGGAGGGAACAGAAGTAGAGGAGGGAGAGAAATTGTGGTTGGTATGTAAAATAAATAAATTAAAAAAAAAGCATGCCTCTCTCTAGCCCCAGATGTGGTAATAAATGCAGAAAAAAAAATAGTACTGGCTATCCTGTTTTTTTCTTTACATAATTTTATACTTTGTTCTTAAAAGATAGCACTTTTATTATAATCTCTATGAGAGAGTATAGATGTTGGATTCAAAATCAACTCAGTTATGCAAAGACTTGGGGCACTGAAGAAGGAAACCCTAGGATGTATTAAACTACACAGTGATATTGTGTGTGTATGCACACATGAACACATGTGAGATGATGATGTCAATGGGAAGCACTGACTTAGTAAACTTTGGTGGTTACTATGACAGGGTTTTTGTTTTTTGTTTTCTTTTTAAAATATCAACATGGCCTTTCTCCCTAGTGGAGACTCAGCTCTTCCCTTCCCATGGAGGTTTGAGAGCACCCAAATTCAGAGTGATTATTTGATGTCTGTCCTATTCTGGTCTGTACTGGTCACTCCGCTGACCTTTGCTCCCTACTCTCCTTGCCCTTCCTGACCTTGAAATATTTGCTGCCCCCTTTCTGTAGGTGAATGCTACTTAGAAGCACTGCAAGGTTTTGCCTGCATTAAATCACAGGAACTGCTCTTTTGAATCTTTCTTAGAAAACAATAATTTAAAAAAAGATCATCACATGTGTGAACTTCCAGTCTGATCACAGGCTTTGCTGTATGTATGTATCATGAGAAGATGTTTAAAATGTAGAATTCTTGGCCCTGCTCCAAATATTCAGATTCCTTTGGCCCAATGCCAGAATGTTCATAGATTCCCATGATATGATAATTGTTTAAGTGTTGTCTCGTTTAATACTCTAATTTGATAATTAAAAAAATCTATTTTTTCCTCTCTGTTCTCATACTTTCAAGTAGAAGCTCTTTCCTTCCAGAAGCCTTAAGAAGGTATTAAGCAAGATGAGGGTAGGAATAAAGTGACTTCTCTCATTAGCTTTTGTTTCTGCACACCTTAATTGGTAGGCTATGGGGAGTTGAAATAATCATTCCCTTTTTAAAGATGAGGTAGGAAACCCAAGAGAGAAATATCTACAAGGACTTTCTAGATTGATGATCACATAGATAGCTTTGCCAAGATTGCCCAGGTCCTCTAATGTGGGGAGAAATCAAAAAAGAGTCACAGACTTGGGTCAGGTTATGCTTGGATGGCCCATATGTTCAAACCACTAGTGTCAGATTAATTTATATGGGGGGTATAATGCAAGGGAAGGGGCATGGGGACTGGCTGGAAGCTATTTGTTCTACAGCAAGAAACCAAAGCGTAGAGACTGGAGGTTGACACAGGACACAGAAGGGAGATGGGAAAGGAAGAGAATGTCTTTGAACTCTAGAACCAACTGCAAAGAGGGTGCCTGTATAGAGGGTGCGCTGATGCTTGCCAGCAAGTGTATTGTAGTGAGGCAGTTTCGAGCCAAATGAAGCTCAGTGTGCATATTTAATCTCAGGTGCTACTTATTAAAAAGCATTCTTCTTGCCTTTGTATCACAGCAAGGGCTTCTGCCTGCATCTAATCTCCCACCAGAGTGCAGAGTCCTTTCACAGAGCAGAGTCGAGATCAAAGTTGGTCTCAGAGAAAAGAAATGAGACCTGGAAGCTCAAAGTCAGGATGGGCACATAGAATTGCAGCAGGTGAGGTCCTGGCAGCATGCCTCACTTTACTGTGAGCTCTGTACTCCACCAATGGTGTGGAATAGCAATTAAGTCCTTGAAATCAATGAATTATTGTGCTTCAAAACTGACTTACATTAAACCCAGAAGTAAATTTGAGCATATTTAAGGTGATTTCTATATGATGGTGTCTCTCAATTATCTGTGTTCCTCCCAAGCAAAGGCAAAGCCTTTGCTTGTACTCAGGCTCAGTCTTTGATCATCTCTATCCAGAGGATGTTGTCTGTGTTCCCTTCTTTCCCTAGGCAACAGGAGAAAGATTGTCTCTTATTCCATTGATGAATGAAAGTAGAGTCTACCAGTAGGGAAAAGCTGGCTCCAGGAAAGTAGTGAAGGGACTACTTGGGTTTACGATGGGAAGAGCAGAGTATTAGAGGTGAGAAAAATACTTGACCAAGTCAGGGGAAGAAAAGAGAAGACTGCTAACCATCCTGTCTGGACTAGGTTGTCAGGCTGGATTTCAGTATTTGAGAGCTAGAACAGACTCAGGCAGCTTGTAACTTGTATGAGGGGCTAAGCAGGGAAACATTCTTCTCAGTGAGTCACACAGGTGCTCCTTCAGAGCCATGGCAAAAACTTCAATCTAGATGAAATTTGCTTTTCTGTTAATTTCTGTAACTCTGATGGTCTGAATTTCACCCCATGAAAAGCTACATTAAAGTAGTAGGGAGGTTAACATCAGCTTTCCCTGACTACATCTGAATGTGAGAAACAAAACAATAAAAACCAAAATTAACTCCAGTTAGGGTCTGACATTGTATATTTTCCATGCATTGTTTTCTCCAGGCAATGGTTCAGAATAGAACAAGAGACTCCATGGATGACTACTTCCTGCAGTCATCTTCTATCAGTGTATCATGGCTGACAGATGCTATAGCACCACTCTAGAAGGTCACAATACCTTCTGGATGAGGGATGGAGAAAGAAGGAAGTCTTGATTTCTTCAATAGACCCCTCTCCACCCTGCCTTTTGTCCAGTTCCCCTTGGTAGCTTTGAGTTAGGATTTGTCCACTGGAGCCAGTGTTCCCTTAACTTCCTGAAAATTATGAACTGGTGTGTTCCTGGGGCTGTGTAGATAGGCCCGTTGTTTACAAAACCAACCTGGATAGCTTGGTTTTGTTTTAATGGCATCTTTTTCATCCTCAATCTAGAAGTCTGTCATAAAAAGCTCCTATAAATTACTGACAGCTCTCCCATTTTACCACCTCCAGCCTTCCGGCTGTGATATAGGGCCCATAAATCTTGTCAGGATAAATCTCACCACACTCAGGGCTTGTACAACCTCCTGTGCTTTCTTATGCATTGTGCATTCTCTCCACCTATTTGGCGGTCAGTGGCTCAGCCACGATAGATGTTGGGCTGCAGCAGAGTTTAATCAAACCTGGTGGGGACCATGAAGATGGATGGGATTTGAGACCTAGGGTTAAGGGAAGGGAGGGAGAAAAACCAGGTCAGCAGCAATTAAATCTCCAAGGAGCTAAGTATTTCAGAACCTGGGATTGGTTAGGAGTGTGTGTGTGTGTGTGTGTGTGTGTGTGTGTGTGTACATGTGTACACTTTGTGCTGACTTACAGAAGCTCAAAGTAAAAGACTTGCTCAACATTGATATTTCTCCATGACTGATTTGAAGTAGAAACAGAAGGAGGAGGAAGGGAGAAAAATCTAAGTCCTGGGCCATGCTCTGAGGTATGGGATGAATCAAGCTTTTTTTTTTTTTTTTTTAATTTATCTTTCTTATTTTACATATTGATCCCAGTTCCCTCTCCCTCCTTCCTCACTCCCTCCCTCCTATGCTCCCCCCATCCCATTCCCCCCCTATACCCCATACTCCACAGGGAGGGTGGTACATTCCAGGAGGGGTCAACAAAATCTGTCAAGTCATATGGAGTAGGGACTAGGCCCTCCCTCCTGCTTCTAAGTTAAGGGAGTATCCCTTCATGGGGAATGTGCTCCCAAAGTCCTTTTATGCACCAGGGATACATCTTGGTTCCACTGTCAGAGGTCCCTTAGACTGCTCAGGCCTTCTGAGACCCATGTTCAGGGGGTCTGAATCAGTCCAATGCTGGTTTCCCAGCTATCAATCCGGGGGCCCTTTAGCTCTTCCTTGTTCAAGCTCCTAACTGTATTTTAAAAATTAGTACACATCAGATGCTTCCATTCCATGTAAATTCATCGTGCAACCTTCCTGCTCTCTCACTATGAAAACGACCCCCACATGTGAGAATTCACGAACTATTACCTGATTTAAAACACAATAAAGAAGCACACTAATGATACATAATAATAAGTAAACAAATGCAGCTGCTTCCTAGGGAGGGTACATATTGTTTGTGGCTGCACTCTGCACTCTGGCTTCTCATTTCTGGGTCAGCCAAGATAACCTCACACATTTCCTTCTTGCCTTGCTCTGGTTTTTCAGACAGAACATGATCTGGTACCACACAACAGATATTTCTCTTCCTGAGAGACAGGACAGAGACTACAGGTGTCAGGACACCAACTTCCTTGATTAGCTTGAGCCTTTGCAATTCTGTATTCATGGTGATTGACTTGTAGGGAACTGGGAAGTAGTTGAGGCAATGCTGGAGTGTATGTTCCTCTCCTCTGTCACACTTACACGAGCCATGCGGCACATTTAGCTCTAATCTAATTTGCTCCCTCAATCTAGCTGTTTTTTCATCTAACTGAATCGTAAAATCATTTCCTGGTCACAGGCAGCAGCCATTTCCTTAACTCCTGGTTCCTTTCCAGATCCTCCCATGACTTGTCTTAGACCATTTTGTGGGACTATGAAAGAATGCCGAACATCAATTAGTTTACAAAGGAGATATAGGCTTAACTCCACCCACAGGTCTGAAAGGCCAAGAGCAAGAGTGGGGATCAGCTCAGGTCTACAGAGAACCTATGGCAGAGAGATCACGAAGGTGGGAATATGAACAACAGTGATGTCATGCTGAGATGGGAACCAGACTGAATTGAATTCAAGAGGCAGAGCTCATATACTTCCAAGAGAAAATCCTGAGTCCCTAAAGAAAAATCACTTTCCATTAGCCTTCTCTCAGCCTCACCATGTCAGAGCACCACATTAGGGACTTAGCCGTTAATACCAGAGCCTCTGGGACCAAATCACATCCAAACTCTCTCATTAGTCATCCCTAAATCTGCTAGCTCCTCTTCCTCTCTTCCTGTACTAATTAGGTTTTACAAAGGCCTCCTCTGCAGTTACCCACTTTCCTTAACACCTCTGGCTTCCTCAGCTCCTGTGCTGCCTCCCTCCCCATCCCTGGGTATCCACACCAGACATTCCAGGATCAATACACTCACCTGTAACAGCATGGTTTTCTTCAGCTCCAAATCCCTGGGGCATGCTTGATTCTTCCTACACTTTCCCATAAACTACTATAGTCTGTAAAATGTCTGAGCTCTGTTCCTTACCATCTCTTGCTTAGCCAGTTTTTACACACACACACACACACACACACACTGTTCCTACATCATGAACATTTACATTTTTACATTCTATTCTACACTTTTTTTAATTAAATAATTTATTTATTTATTTATTTTATATAACCAAGTCCATTTAAATGAAAACAAACATTTATAGACAATATTTGGGAATTTGGGCGTCGTTCTTTCCAAACTACTTCCTGCTGGTAAGGGGCACTGTCAAGGGGATTCAAAGAAGATGCAGAAATCCTGGCTGTAGTCTGTAAGGCTGCTTTGTCCAGCTGTTTTGAATGTAGGATCACCTGGTACTCTGTTTCAGGTGGTCTGGCTTGATCAAACCACATTAGTCTGGAAGGAATCCACATCTTTCTGTGGAAACAAAAATAGAAATCCTTTTCCCCAGTAACTTGTCCTTGAACTTAAATTTTGGAGTCAAAGCATTTTTCTTAATTTAATTTATTATTTTACATGTTGATCCCAGTTTCCTCTCCTTTCCTCCCTCCCTCCCTCTCTCCCTCACTCCCTCCTTCCCTCCTTCCCTCTCTTTTACCCTCTCTGCCCTCTCACATGCACTCTAACCACCCTCCCCTCCCATCGGCCCACACCAATTCCATATGTAGGGGAATGCCATCCAGTTGGGGTCATGTAGATCTGACAGGTCATGTGAAGTAGGGACTAGGGCTTCTCTCCTGTCTCTAGGTTAAGGCAGTTATCCCTCCATGGGGGATGTGTTGGCAAAGTCCTTTTGTGCACCAGGAACACATCCTGGCTCCACTGTCTGAGGTCCCTTAGACTGCTCAGTCCTTCTGGCTGAAACCCATATTCAGGGGGGCCTGAGTCAGTCCCATGCTGGATTCCCAGCTATCAGTCTGGGGGCCCGTTAGCTCCTCCTTGTTCAGGTCAGATGTATCTATGAGTTTCTGCTGCCGGGTCTTGTCCTCTCCATCTGCATCTAGTTCTACTTCGGCTCAGTGTTTATGTATGGGTGTTTGCTCCTGTTTCCAACAGGCATTAGTTGAGGGCTCCATGGATAAGTTAGTTGTTGATCTCACACTCCAGGGAGGGCATTTATGGTAGCCTTTCCACGGAAGCTCAAAATGTTATTTGGCAGCAGTCTTGTAGTTCTCTAGACCTTTCTTTGTGTTCAATTTTCTCTTCAAACCAATATTGGTTCCCTGTTTTATGTTCTCTCTCTGTCTGTCTGACTGTCTGTCTGTCTGTCTCTCTCTCTCTCTTTCTTTCCTGTCTTCTATTCCTAACCAGGCTCAATCTTCCTGGTCACACGTTTTCCTTTCCTCCCCCTCATTTTCTCCTACTTCTCTCTCCATTCGCTGCCCCCCCCCCACTTCCCCTGAGCTCTGGGGGACTTGCCCCTTACCAGTTCTGTGAGGGACTTTATATGAATCTCTTAGAATACACCTTGTATCCTAGTTCTTCTGGTGATGTGAATTATAGGGTGGTGATCCTTTGATCTAGGTCTAAAATCATTATATGAGTGAGTACATACTGTGTCCTCTTTTTGTGACTGGGTTACCTCATTCAGGATGGTTTCTTCAAGTGTCATCCACTCCTCTGCGAATTGTAGGGCTGGATTTGTAGATACGTATTGGGAAAATCTGGTTTTGTCATCAAATATCATGTTTTCTCCATCTATAGTGATTGAGAGTTTTCAGCACCTTTGAGCTGGGCTTCCTCACCTTCGTCTATGCCTATTATTCTTAGGTTTGGCCTTTTCATGGTGTCCCACATTTCCTGGATGCTTTGTGTTAATGATTTGATGGATTTATGATTTTCTTTGGTCGATGAATCTATTTCTTCTAGTTTATCTTCTGCGCCTGAGATTCTCTCTTCCATCTCTTGAATTCTGTTGGTTATGCTTGTGTCTGTAGTTCCCGATTTTTTTGTCCAGTTTTTCCAGTTTTCAGTATTCCTTCAGTTTGTGTTGCCTTTATTTTCTCTATTTCAGTTTTCAAGTATTGAACCATTTCCTTCACCTGCTTAATTGTTTTTTCTTGGCTTTCTGTACTTTCCTTAAGGAATTTGTTCATTTCTTCCACTTTTTTGTTTGTTTTTTCCTCCATTTCTTTAAGGGATTTTCTCACATCTTCTTTGAGGGCCTCTATCATTTTTATGACGGTAATTTTTAAGTCATTCCCTTCTGCTTCCTCTGCTTTGTTGTTGTGTTCTGTTCTTGTTGGTGTAGATTCCCTAGATTCTGGTGGTGTAGATTCCCTAGATTCTGCTGGTGTAGATTCCCTAGATTCTGGTGGTGTCATGCTTGTCTTTCTGTTGTTAGGTGTTCTCTTGTATTGCCTTCTTCCCATAGCTTCTTCCAGTAGGTGTTGGTGGGGTCTCCCCTTCTCTCTGTGGTACTTCCCCCGTGGGAGTGGTCCCACAGAGATAGGCGGATCTCTGGGAGGGGCCCGGGACTCCAGCAGAGGACTGGAGGTGGGGGTCAGAGACCAAGCAGGTGGAAATAATGGGTGGTCCCGAGTGGATAGGCAGGTCTCCTTTGTGCAGAGTTGCTCCCAGAGGTCTCCGAAGTAGGGTGGACTGTTGGCCCCACCCTCTGTCCCAGTGCTCAACCAGAGTGGCAGGACCATGGGCAGGGTAGGTTACAGGGTGGGGGGGGCAGGCTCAAAGTGGGGATGGGTGGGGGTGTGTCAGAACTCCAAGGGTGCTCTCAATGGGGACCGGACACAGGAGCAGCAGGGTCAGGGGCCAACCCAGGGAGTTGGGGGTCAGGGGAGAAGTTGTAGGGGAGAGGCAGCCCCGATTGGGCCCAGACTCACCTCTGGCCAATAGCTGGCAGAAGAGAACAAAGGCTGAGCTGAAACTTGGGAAGGTTTTGCAGGATAGTGGGATCTCACTGGAAACTAGAACTCTCCAGCTGAGGCCTCTTTCTTTAGCAGAGGCCTGGATTTGGGGGTCAAGGATCTTGTGGACAGGAGCTCAGAGTGGACCCGCAGAGATAGGCAGATCTCTGGGAGGGGCCCGGGACTCCAGCAGAGGACTGCTGGTGGGATCTGAGACCAAGCAGGTGGAAATTATGGGTGGTCAGTGTGGATAGGCAGGTCTCCTTTGTTCACAGTTGCTCCACGGGATAGGCAGGTCTCCTTTGTGCAGAGTTGCTCTGAGAGGTCTCCGAACTAGGGTGGACTGTTGGCTCCACCCTCCGTCCCAGTGCTCAACCAGAGCAGCAGGACCATGGGCAGGGTAGATTACAGGGTGGGGGGGGGGCAGGCTCGCTGTGTGGATGGGTGGGGGTATATCAGAACTCCAAGTGTGCTCTCAATGGGGACCAGACACAGGAGCAGCAGGATCGGGGACCAACCCAGGGAGTTCCTCTATTCTACACTTTAATCCATATGAATACATATATAAATATTTGGATTCCTTCCTGTAAACCCTTCCTCAGTGCTACAATGAGGAAAACCTCTTGCCTGAAAAACATCTCCAAAGTAAATGTCCCAGCAGTGACTTCATGTGGTATAAATATACCTGTAGATGGGATTTGGGCTGGGTTTTCATACCCACACCTCTCTAAACCCTGCTCACCTCCCAAGCTAATTTAATATTCTTCCCATTAATTCAGAAAACTGTCCAATCAATATCCTCTCAGCAAATCCCTGATTTATTCAAGCCATACAGGAGTATTAGCCATGTTTCTTGCTTTTGTTTATTTCATGCTCTGCCATCTGGGATCCTGGAAGACCCTGGATGGCCTGCAACACACACAATAGCCAAGTCCCAGAGACAGCTAAGGACTCAGCTGCAAGCACTCCTTCCATACACAAACCAACCAAACCAGAGCTCCCTTTCCCAGCCACATTGTCCACAGAACACTATTCCTTTGTTCTGTCCACCTCAGAGCCAAGTGCCAGACAACTATAGTTAATCCCTATATGTCTCCCAGAATGCACAGAAAATTTTCAAACAAACCCTTCTTAAGCCTGCCTGCTTTGCCTGTCCTCCTTTCTGTGGGAACCAGAATGAAGGCTGTCATCTCAGCTTTTCCCTACCTTCCCTCACCTCGCCCTTCATGTGGTCTCCCTGAGTGCTATGCTTCTTCTTTTGAGAAGCATGTGAATATGAAAATCTTCATTATTGGCAGTCATTTTTATGCCATTGTCTTTCCATGTCGGATTGAAATTGTCTCAGATATAGTTAAAGCACACTGTTTGGCAATGCTGTTTGCCACTGAGACCCAGAAGCCACAATTCTTGTGTTGTTGGGGGTTCTGAAGCAATATGGATAAGAAAGTTAGGGAGGGAGAATGGTTCAAGATGTGTATGAGGTTAGAGCATCTTTGGACAAAGTGTTTATCAATAGCAGTAGCACATTGGGATAGGAAGCAAACCTTTATCTGATTCAGGAACAGCAAATAGTGTTCTCACAAAGATAATTAGAAGTACCTATGAATGGGGAATTGTAGTACTATAAAGTCAGTTGACATTGCAAATTAAGTTACAAAGCACTGTATATTGTGCAGTTTCAGCTTCTAAATTCTTAAGCACATTTCTGGGCATATGGAAAACCCTATAGGAAAGAGGGCCTTGATAGTATGTGACCTATGAGTATGCTATTTTGGGAATATGTTTACATAGGAACAAAGGAACAATTTTGTGGAGAAAGATGGTAAGGACAGTAAGTGATTATGGTGTATCCAAATATGTATATTTTCTGCTTAATTGAACAATGAATGGAGGGGCTCACAAGAGTGATGGGTAGTCAGGAGGTGGTCTTAGTACAACTCTCACCTCAAAGGAATATGAGAGTTTATTCTAGAGACAAGTAAGAGTAGCCATGGCCTGAGAACATAGGTTTGGGTTGCTCCAAATTCCATATCTGACACTGTAAAACTTTCATGAAGTTTTTATAGTTACAAAACAACAAGAACAAAAGTCCCATAAATCCAGATATTTCTCAGATGCATTGGTGGATATATAAGGTAACTGGGTTATAGTAAAGTGGGGAGTTTCTTCTTTGGTCCTCAGATGGTTTCTGATGATATTCTTAGCTTTGGGGATGGTGGAAGCTAAGGGTCACTTTATATATTCCTTAAAAATTTTTCTAACAGCCGCAAGGATGCTGAGTTACACACTGAGTTGGACAATAAATGGCCACTTCTGGGGCTAAGATAGCACAAAATAATTTGGCTTTGGACCTACAAAATTCTAGTTCTACTCGATCATCCAAATTTGAAATAGCTGTGGATTTTTTTTTTTAATGTGAAACTTGCTTTACAGTGCCCACTGTTGGCCAAAAAATCTCATTTTGTGTTTGCAGAGACAAAATATTGTCCTATGCGCTATGGTGTCAGGCAAGTAATTTTTAGAAACTGATAGGGAGGAGTAAGCAAGAAGACAGCTCATCTTCAGGAGAGAGAGGAAGTGGGTGAAGTCACTAAGGAATAAGTCCCTGCATCATATCAAATTAATTTGCCATCATCATCCAAGTATGACTTTTATTCATTATGTCCTTTATCTGACATAAAAGTTAAATGTGACATGTGCTACAATTGTTATAACTAGATAAGATAACCAAGACCACAGTATGGCCTAAAGATGTAAAGGTTGAAAATTAGGTTAGTGGAAATTTTAAACAACTGAAAATTGCTATTTTTAACAAGTTGAGCAGATGTTTATTTTTGTAACCACAGATACTTATACTTGGTGATGTTTCATTTGATGTGTAGCACGTAAATCATTTATCTTGTAGTTTAAAATTTTAATCTTCAAATTTTACATTTAGTTTTCTGTTTAGTCAGTTTACTTTTATATCTATAACTCATGAGGAAAGGTTAGTTCTAATTTTAAGATGTTTTCACCTTTGCTATTTCAGTTACTATAGCTTTGTAGATAATAATATGATTTGTTGTGTTGTGTTATCTTGTATTGTTTTTGAGTTTGGGGAAAGTCATATTGAAAGTCATACTGTACAACAAATTGAATTAACACCTTAGTATTACTTAAACTTTTATCTTAACTTTTTTTTTCCTCTTGAAACAAATATTTGAAACAGGGAGGAAATGAGAAGCCAGACATGTTGGAGATTTGGATTTATATGTTCTTAGATATAATAATATATTTGTTATTTTATAACAAATATAACAAAGGGAAATTGAACTACAATAGGAGTCACTTTGTATTAGCATTTGTGTGTGTGTGTGTGTGTGTGTGTGCATGCACTCATGTGTTTGCTGTGTGTGTGTGTGTGCGCACACGCTTTGTATATGTGTGTGCATATGTGTGTATACTCTGTATGTGTGTGTATGCTTTGTATGTGTGTGCTCTTTGTGTGTGTATGCGTGCATGCACCTACTGAAACCAGAACAGGGTCTCAGATCACCTGGGTGAAAGGCAGTTGTGAGTCTTCTGAAATGACTGTTGGAAACCATACTCTGAGCCAACTCTCCTGTTCCTGTAATTACTTCTTATTGGCAAAATATTAATGCTGTTTAATTATCTTTTTAAAGACTGGCTAAGTTTGCTATAGGACAGTGGCTTGTAGGATTTTTCACATTGGAGATTAATTTTTAACACATAACTGGGAAGAGATAGCTCAGATCTTTAGGCATCTTCATAAGGCAGTTTCCCTTACCATCACTCCTCTGAGTCCTTCCCCCAGCTCCCCTTTCCCCCAGATCAACTCTGCACTGAGGTACATCTCCAGGCCTCTCAAAATATCCATGTTGTATCATCCCTGGTCTTCTCTGCTAATCTCCCCTTCAGAAATAGTCCTCTCTGGTTATTTATTTTCTTTGACTAACCATTGATGTGTATCCAATAACTGTATCTTTAATCTTCCATTTCAAACACCCAGTGTGATATAGCTCATATTTGAAAAAAAATAGGGGGTATAGGCTAAATCCTGATTGGTACTTGCTTATCTCAATAAATCTTTACTTGTTGGAAACTATTCTCAGAGACTAATACATTGTTAGCACCTGCCAGCATGGTACAATGGCAAGGGATGAATAGCCTTACAGAGTGACTGGCTCACAAAGGCTAAAAAGTATCTGGTCCTTTATAGAAAAAAAATGTTACCCACTGATACAAAATTGAGTTGCTTTCTTTACTTAACAAGTACAAATTTAGGTAGATTTGACTCTCTTCAGATTTATACTTCTGACCCACAATGTAAAATGAAGTGGTCATTATGGTGTGTCATTGCTGAGTTTAAAGAGAAAGAAAAAAAAGGATGAAAATGAAAAAGGTATTGATCATCACCTTCTCATTCAGGATAAACTCCTCTCTTTAATCTTTACTTGTGTTCTTTGAGAACTTGTGATTAAAATAAAATCTAAGTACCTTTGCACAGCTTCTGAAGTTTTGCTCATTATATCTATATAATGTGATGAGAATGTACAGGTTCTTTTGCTTCTTGTCCATTATAAATCAGACACAGATGACAGACTTCTGTGGCTCAGTAACTGGTAAGACAGGGAGAGGAGAGAGATGGGCAGATGAAGTTATAGCCTGTGGGATAGTAATTCCCACATGGCAGCCACACAGTTGAGTGCTCAGGGCTTCTAGGAGCATGCTGACTGATGACTGAGCAGGAGATAGTAGCTAGGAAGACCCATGAAATATCTGTACAAGCAATGGAAGAGAAAGCCCAAGATTGCTTTCTCTGTCTCCTAAATAATTCACAGCCCTGAGCTCACAAGGACCAAAACTCAGGTATGATGTAGTCTGCTCTCTGTGCAGAGTTCATTTGTAAAGCAAAAACCCTCTGATGTGCCAGCTATTCAGGAGGCATGCTCAGATTTATGGGGATTCTGTATGGAGCTAGCGAGAACATGGCTGTTCCCAAAGGATACCATAGTTTGTTCCTCCCCTCTGTTTCCTTCTGATTATCATTTCCTTCTGGAAATGCACTCACAAACACTCATTTCTATAACTCACTCCTTAAGTTACTGTGTTAAGACCCACATCCTACCCTGGGACTTCCTACACTATGTTACTTTCCTCTTCTTCTTCCTCTCCTCCTCTTCCTCTTCTTCCTTCTTAATTTTTTCCCAAGGAAGTTAACAAGATGCCAAGAGTAGCATAATGATGTAAACAAAGGGAACATATTCCTGTTTCAGGAGATTCACAAGTTTGATGCTGTGTAAAGTAGTCTGCCTTTAGAAGCTACAAATATCATCGGTATCACAAGCATAAATCATCCACTCATCCTTAGGCAGTGCATGGGAATGAAAGAGCTCAGGCCTACCACAGACAAATAGCTTTAGTTACTCTATGCCCTTTGGTTGTAGTCAGGGCCAACTGTGTATGGGATGGGTTTCTCATTCATTGTACTGTATGTCACTCTTGAAAATGCTTATTCACCAATCACCTAAAATACTATTTGGCCGTATAAACTATTAAAAGGAAGTATTACGACACCTTGATCTCTACAGACATTGCCTTACCTCAAAATTCAGTGCATGGGACAGAACTGGATACTGAGAAACTAACATGAGTGATTAATTGAATGTAGTAAGGAATCTAGAATGGACATTGGCAACAGGCTTCTGCAAGTACTTCTGGATATATGTAACCAAAGAAGCTGTTTAATAATAATCAGTATTGCTGTTATCTGTAAAGGGAGAGGGGAACAAGTACCACAGAAGGTATTTATGAAGACTAAATAATGAAGAAACACATAGAAGCAGGTGCTGCAATGAACTGTTTCCTAGCATGGTCCCTGGCTTTGAGAGGGTGCATAATAAGTGTTAGCTGTTGTTGTTCAGTTGGCATTTTGACATGATCTGGAAGTGCTTTATTTTGGCAATAGTTGGAGCATTTTAAATGTATGAACTAGAAGAATATATGACACATGTATAGGGAAAGTTGGAGATCAAAATTAGCCCAAATCAAAATCTCTACAGGGCAATTATTTCATGAGTGTTTGTCATGTGATTTGTGGGAATCTGGGCAGTGGGAAGGCAGTTTGCATTCTGAGGTTATCTCTGCCCTATCGAAAGTGATCCTGACTATCCAGTCTTTTCCCTTTCTTTGTGTTGTGCTTCTTGTGTTATTTGTAGTGTCTCTATGAAGGGACTGTTTACCGAGGATTCACCTGGACATCCAGTTCCTTCTTTTGCAAAGCAACATTACTGCAGAAGCAGTAACACATTATCTGTTCCTTTGTGAATATGCTTCCATCCTATATCTTAAAGTCAAAGTCCATTTGCATAATTAAGAGCCAGTGAACATAAGGAAAATACTTGGCTAGCAGTCTCCATCATGATGCAGAGGTGCTCTGCCTCCTTATGGATGTGGCATTGAACTAGCTGCACCCATGATGCCACTAAATAGTTCATATTATTGAGCCATTTACCCAGTATGTATAGCATCATGAATCAAGGTTATTTCCCTTAGACTTTTACATTTTAGTGGTATTTATGATTTAAAAATGGCTGATTTATTATTAGTATTTTCTCTACATTCCCTTTGGAGTACATTTAATATGGAAAGGGAGAAAATGGGTCTGACAATTCCTCATAGCTAAACTCATCAGAGCATGCTTCCATCTCTGTAAGTATCAGTTGCTTTAAATGTGAGCTTCTGCTTGATGTGATCTATTTTTGAGATCAAGCAGACTATAGGCACAACCAATCAAATGTTTTTGGTGTGACTACCATGACTTGGGTCAAACATCATGTTGACAGAAACAAAAACCCTACCAACTATCTCAGAGACCTTAATTCCACATGGTGTCCTTAGCTGTGAAATCATTGGGTACTTCTACTGGTTTATAAAAAGTATTGTCACTCAAGGCTTCCTACATGAAGGTTTCCAATTTCTGCAGTCATTTGCATGTCTACTTTTGTCTCCCCACTTATATCCCAAGCTTTCTCCTAGTAGAACACAAGTGTCTCTAGTCTTTATTAAACAGAACCCATTCTTAATATTTTTTCATTAGTTGATCACATGGTAATGTTATTACCAAGTTCAAATGTTTAGATAGTGTTTCCTCTTCAAATATATGAATTATAATGACTGCAAAACCCCGCTTACCAGCTATGTTTTGGAATTTCAGTAACTTCTGGGGTTATTTTGAAAGCCATGTCTGTGGCTCATTAGCCTTCCCAAGAGAGGGGCATACACAAAATCAACCAATAACAGTTGCACTTGAATTAATCTACTGTGTCATGTTCATTTGCCAGAGGTATTCTTTTAACATCAATATTCTGCCACATGATTTATGGTTAAGTAATTTCTAGTGCTAATACATTTTTGATATGATTCCTGGGAGTTAGAGACCCAAAAGGAGGAGATATATCTGGAGATACTGTTACAATCTATGAGAGGTGGGTGTGATTTCTCATAATTCATCCTATTATACTCCATTCTACTTAGATAAGTGCTCCAGAGAAAGCAACCAAAGAAGGCATCCAAAGCTTCTTAACTTTTCATTTATCTTCTGGTTTGGATTTATATGGCCTATGACAAACATATTCCATGAGTTATACCCTTACTAACCCAGCATATAAGGATGTGGTCAGAAGCATAATCTATGTTTGTATGATGAGAGGAAGGAAAACCAATAGTCATTTCTTCATGCCCACAAATGGCTTAGTAGAGGAAATTGCAATCATGGCATTGTAATTTTTAGTACAAGGGGATCTGGTACCTGAGAAGATTCTTCTAGACCAGCAGTTCTTGACCTGTGGGTTGCCTAAGACCATTAGAAAACACAGATATTTACATTATGATCCATAAATTAAAGTTGTGAAGTAGCAATGAAAGTAATTTTATAGTTGGGGGTCATCACAACATGAGAAACTATATTAAAAGGTCATAGAATTAGAGAGGTTGACAGCCACTGCTCTAGCAAAATCTGAATTCATAAATAAAATGAAAAAAAGAAAACCAAAGCAAAACATCTTACCATATTTGAAATATTCTCATATTCTCAGTTCCAGTACTATCTGTGTTTTTCATCTGCCCCTGCTAGACCAATCATCTGACAACTGGTGCTTAGGTCTGATGCATCACATTGGGGTGATTTGCACATGATTTTGAGTACAGGTCACAACTACAGATTAACACTGGAAATGTAGACATGTTAGAACTGACTGTCTACATCCTTTGGGTATTCTTACAAGCATCTTAAGAACCTGCTCATGCTTTCATGGCCACAGTCCCCCGCCCCCTCATCAGCCTGTCTTCTAACCATAATCCTATGAATATTCCTGTTGTCTAATAGTTCCATCCAAGACTGAAACATTCCATCATGACCAACTAAGTCACTTAGAAAGACACTCATCAAAATGTTCAACTACTTGCATGCTGTGCAATGTGCTCCAGATTTGTAGCCTTTGTGAGCAGTCACCCATGCTGAGGTGGGTTTTGTTGATGCACCTGTCTTTGAGTCATTTCTGCTCCTGTAAGTAACCTCTCACCTATTTCTATAACCCCAATAAAATGCATGGTTCACCAAATTGAACTTTTGTGGTATCCATACTTTGGCTGTGGTGGGCTCTGTATCTGGGTGAGCAGATATGTGCGGAGTCTCCCAAGGAAAAGTCTCATCACACAACAACTTTATACTTCTATATTGAAACTTCATAAAAGAATATTCTGACCTTGCTGTCCCCATTTATTGCCAAAACATGAAAATATTGGTGTTTTCTTTTATATTTTAACTGTTTGCTTTGGATATGATCTTAGTTATAATAGTTTTCTGGCCACTGATGTGAACCCCTATGGACCCCTTATGTCCTCAGGCATCATGATCCCTGATCCCTGTCTCTATGGCTCAGGCTCATCCTGACTCTTGGTCCTCAATTAATCACTGCTTCTATAGGTGCAGGCTTATTCTACAGCTCTTTTCCCTTTACCCAGAATTGGATGTTCATTTTGTTCATAGGTTTGTTATTTATACCTCTCTCCTCTCAATATATGCTCTCTCTGGATGACCTCACAGGACTTTGAACTCCAGTGATTTCCAAAGCTACAATCTGATCCCAGTGTCACTCTCTTCATTCCCTATTCTTTTCCTTCATGGAGTTGGCAAGCCTGGAGCAGGTAGACATTTCCGGAGGGTACCTTCTTCCTTGCAAAAAACATTCAGAGAGTCAAAAGGGACTTACAGAATGGTTCACATGGTTCTGTCTGTGTCACTGAGAGGCTTTCCTAGTCAGATAGAAGCAGCCCAGCCTTATACTTGGAAAGCATTCTGTACTGGATCTCCTGATTATTTCCATCTGTCTCTGCCCTTTCTTAAATCTCAGCTGCAGCCAATCTCATAGTGAACCAGAGAAAAAACCCCGGGAACAATTGTCCTCTGGAGACTCCATAGATCTAAGTTCCTTAAAATGGGACATGAACATCACAATGCACATCTCACTTGGTAATGTGTGTCATTCCCCAATCTTACTTCAATGCCTTTGTAGGTTCAAAAGCCTCTAGTCTACATGGGGACAATTAAACAATGGAATGACTTATAGTTCTTGACACTCTAATGTATAATTTCCTATGATTCTTCCCATGACTGAGAAAAATGTTTAAAAATAACTCACCATTTTAATTAGCTCTGCATTCTGACATTTTTGGAGCTATTTAAATTTGACAGTGATTAGTGTCTTTTCATTGAGTGAACATTGCACTAGAAAGATCAATTCAGTATTTATTAGTATTTATTGGAAAGAAGAGAGGATATGCAGGCCTATTACATGTATCTCCAGCAGCTAACAGTGCTGCTTAACAGGAGAATGCTACTGGATCTCACTCTCAGCATATGCAAATTATTCCACTCCTTTCCCCACCATGGTCCTCCTGTGTAACTCACTCACTGCTATTGCCCAGGTAGAAGCCATCTTTATTTACCACATGCAGTGTTTCCCCCTTTTGTCACTGCTCTGCCTTTTACAATGTAGCTGATAATAACTGCTTAACAGCAACCAGAATCCAACAAATGATAGATTACTGCTAAGTACTTTGTATGTACTATTTCATTTCACTTTCATGGTGCAGCTGTGGATGGAGTAGGTATTATCATTCTCATCTTACAAATGTACAAACTGGTACTAAGAGAACTCGCATAACTTCTCAGACCATGCAGGGTGGAGGGAGTAACTCTCAGATAAACGCTGGTGTATCCTGTTGTATTTCAGAATTTGATGTCTGCTTGTTCTGTTATGCTTTGCCAGTGGCCTTTATGCTTGCTGCCTTTTTTTTTCACCATCTTTTCTCCAGACAGTTGCTGATAAATTCTTCGGATGGAGTAAAACATTGATCATATATGTTGATCATATTATAAGACTGGACCTGGCTATGGAAGAATTAGAATTATTCCTGCAGATGTATATGGTGTTAGTGTTTTCACAAAGCACCATAACACTTGGCCAATTAAGTTATTAACTTTAACCCTGAGTAGATGATGATGGTATGAAGGCTAGAAG
This sequence comes from Phodopus roborovskii, assembly GCF_943737965.1. Lineage (NCBI taxonomy): Eukaryota > Metazoa > Chordata > Mammalia > Rodentia > Cricetidae > Phodopus > Phodopus roborovskii. Next base: position 23,119,636 of record NW_026126409.1, read on the forward strand.
GAAGCATAATTCAATCCTGGATGGAAGGTGAGCCCTCTGGCTTAGACAAGGGGCAAAGTCCAAAACCAGACCAGGAACATACATACCTCAATTCCCCACATGGAGATGTTGCTTACATTTCATCCTTATAACTGGGGTTTTCTTATTGTGTTCATGTTGGAGCATTATACCTTGCCGGAACCAAAAGGAGAAATAGTTCTACTTCCCATGAAGTTACTATTGCTTTCTCACTCAGTATATAAGGTGGCATTACCGTAATTAGAATATCCAAGCTGAACGTCAACTCACAGAAACCAAAAGAACTCTAGTCAGCTGATCCTCATTGGCTTCAAAGCTCTGAACTTTAGGAGCACCAATTTTTTTCTCTATTCTTGAGAGAATGCTATTAACATTTACTCTTCTTAAAAGCTATTAAAAAGTAGTTTCTTCCCATGTTGACAGAAACAAAGTACACCTACCAAATAAACAAAAACAATAACATTTAAGATGGCTCTAGGATAAATTGAGTTCTGTTCATTGTAGTGCTTTAAGTACCAAATAAAGATTTCAGTTAAGTAAAATTAAACTTATAAAGGGAATTTGAATTGTGGTCAGAACAAAACAGAGACTGTATTGACACATGCTTCTCAGAGAAAAGTTAGAATTTTGAAAAAACTTCATAGCTCAATTAACACCCTGTGGGTTTTCAGAGTCTGGGGATTCCATAGTTCTGTTCAATAATAAGCTTCAAAATGACAAGAACTATGTTTTATTTATGCTTATATTTCCATTTTCCATGGTAGGATTTGGTAACCTGAAGATACTCAATTAATTAATAGTCTGGAGTAAATAAACCAATGAATGTATAACTATGTTAAATGAAAGAATAGATAATATAAAATAATTTTCCAGACTCAACTAATCATTTTACAATACATATTGCACTTTAGCTATAATAGAAAGATATTCTTAATTATTCAGGCTTTTATCTTCCCATTAAAACAGAACAAAGCATGTCTTCATTTCAATAATTAATTCCACTAATATAATAACTCAACTGCTTCAGTGAGTTTGATGACACAGGAACAACCCAGCTTTGACTTTGTGAGGTAAGAAAGTACACAACTTCTCATTGAAAAGAAACTTCAAACACACTGACAGTGGCCCTGAGAGGAAAGAAAATCTTTGCAGTAGTAAATACTAAAAACATCTATGTTTGAATATTGAATAACTGGGTACTTGGCTTTGATTGCTAAATCTATACCTAAGTATACCAAGGTTGTGTGAATATATGGTAGCCTTATCCAGGTATCTAAAGTCCTGGGTTGCATAGGAATTAAGAAGTCATGTTTAGAGACTTAAGTTTTCACTAATCAAAGGAATTGGAAGGCTCTCAATGCATTCAGGGACAGTAGACATGGGTAGGCATCTGCAGTTATGGAAACATCTTCTGATGCTGTATGTATACTGTAAGAACTAAAAAGTTGCAATTAAACTATAGAGAGACCAGTTGGGGACATATCTATTGCAATAAGGACCTGTAGCACATGATTTATGTTTATTTTTAATGCCTAAGTTTCTGCTCAGTGTAAAAAAACAAGTCAGCTTGACACATATCTTCCCTTTTTCCAGCAAGCTTTGTGCATTGGTGACTTGGCTATAAATCCAAAGACTTTCACGTTACATTAGGCATTGTATTTACATTGCACTGTTAATTCTAGAATTATGGCTTCATCTGGATAAACAGAGGTTCGGACAGTGAATAGAGGTAATGTTGCTTTGATAGATGCCAGTTCTGCTATGAGAACTCAGCAGGACATGGGCATGGACTAGCTGAAAAACATGAAGATCACTACATGGACCACATTAGTATTTCTATACATGACTGGCCTTTTCAATTTCTATTTCATACAAATGGGAAACAGTATACCAAGGACAGGCTGACTGATGCTTCTAGGAGTACTCCAGACAGCATTCACTTCTGTCCAGAGTGCAGTATTAGAATCTGCGAAGCACTGGTGTCAGGTTTAATCCAACTGAGAAAAAATGTTTTCGTTTATTATGAAGCCTGAAGCAGAGCCAGCAAGAGTGGTGATTCAATTACAAAACATTTCTAAGCAAAGAGAAATAGCATTTGTCTTGTGGAGGAATGGATTATGGATTCCTCTCCAATTGTAATGGAGAGGGCATGGAGGGAAGCATGAAATTAAATCTGTTCAGACCTTGATTTCTAAGTGTGGTAGTCATGACTAGGTTCTTAAGTTTGTCTTGCAGGAAGCCTTGACCTTCTGTTGGCTTTTTCTGAGATCCTGGCTCTGGATCTGAGGGACAGAAAGGCACAATTACAGAAAACAAGGAAATGGTCCAATAACTTAAGGTTTAACTTGTTTCAAGATGATGCCAGCATTTCTGAGTTCTACACAACACAGTGTTGTGCAGATTCAGCCAGACTGGATTGTCACATATTATTAAGTATTTAGCTAGGCTCCAGATTCCATTTTTGAAGAAACATGTCTACACTTTAATCTCTTATCTGTTTCACATCCTTCTCATAAAAGCAAATGAATGGAAAGAGAAGAGATTAGATGTGTAGAGAGCTCAATCTGTCCTCAGCTCTCAAACCATCCTAGTATCTTTTCCTGTGGCCATGATAAAATACACCTGACCAAAGCAAGTTGGGGAAAAAAGGATTTATTTTGAATCACAGTTCGAGAACAGTTCATAAGAACAAAAAAGTCAAGGCACCAGGGGCTTGAGATAGCTAGTGACATCACACTCACAGTCAGTCAGGAAGCAGAAACCAGTAAGTATATGCTACTCCTAAGTTCCCTCTCTCCATATTCATGGTTCAGAATCCTGGCCAGGGAATAGTATATCCACAGTGTATAGGTCTTCATATCTTGATTAACACAGTGAAGATGATCCCCCACAGGCATGGTCAGATATATCTCTCAGGTGATTCTGGAGACTGTTCTGTCAAGAATTAACACTGAGCATCATACAAAACCACTGTCTTCTATAATCATTGATCACTGTATGTTTATACTTTTGTGGTCTGTAATGACAACTATAATGTGAACACTATGAGTTAAGTTGATAACAGACCAGTGAGATGGTGGCTGATGATCCCTGCCTCTTGTTATTCCCATAGAGTGCAGTCCAGTCATACACTGCACCAGACTGCTCCATACCTAATAGGATGAAAGAGGAATGACCCATCATTTCCAAGAGAAGGTTATGAAAGGTGATGGCTTCTGACTTGGGTTTGTTCTCTTTCCTTCTCCAGACCCCTTCACAGCCTTACTCTGTAACTGGTACCAGTGAACATCAGCTAGCAAAACCTAAGTAGCCATATGGAGAGGTCAGAAGCAAGGACCTAAAGCTTTCCACTTCTAGTCACATAAATGAATTTGATAGCCAGTCCTCTTGACCTTCAAGTTATCTATAGTTATCACCAGACACTGACTTCAGCCCTGAAAAGGACTCAAATGATATAATTTACCTGTGCTGTCTCTGTATTCTTACTGTCAGACATCCTGTTAGAAAAGCAATGGGTTTAATTACTTGGTATACTTCAGTGGGTATAGTGATAGGTCAACAGGAGTTGATTTAATACTATATCCACTTAGCAGTCCTAATTATGGTGGAATGCAGAGTTTCATGCATATAGGCAAGTGTTGTGCCACTAAGCTCAAGTTCTGGCATTTATCACAAAGTTATCAATTGTTTACATCTAATATCCTAAGTTAGGAAAAGAGAGCTCAAGGAAAGAAGAAATTCCACATTAATAAAATGCATAATCATTGGCAGCCATAAAAATACTCGGTGTTACCAACATCAGTGTGTTTTGCTGCCTATTAGTCCTTGAGTATCAGCCTCATCTTTGCAGCTTTGTGGGCACCATTCTTTTTTTCTTTTCTTTTTTTTTTTTTTTTGTGTGTATTATAGTATATTATGTAAAAGAATTTTTTTTCTTATTTTACATATTGATCCTAGTTCCCTCCTCTTCCTTCCTTCCTCTTTTCCTCCCTCCCTCCCTCCCATGTCCCCCACCCATTCCACAGGGTGGCTGATGCCTTCCATGAGGGGTCAACAAAATCTGTCAAGTCATTTGGAGTAGGGACTAGGCCCTCCCTCCTGCCTCTAGGTTAAGGGAGTATCCCTCCATGGGGAATGTGCTCCCAAAGTCCTTTTGTGCACCAGGGATAAATCCTGGTTTCACTGTCTGAGGTCCCTTAGACTGCCCAGGCCTTCTAACTGAGCCCCATGGTCAGGGGGTCTGAGTCAGTCCAATGCTAGATTCCTAGCTATCAATCTGGGGGGCCCATCAGCTTCTCCTTGTTCAGGTCAGCTGTCTCTGTGGGTTTCTGTAGCCTGGTCTTGTCCTTCCTCTCTGCATCTGGATTCCAGTTTGGCTCAGTGTTTAGTTGTGGTTGTGGGTGTCTTCTTCTGTTTCCATCAGCTATTAGATGATGGAATGGGGGGGAGGGTGGGAGAGAGGGAGGAAGGAAGAGAGAGGGAACTGGGGTCGATATGTAAAATAAGAAAAATAAATAAAAAATTAATATGTTGTAAGTATAATACAGGCAATTTTATCTCTAATCTTTAAAAACAAACTGAACAAGTAAGACAATTATGTACCAGTATCTTTAAAGGGATATTTTCAGGAACCTCATAAATTTCTCCTGGTTTCTCAGTTTCAACAGCATCAGGAAGCCAGGCACCTTGTACCTGTAACGGAAAGTATGCCATACCTCTCGCTTTCCAACCTCTTTTGAGATATCATTCTCTAGCTATTAATCATCTTTCTACACAGGCCCCTTCTCCTACTGGAAAATACGAAAGCAGATATTCTGTTCTTCCTAATATGTCCCCACCGAGTAGTGTGCAAATCCGAGAGTGTCCTAATGGGCAGACTTTGCCTTCAGTCAATGTCATTATTGCAAGGATTGATGATGGTTTTGTTGTGCATGGCTACTGAGTAGTCATAACCCTTGCCCCTGATCTGTCACTTACCAACCAAAGGCCATTTGTCTCTGGATCATATGACATATTATTTTAGCCCTCCTTTTTACCAGCATGATCAAATTCACATTTCTTTATATTTTCATTGTACTTTCCCAACCAGTCTACCTTGCATCATCCCATCCATCTACTTTCTCTATTCCCTCATATGAGCTATGGAGTAATAAATAACACAGTTGTGATTGCACCAATTGCAGTTCTATGTGCTGTGATCTAAAAAGCTGGTTCAGCACCTGCTCCATCTTCAGCATACTTAGGCATGCCATTATGTGTCCCTAGACAGCTCTCCCTTGTAGGCATTTTTTTTTTTTTAAAAATCAGGACTGCCAGCTCCCCAGATAACCACACAGATACTTACTATTAATTATAAATGTTAGCTGATAGCTTAGGCTTGTTGCTAATTAGCTCTTACAACTTAAATTAACTGATAGTTCTTATCTATACTCTACCACATGGCAGTACCTTTCTTCAGTTGGCATGTTCATCTCTTGCTTCCTCTGCATATTGCTGGTGATTCTCCCCCGCATTTTGTCAGTTTGGTTTGGCTTTCCTGCCTAGCTTCTTCCTGCATAGTTATTTCCATGGTATTCCATTTTCTTTCCTCGTTTTTCATTTCATTCTCACACCCTCTGGTCCTCCCCTGTTCCTCCCATCAACCCCCATCCCACTCCCTTGCTGCTCCCCAGGGAAGGTAAGGCCTTCCACGGGAAGTCTCCAAAGTCTGTCATATCATTTGGAGGAGGGCCAACACCCTCCCCCCATGTGTCTAGGCTGAGGAAGTATCTATGTGGAATGGGCTCCCAAAGTCCATTCGTATACAAGGGATGAATACTGAGGCCCCATAGACTACCCAGTCCTCCCAGATACACCACATTCAGGGAGTCTGTGTTTGACCTATGCTGGTTTCCCAGCTGTCAGACTGAAGTCTATGAGCTCCCTCTTTTTCTGGTCAGCAGTTTCTGCACTCCCTTTTTTATGGTGGTTATTCAGAAACCTTTAAAAATTTTTGTCTGGTATTATCTTTATTTTTCTTTCCTTAAACTTATGTCTCTTATAGTTCAAATATGGTTTTGTAAAGAATAAACAAAAGCTTCAACACAAAGAACTTAATGTGCCCATCTATGTAAGAGAAAGTTTCTCTATAAGTGAGAAAACAGGAGAAAATATGAAATAAAGTCATATAAATCCTATCTCATAGAGATTGTTGTTCAGTTTACTCTTAAGACACATTTAGATGAAAATTATTTCACCTGAGTATTAAATTATGATTTCCCTAAAATGAAGTGGATAGTTTACTAAGACATTAAGAGGCATTATTAATATTTTAATAACATAATTCTTAATAATGGAAGTTTTAAACCTATTGGTACAATAATAAAATAATCACAAAACACAAGAAATGAAAAAGATAAAATGCCTCTAAGTTTTAAGTATTTAAAATGTAAACATGGAGAAGTTAAAAGAATATGACAAATGCCCACATACTAAACATTTCTATTTAAATATTAAGGTTTTAGCTTCTACAGATAGCTTGGATCTATATTTGCTGAGCATTTTACATAAAATGTATACAAATATTTCAACATTGTATTGGTCAGGATTCTCAAGGGAACAGTAACAACAGAAAGTATATATGAAAAAAGAATGTATTATATTTGGCTTAGATAATACCATTGGGTAATCCATCAATGACTGACTCATAGTAGAGAGTACAATAACCTTATTGTTGCTGTGTCTACATGGCTGGATGCTTCGTCGTTCCGAATCTGTCACTCAAGGCTTACTTAAAAGATTCCTGGAAGGCTGTTTACCTGTAACTCACACTCAAAACCCAAACAATCTGGATTCTGATATCAGCAATAGAATAAATACAGCATCAACAGCAATAGAATAGATCAGTGGTCAAATGACACTTTCACAGGGGTCAACTAAGACAATCCTATATAACAAATGTTTACATAACAATTCATAACAGAAGAAAAATTACAGTCATGAAGTAGCAGTGGAAATAATTTTTGTGATTGAGAGTCATCATAACCTGAGGAACTATGTTAAGGGTTTGAATGTTAGGAAGGTTGAGAACCATTGGAATAGACGAACTTGTCACCAAGAATGAAAGTAAGCAGGCAAAAACCTCTGAAGTGGTCTTCTAACTCCTGTTATCTGGGCTGCTACCAAAAGGTACCAACCACATTTATAGTAGTTCTTCTCACTTCCAGTAATGAGATCAAGAATATACCTCACAGGAATCTTCAGGAGCTTGCCTTTTACTTGATTTTGATCCAATTGACTTTATTACCCAATATTAACTGCCATGAACCTCTATCTCCTAAGATAAGTACATCTTCAAGCAGAATCAGGGTTTCTTTGTCATACCGAAGAAAGTTAAGGATCTTCTACAGCAATTGATATTTGATCCTCATTTAATTTTCCCAACATGTTTTCTAAGGCTATTACTATTGCTGCTTTATTTGAATAACATCTTTGAAGCTCTACACAACCCACACTTTATTTCTGTATGCACTTTATGTATTCAGCCACTTCTGTTATGAAATTGCCTCTACCTTTGTTCCTAAACTTTGACTTCTTATAAAGGACACACAGTTGACTTAGAGACTAAGTCCCTCACATTGCTTGTCTGATGATTTGACTGTGTACCATATTAAAAGCTAGAGCTAAAAGTGTCGATGCAGTATAATGTTTTGGAGGGGCAAGAAGACTTCATAGGTGATACTGTGTGAAGTTTTCCTTCTAAAAGCTTGCTTATAAGTTAGGCACAGTATCTATACTTACAGACCTAGCATTGAGAAACTGAGGCAGGATAATAACATGTTTGAGGCTATCCTGGGCTATCTAGTGAGACCCTGTTTCAAAAACTACCTAACTGATTAACCAACCTACTGACTAAAAGGAAACTTGCTTTTTTGGGTCAATGAAAGCAGACATCTTCATGGCAAGGCAGATTTTTGTTAAGTTTGCTGAGAAGTCACCTCTGCCTTTTTCAGGGCAGCATACAACACATTTCTTGAACATTTACATAAAGCATTCTTTCTTGATTCTATTATGCCATTGAAAATTTCAGGGTAGTGGTTTTCTAAACCAATTTTTTTTTTTTTTTTTTTTTTTTTTTTTACTCTTTCTATACTGTTCTATCGAAATGAACCTTACTTCTGTAACTAGGAAAACACTGAAGTATTTCAGAGTCAGGCTAAGTGGTTATTTTCTTACTTTTTATTGACATATCTCAAAGTATGGTTGGATGATAATTGTGTCTAAAGATGACATACACGTGTGCTACACACTTTTTCACTTTTTTAAATCTCATGACTGAATTTTTAAATTTAATTACTTTGCGCACACACACACACACACTCTTTATCTCTCTCTCTCTCACACACACACACAGTTTGCCTATATATGTGTACTCTATGTATTTCTGTTGCCTCCAGACACCATAAGAGGGCATGAGACCTCCTACAAGCTGAGTTATAGCTGATTATGAGCTGCCATGTGCTGGACTAAACCCAGATTCTCTGCAAGATCATTAAGTTATATGAATTTTGACAGTATCCCCGAATATTATATTTAATCTTATTTGGTCGTTTTACTAGTACCTGCAGCAGCTTCAGACTTTGTCAGATTGTTCTAAAGTTGGTGAACATTAATTTCTCGGATATTTCTTCCTTTTTCTTTGACAACTTCTTTAGTTTTTGACCATTAAGATTTGTATCTTGATTGGTGATTGATGTGGGAGAGCCCAGCACAGGAGGCAGGTGGGTCTGGGTTACTGTATGAGAAAGCTAGATAAGCATGATCAGGAGAGCAAGCCCAGGAGTGAGCCAGAGAGTAGTGTTCCTCCATGGTTTCCATTTCAACTTCCTGTTGTGACTTTTCTTAGTGATGGACTGTGTCTGGGAAATGCAAGCCAAACAAATCACTTTTTCCCAAAGTTGCTTTTGGCCATTGTGTTTTTCACAGCCACAGCATGAAACCAGAAAAATATTAATTCTTCTCTGAAAAATTGGTTAAATCAATCAGTAAAGTCCTCTGGAACTAAGCTTCTTTTGTGTTTTGTTACTATATTTCAATTGCTACTCTCTATATAATATAACTATTACTTGTATTTTGAGCATGTAAATAATAAGCCAAGCATACTTCAAGCTACAATTTCTCTCTTCTATATTACCTTGAAAGTCATGATTAAATATAGATATTTTGGAATAAGCCTAATGATTAAACAACTATGGATTTGTCAAAAATGATCTATCAAATGTTGTAGCCATGTACTATCCTCAGAAGAATAAAAGGAGAGTAGAGTAGACCAAGCCATGGCCCAAGGAAGTTGACTCTAATAACCATAACATGAGAATTGCAAACTAAAGCAGGAAGGGTATGAGAGTTTCAGTTAAGCTTGTCTTTAGTAGACTAGGGAAAGAGTCAAGGTGCCATTATCCCGTGTCACGGTAATAAAACAAAACAAAACAAAACAAAAACTAAGCCATGAGGCCAAAGCCATGAATTCCAGTACAACTACAATCTGATACAATGACATGATGCTGTCATCCCAAAGTAGTGGGATCTCCAGAAGATGGCATCAGTACACAGTATTCAAAGTCTGGAGGAGCCTCAGTGATAAGCATGACTGGTAACTAACTCAGACTCTCAATGATAGAGTCAATGAATGAGCCCATTTAAGAGAAAAGTAGAAAGATAAGCTAAAATAATATACCCAGATAAGCAGCACAGTATTTATTTTCTTAAAAGATTGTAGTATACAAAACATACTACCACTTCTATATAGCTAATTACTGAATGCATATGTTACCCCATGTCAGTAGTGTCTTAAATTCTAACACTATATAAACAAAAACTATAAAACATATAGCAAACATTCTGAAAAGAAAATAATAAAAGTTGATAATAACTATCATGAATGAAACAAGAACTGGAAAGATGATTACAGTTTCTGGGTGCGGTCAGTAAGTAGGGAACCAATGCCCTGTCAGCCCCTGTCATGTTTTTATGGGTAATAATAACAGATGAAGGCTGGTGGGGAAACACACAAATGGTACAGTGACTATGCCAGTGGCATCAAGGTGAAGGCTCTAAGTGTTGTGGCAGGACAGGAATATCAGGTTTTCTGTGACTGTGACAGGGTCACCTTAGGGCACCTGGGGCTCTGGCTATGAATCCTTCATGCTGATCACTTTAGGAATGAATTTTTAATTTGTTATTTTGTCTTTAAGATGACTTTTTAAAATTACTATCTCTATTAGACACATTTATCCAGGAAAACAAAATCAATGGGAGAGGGCACACAAAAGGACCAGGAATTAGTTTGCAAAACCTTGGAATTCCATTAGCTACTTACACAGTCTAAGGAAAGCCAATGGTCTAGTTTCAATCTGAGGACCTTGAAGCCTGAGAAATCAGGGGCTTCCTAGTGCACTTTACCAGTTAGAGGTTATAAGAAAACTGGCATGGCGATTTGAATAAAACCAGATGCAGTGAACTGCTCCTTCCCCGGTCTTTTTTTTTTTTAAACAGCGCTTAGGATCTCCACATCTTATGTGATGTCAACAGAAAAGGGACAATTGCTTTACTTAGTTTATCAATTCAAATGCTAATCTCACCTCAAAATATCCTCATAGACACATTCAGTAATAATGTATATATAGCTTGGCACCTATCACTTAGGCAAGTTGACACAGAAATTAGGCATCATGCTGTCCATCCTTCATCTACAAATATTTAGCTCAGAAAATCAACTAATACAAAAAGTGGATTTGTTTTCAAATTCTGGTAAAGGGCTTTACCTGAAAATATCTAATTATCCTAAATCATGGAAATTTTTGATTTATTAGGTACCTGGTAATATTGGGATCACACAATTGTAAGAAACTGTAGTGTTCATGGCAAAATAAAAGGAAGGAGAGGGGCAATTTCTTTACAAACCAACAGGGACAGGTAGTTACCATAGCTATCCCATCATTCTTGTCAATGCTGGATCTTCCAGAACTTCCTTCAGAGAGAGACCATCTGGTGGCTTTTCACATTAACTTCATTTAATTCCTATTCAATGTTCAATCTTAGTTTTCTTAAGTGCCTAAAATGGCCACAGATCTTGTTTGGATTGGCAACCTCCAAGTTGTGTTCTAGGAAAGAAATGGTCTTAATAAAAGTTAAGATGGAAGTAAGCAGAAGCAGAGAGGATCTAAGATCTGACCATGGTGGCTGTTGTGATATAGGCAAAAATGGGTCAGTGTTTGTCATCTGGAGAAAAGTACTTGTAGACAGACAATTCCATCTGTTTAGAGGAAGTAAAAGTGTGAGGTCAGAGCACTGGGGAGATAAGAGCACTGTCAGAAACAAGTTCTCCTTTGACTGTATAAGACTACTAGGAAGGAAATAGTCAAAAAAGGAAGACCTACAGAGATGGCAGGGGCCCGCCTTTAGGTGTGTGTGAGAGAGAAAGATTTCAAAGCAAGACTAAGCAATCTGGGCTTGTGGGTCTCAGGTCATTATACAGATACAAAAGTGTTGAGCCAGTGTTGTTCAAGACAGGGAAATGGTCACTAAAGCAGGGAGCAGTTACCAAAAAGAAAGCAAAGTTTTCTATAGAAAAGGACCCATACGAAGGAGAATGGGTGTCATCCTTCTTGACTTATCAGCATTTATCAAGTTCCATTGGGCTTTATGAATCTGGGATGGAGCAAATCCACAATTTGGAGTCCAGTTCAAATGGTGGATGCAGGCTCTGTGAAACCAGAAAACAAATGAGTCATATAGTTGAAACATTTCAAACCTAACCTAATGCACCAGATATGATTGTCAAGAGGTCTGGCCCAAGCGGAAGGACATGGTGCTTCTAAAATAGCAGCAGTGATCCTAGTACCAAGAACAGTGTAAACTGTTGAAAAGCATGTGTCTAATTGGGATCAAACATGTCTGATCCTCTGAAAGACCACATAATACTTTTATCCCTTAAGTGATTTTTCCTGAGAAACCTTAACTGTAGTGAAACTTTGAAAAGTTCCCAAACAAATATTGAGCTAATACCTATGTTGATGCTTTTGCATCAAACCTACTTTTACCTCCTTCTTAAGTCTGTTTCCTTCCACTAAGCCTCAGTGGCTTTCAGAGAACACAACTTGATGGCTGTTCTGTTTGCCACCCCTGTGATATGTAGTTATCATATTGATAGGAGGTCAGGGCATGTGACTTGCATAGAGGAGATCTTAATAAATGCTATGTCATTGAGCAGTAAGAAAACTGGCATGGAGATCAGAAGGCTTTGGCTAACTTATTGACATACTGTTATTTCCAACTATGTCCTTGGATGAGCCCTTAAAAAACATTCTGCATCTCTGTTTCATTTATATTAGATGGTGCAAATACTTTCTACTTTCAGATCTCATTGGAATTCTATTAGAGTTAATGAAATAATATGGTCTTGTATTACCCATTGGATTCTCTAGCCAGAGACTATGGGAAAAACAAAACTCACTTTAAATCATTTTACTTTCCTTCTTTATCCATAGGGAGGTATAGTGGGGATAAATGTGCAAGCTGATATTTTAAGCATATTTTAAAATGGCTACAGTAATAGAAGTAAAACAACTTAAGCATCTGGAAAGAAAAGAGCTCTTTGCACTTGGGGGTGATAATGATGCTGATAATGATAATGAGGAATTTTAATAACAATAAATCTGAGTGAATTTTATTCAACTTAGTTGTGGGAAATAACAGCTCAAGGACATTAAGTTCTCTCAAAGGTTAGCTTCAATATGTAAATTGTTCATGGTTTTATTGATCTCATACACCAGACACATGTATATGTATCAATACTGTATCTTGATTGTCACATATGGAAAGTGTGCCCTCAAATTGCAAGGGCCAGAAGGTACTTAAGCTAGCTATTGCCATGGCACATTTAGTTTCACGAACTCTATTGTCCTGGAATACATATGTACACTTTCTTAGATGAATGTGAAAACTATAACTTCAAGCTATAAAAATAAATCACCAGGATTTATTTATTTACTTTTTACAGTCATGGTTGATTGCATTCTACCTAAGAAAGTACTATCTAGGCAGGGGCTATAAAACCAAAACCTACAGTGCTGTAAATTGTATTCCTAAACATAGACACAACTGTCAGAACTAAAGTCTTTGCATGTTTAATAATGGAGACACAAATGGAGACAAAGCAAAACTACAGTTGGTCAAAATCAGAGTTATGGAAATGAAGACTATGGAAGCTCAGAGTAAAGCCATCAATGCCCAGATGCAAAGCCATGGGCAGTCCTGGGCAGTGGAACATGAAGTACAGAAACAGGGTCTCCAAGAAGGACAGTTTAAGGAGGCTTATTTGCTCATGTGAGCCTTGCCAGTGTCCTTGGAAGTGTCCAAGGAACCTGCCCTAGCTCAGTGTATTATCAATAGACGCTGCTGTCATCAGAGGGATGCTGCACCATGGAATGTCCCTCTGAGCTTCTGGGGAAATAGTTTGTGCATCTATGAAGGATAGGAGCTTTGGGTAGCATTCTTTGTGAACTGGGCATTGTTCTGATGTACTGGCCATTTTGTATTTACATGTGGAAATATCCACTGATCTTTTCTTGAAGCCAGGCAGGGAATAATCTGTAATTCTTTTTAGACTTAGGTAATTTTTCAATACAATACTTATTTCCTGATAATTTAACACATGCATACAACGTATTTTCATCACATCTATGCTCCATTTCATTCTCCAAGTTCTGTTAAGGTCCCTCAATATTCTTGAACTTTTTTCAGGAGGGCAATATTCATTGCTGCTTTGTTCACTGTAACTGAGAAAAAGAATTATCCTAGATGCTCATCCACTGAGGAATGGATAATTAAAATGTAGGACATGGATACACATAAACAGCTGTAGAGAAAAATAAAATTAAAAAATCTGCAGGCAAATAGATGGGAATGGAAATAACTATCCCAAATGAAGTGATCCATACCTACAAGGACAAATGACAAGTGCTCTCTGTCATATATGAATCTTAGCTTTGAATGTACAGAGTTGTATGTCCAACTTGGAGGACTTTAGAAGACAGGAAACTAGAAAGATATGGTGATAAATAGAAAGCAAATGGGGTAGTAGAACAGAACTCATATGAATGTGGAAGGGTAATGGTAATGGCAAGGAGAGAAAGATTGGAGGGCAATTTTACTTTCTCTTTTTGACAGGTCTCATAGTAAATGGCCCAGCATGACCTTGAACTTGCTATCCTGCTGCTTCAGGCTCTCAGGTTCGCAGAATTAGAATCCTGTACCACAGGACCTGGATTTTGAAACTTCTTTGAAGTACTCTTTCACCAGGACACTTAGGAAATGTAGCTCTTAATGTATGATTATTTTATTTGTAATTGTATTATAAACATTCACCACTACAGTACTATTGTAACACATACTAAAAAATGTATTACAATAATGACATTTTAAAATATGAAGTAGAAAAAATGAAAAAAATTAAAATATATTTTTCTAATGTAACTTTAAATTCCTATTTTCCCAAAAAGATAATATTGATGATTTATTTTAAACTTGGTTAAATCTAATTGAACATGGTAGATATTATCACCTATCTTTCATTGATTTTTTTTTTTTTGTGAAAGGTAGGTGTTTCAACAGGTTCTAACTGTGTAAGTACCTCAGTCTGACCTATTTTGCACTATGCTGACAAGGGTTGCTTTGAAGTCAAGATCCTCCTCCTGCCTCAGCCACCTTTGCAATAGGTTTATGGATGCATTCTATCATGTCTATTTCTGTTTTAATTTTTACTATAGACAACAGAGCTTATTTTAAGGATAAAAATGCTACTCACGCTATTCCTCTCTTTGCTGACATTTCCCCCTATTGCATTCTCTTCCTTCCCCTCTCTCTCCCGCTCCTTCTCTCTGCATGATTTACAGAGATTTGAACCTCCTTCTTAAGATTCTTAGTTCGGATAATCAAGATAAGATAGCCAATAAATCACTGACCTGTCTTTGTGTGCACTGCAATAACTACAATAAATAAAATCACACATGACAGATTGTATTGTTTTTCATTCTATCACTTTCTCTTACCAACTTCTGGAGACCCCTGACCCTATTTATTCAAGCCATAGCAGGGTATGTGATTATCCACTAAAAATGTACTTATTTTGGTAGGTGGGAGGAAGACTGTGAGATCAAGCTAGCATGGACTACCTAGCCAGAAATAAGGTCTCAAAAGCTTATGCAGATATGGAGAAAGTGACTGGCTTCACTTCTTTCTCATGTTGAAGTTGGAAAATGAACTTTAAAGCAGTTTCTTCCTGTACCATGCAGGGGCATCTTCTGTGCTTTATCTTCTCCTTCTCCACTTCAGAGACAGACATAAACTTATTTAACAGGAGACATAATCCCATCTCTACAAGAATTGTTTGTGAAAAGTGGTGCTAATTCTCTTTCTGTCAATAAGAGCAATTAGAATTCAGTAAGGAAGCTTATTAGCTAAAGTGGTTCCGTGGTCAACTCTTTACAAAGCTAAAGATCCAATTTTACCTCCTTAGCAAATACAGAATTTCTCAGTTGATTCCTATTTGTTAGACTCTCTGCTAAGCCTCATGGGGTCCTTAAGAGCAGCTGGGACATTTTTTCCTTTCTCCATTCTTGCCTCTATTGCTCCAATCTGAAAGTCCTGTTTTGACCTCTGCTTGTAGAATCAGGGAAGTCTAAAGAACTTGGGGTGATGTAGGTAAGGGGAAGGGCAAGCTTTAGCAACCTCCTCAAAGGAGAATAAAAGGCTAAGCCATTGCATGAAGCCCCATGCCACTGCAGACTTGTCTTTCAACACCACTGTGTTTAAAGGAAACAACCGAGCAGTTTGGTGCCTTTTATGTTTCAGTCCTTAAAAAGAAAAAGCAACTTTGAATGAGCCCAGTCAGTAAAGAAAGGTCAAGTGGAACCACCATGGTGCATTTGTTCCAGGGAGTCTTTTCCCTTCCATACAGAACAAGGTAAAGGAATCAGTTGTGACTGCCACACAGTGGTT
Source organism: Phodopus roborovskii (assembly GCF_943737965.1). Taxonomy (NCBI): domain Eukaryota; kingdom Metazoa; phylum Chordata; class Mammalia; order Rodentia; family Cricetidae; genus Phodopus; species Phodopus roborovskii. Next base: position 23,135,692 of record NW_026126409.1, read on the forward strand.
TCTTAATTGAGTTTCCCATCTTCACAAAGCCAGATGAAGAGAGTCACTTGAAAGGAAATACATTCAAAACGATGTGCAGTCTCAGGACAAATTATCCATACCACCTAAAAGTGGACTCCTTGGAATGCCATCGCTGTCTCAGCCACATTGGGTCCTTTCTAATTCTGGCCAAAGAATGGTGTTTAGAATGGAGAGCCTGTGTTGAAGGGACCTTTGTCAATGCACTGTGAATACGGGCCTCTCATGTGGCACTCATAGTTTCATAGTTGCCCTCTTTTTTTTTTTTTTTTTTTTTTTTTGCATTTCTTTGTCTCTGTTTAAGTGAGAGCACAGTGTGGTCAGGCTCTCTGGAAGTGTTATGTACAGATTTCTGAGAATTCCTAGGTGACATGAAACTGAAGCAGAAGCAATAATTGTGATATCAGGTGATAAAAGACTCTGGAGATCTAGGGTTGCCAGAGCACCTGCACTAAGAAGTTTGTACAGAATGGTAAAGAACAGTGACCTGTTACACAGTGGGTGTCCTAGTTAGATTCCTAATCATGTGATAAATAGCATGACCAGAAGCAACTCGGGGAGGAAAGGGGTTATTTAGCTTATTTATCCAGAGGAAGTCAATGCAGGAACTCAGCTTACTGGCCTGATCAGTTTGCTTTCTTATATGACCAGGATCACCTGCTCAGGGGTGATATTACCCATAGTAGACTGGGCCCTAACATATCAATCATTAATCATGAAAATGTTCCCATAGATTGCTTAAAGACCAATATGGTGGAGATAATTCTTCAGTTGATAAGCCTCTTCCCGGAAGATTCTAGCTGTCAAGATGACAAAGTCTCCAGAAATCAGTTACAAAGACTACTTAAGTGTTGTGAGTGATATCCTCCATTATTGTTATTTTTTTTTTTTTTGTAGAATCAATCTCCAAGAAACAATAAAGTAATCCTAGGCCTGGGGGATGGGTGTGGGGCATAAACCAAAAAATTTCCAAAGCTCATGTAGACCTGAGAATTTTCTGAGTAATGGACAGCCAGAGAAAAACCACAACAAAGCTCATACTGCATACATCAGACATCCAACAAAACTTTTTAAGAGTGAAGGTTAGCACTAAAGGAAAAACTAGGCAATGGCTCATCTTGATTGCCAACCTGATCTGATTAATGAATACATGGGAGATTTATGAAGTTCAGCTTAGGGTGTGTCTGCCTTTGGGGAAATTGCTCTGACAGAATGAGTAAATTAATCCCCTGATGGACCCATGATGCAGCTGTCCATGGGTGTTGGTAAAAGGCAGGAAGTGAGGCCTAGTTTGTGGAATTAGGCCACTGAACTCATTTCATTTCTATTTGAGAAATAAGCTCATGGAGTAATACATACATATTTAATTTGAGGTTATTCTGTCTCTATTGCAACCTTGTGATCTCCCTGATGCCTTCCTTTCCCTAGTATTCATTCTTTCACCATGGTATATTATTTTCCACATCCCTCCCTCACACTTTAAAGCTTCTGTTTGTCTAGACCCATGAACTTGTTTCCAGTTTCGTGGCCTTTACCAATATTTACCCTTACCAGGAAATACCATATTTAGCAATGGGAGTCTTCAATCTTCATGAGAAATACAGGATATAGCATTTATCTTTGAGTCTCAGCTAGCTACCTCACTCAAACTAATCTCTCAAGTTCCATCGCTTTTTATATAAACTATTTTTCTCTATGGCTGAATAAAATTCCACTGTTGCATATGAATCATGCTTTTATTATCCATTTATCTGCTGCCTGACATCTGTCAATCCCCTTGCTATTATGACAAAACCATCAATAAAATGGATGGGCAAGTATTACTGTAGTGAGATGATCAGTCCTTTAGGTATGAGTCTGGTTCATTATCTTGGAGGCTATATCTTATACCAACCTTTTTGTGTATTCTCTTTCACTGTGTGTGTCTACCATCCCTAAAACAATTATGTAACAATGCAAAAAGGATAATGTGAGTTTTAGTAAATTAGTATTGAAGTCTAGTTCCCTTTAAGAATGACACAAAGGGGTAGGGGTTCACAGCTCAGTGGTAGGGTGCTCATAAGGGTGGATCCTTAGTAGCAATCTTTAAGCCAAGCTGTAACTACCTAACCTCTGGAGGTCAAAGTAACCCTTTTGGCATGGGGGGTGTTTCTGTGACTAAGAACATTCACTGTGCAAGCGTGAGGACCTAAACTTAACTCATATAAAATCTGGGCATGACTATGCTCAAGTCTATAACCCTAGAGCCAAAGGGAAGAGAAAACAGAATGGCTGGAGCTTTCTTGCTGCAAGATTAATTTTAGGTTCAGCGAGAGACTCTATTTTAAGGAAATAAGGTAGAGAATGATTGCACAGGCACTTGATGTCTTCACACATGGGCACAGGCATCTTCAAACACATGTACATACATTATTGAGAAACAACACATACAGGCACACTCAAACACAATCTCTCTCTCACAAAGCATCCCTCCTGAGATTTCCTGATAAATAGAAGTTAGTGAAGACTATAATTGTAAATTATGAGGAAAAACATAAAAGACCATTTTTGCTTGCATTTAAGCATTTGATTAAAAAAGCAATTAGCTCTACAAAGTAAAACTTACTAGGAATGTATCATAGGATTTTCAACATATGCAAAAGCAAAATGTTTGAGAATAGAACAAAGTAGACTATGGTGTATTAAATATGTATTATGTAATACACAGAAGCACCAAAAATATTGAAATGAATATAATAATATTAAGTATTTACATTATGTAAGCAACCAGGCAGTAAGGCAAAATAGACAATAGAAACAAACTCATGAGTGTTTGCAGTACTGTAGTTGGTAGACATGAATTTTAGAGTAAATTTTACATGGGATGGGAAATAGCACCAGCAGTAAAGTTTTTGGCTTGTATGTACAGCATTTGAGTTTGAGTCCCCAAACTCATCTAAGTAGTCAGGCATGGTGGCAAGTTTGTAATCCCAGCTCTGGAGAGGCAGAAACAAGCAGATGGCTTGTGCTCATTAGCCAGTCAGGCCAGCCTGATGGGGGAGCTCCAGGTCAAAATGAGATTGCCCCCATAATAAGGTCAATTGCTTTCTTAAGAAATGACACCTAAGGTTGTTCTCTATCCCCTCAGCACTAAGTCAGTGTATACATGTGTACATGCATCCCCCCAATGTGTGAATATGCAAAATACCCACATATTAAATAACAAATCTCTCTACCCCTCTCTCTCTCTCACACACACACACACACACACACACACACAAGTACACACGTGTAGTCTGTGAACATGTCTCTCTCTCACACATACACACACACAAGTACACACGTGTAGTCTGTGAACATGTTAATAAGAGACATGAAACCTCTTCTAAATTGATATACTGGTGGAAAGTAAATAATGATGATGTGTAAGGTTGAATGAAATGAACTCCAAAATAAAATGCTTAGACTTAAAGCATGAAGAGAAAATATGGAAAACATGGAAGGAATTTAAAATCCTGGGGTAGCCCACAGCCTTTATATCAGTATATTCTGGAAAGGACACAAAGAGAATGGTACATATGCACCATCTCATCAAACAGTGACCCAGTATGAAAAAAAAATGCATCATACCTCAGGTACAAGAACTATCACAAATATCAGTAAACAAATTTAGAAATATTCCCAAATGAAACAATAGCAATACTAGAGAATAATAAAGAAAACTGAAATTATCCAAACCGTGTGTGTGTGTGTGTGTGTGTGTGTGTGTGTGTGTGTGTGTGTGTATGTATGTATGTATGTGTTTATATATATACATATATATATATATATATATATGTATATATATATATATATATAATTTTCCAAATGCTCTAGGCCTAGTCTGAATATTAGTGAGTTATTTTCCAAGATTTTTTTACTTGCATTTGTTTTTATGTATGTGTCTGTGTAATGTATGTCATGTGTGCATGGAGTTCTCATGAGGGTCAGAAGCAAGTTTCAGATCCTTGGAGCTGGAATTGCAGGAGGTGTACAAAAATCAAAATTAATTCACTGATAGTCATGCTGGTGATATATCATAAAAACTATGGAGCAGAAATGAAGAGAAGTACAAAAACATTTTATAAAATTTTTCTAAAGTACATAAAAGAGAATCTGAAAGAACAGTATTTCACAATAAGAAAGGGTGACTCTTTTCAAACATGGCTACAAGGGTAGCTAAGCAGTATGGGAAAAACAAAGGTCAGTATAACACATTCTTTTTGTGAATGGAATGGGCCATTTGCTTGAAATGTACAAGGGAGTAGATCTCCACAATCAAGTTATAAAACCTAAGCACCACAAAGGTGAAGTCACAAATTTGGGGACCCAAAAATCAACAAAAACTTTTATACTGAATTAATCTAGATTTATTTTATGCTTGTGTTTTAAGGAAGATGCCACTGTTTTCCTTTAAATAGGTGACTATAAGATTACTGTTTTGTGGGGAAAATTTCATGAGGAGTAAATTTAATTGTTAAAAATTTAACTGCCCTAAAAAACAAGTTAGTTTTGAATCTTCCCCAAATTCATACTGTCATCTCTCTCTTAATGATTTGTGTAAGAGGACGCCTGGCTTGTGCAAAGCTGCCTTGTGTTCAGGTGCATGGAGGCAGATATGAGAAATTATTTGAGTCATAGTCATATGCAGTAGCCATGCATGGAAATCTCTGTAATGGGGCAAAGTGGGGCAGGGTGTGGGGGTTGTTTTCCACTTCATTTTGTAGAAAAATAACAAAACCTTCAGTGAGGCTCACCTGACCCTTCCTATCGAATCACAGAATGAAGAAACATAAATCAAGGCTGACAAGGCTGTCTCTTCTCAGAGCTTTGAAAAGAATAATATATCATCCTTTAAACACACAACGTGCATCCTCCACGTGTTATTCCTCATCATGTTGGCAAAAGGTCCCTCTATTTAAAAAAAAAAAAATTATTCCAGTTGAATGTAATTCTCATGCTAGGAAAACAGTATCAGATTCCTATTAAAGAGGAGATTATTTTATAGGGGGACTTGCCAGAAAGAGTTGGAGATGAATGATGCTCCAGCTCCCTGTGCTCTGCTAATGAAAATTCTAGTACATAGCCAGATGTTTTATTGGGAAAGAGAATCAAGAGAAGCATAAATTGTCCTGCCACTCAACTGAATACTAAAGCTTGAATTAGAGTGATTCACAATGAACATAATTGGATAGAACATTTATCTTTAAGAGAAAAACAGGGAGAGAGATGTCTACTGTCCCTGTATCTTCATTTTTCCCTCTGAAAAGCAAAAGCTGTACTTGTGAGAATCTGAGACATCTTGTCTCTGTGACAGAAATATCTAATGCTAGGAAGTTCCATGTTATGTTCTACTCCTCTTCACTAATGTTGGGATTTTAATCTCAGGTGGGCAAGACGGTGGTTTAAAAACAAACGCACAAAAACCTATACACAGGTGAAAAGCCAAGTCTACTTTGAAGCAAGATGTTCATGTGACTACCATGGCCTGTGTGATATAGGTGCAAACATTGGGAGGCAATTCTCAAACCATTTGACAACCCGTTTCTTTCCTTTCTCCCCTTTCTCCCCTCTCCCTTTATCTATACTTCTCTCTCTCTCCCATTCACCCTCTCTGCTTATCCAAGAAGTAAATGCAATGTTACACGTGGGTCACCATTCCCTGAGACTGTAACAACTCAAACCTTCAGACAGCTGCACAGAAAGAGAAGATTCTGCAAAGGCCAAATTACTTCTCCCATAATGAGATATTTTGTGACAGACTTTTGTTCACTTAGAACAATGTAAAAACAATCACCATTTTTATTTTTAACCAATTCTTTGAGGATTGCAAACCTTGTACTTTTTGTCATAATTATCACCAACTCCTGCCATTTTTCCTCTGAGAGATTCCTACCTCCATATTCTCCTTCCAATCTTCATGTCTTTTATATGAAAATCCATTTTGTGTTGCCCACATGCTTCTATATATGGTCCCATGCATTGGGAAGGGGTCAACCAACCAGAGGACACATTCTTATTATTGAACTCCAGAAACCATTAATTGTCTATAGCTTATGAAACTCTACTTGCTCCATGCTAAAATGTTTGCTGGTTTTGTCTTACACAGGTCTTGTGCAGGCATGTAGAACTGTTAATTCATGCGTGAAATGGTGTAATGTCCAAAAGCTACTCTACCACCCTCAGATCTCTGGCTCTTACACCCCTCTGCCCATGATATTGCCTGAGCCTTGTGAAAAGGGATTGTAATATAGATGTCCCATTGTGGCTGAGTTTTTCCTCTGAACTTTGACTTATTGTGGGTTTCTGCATTAGTCACTATGAACTACACAAATACAACTTCCCTGGTGAGGTAATAGATCAGTACTAATCTGTATGTATAGAGATACAAGTTTAGAATGCAGTTTGATACTGTCTCTACTTACCCAAGTGGCAAATTCAGACTTTAGGCCTCTGAATAGTAAAAGCATGGGTTATTTACCAGATTTATTGGGCTAGGTATGTGTTTCCTCATGTTGAGATTCAAGCCCAATCAGAAAGAAATTGATTACTTCTATAACATCTGTACCAACATTAAACTATACAGATATATTACAATTCTTGTCAGTATTGAAGTTCATGAGATACGTAGATAGACATGACTGTTAATGACTTCTTTTTATTTCAGCAACTTCTATAAGCACCTTCCAGTATTATGAAAGCTAACCAGGGAGGAATAAACTTCTTGGTCAGTACCAAATTGATTTTTCCATGGGCTGTGGCCAAAGAGTGTGGTCCCTTCAGTAATAGGATGACACCATCAGGTTCTAGTGGGAAATCAAGAGCTATGTCCATAGCCTGTATGGTTTTGAGTGCATCCAAAACCTTTTTAACCAACAATGAGAGGGCAGGTATCCCATACTAGGTACTACTCCTTTTATTGGGCACCTTATGCACCTTGGGATGAGCATAATCCTAAAATAATAGTTTTAAAAGGGGACAAATGTATGGCTTTAGTCAAATGCAGTGAGTAACTCCACCATAGGGCAGATTCTTTTTATTTTTCCAGCATTAACTAGTATTTGTAGTTCTAATGGCTAATGTAATGTTTTATTCAACTTGTAGACTAGAAAGATTGGAGAGCAAACATGTCTCTAAGATTTTGAGCATGAGTAAGCTGTAGAGCAAGAATTCAAATAGACTTCTATCGTTGCACTAACCATGGAAGTTTTCTCTGTTTCTTATATCTTGTGCTATGAAGACAGGTGATTTGGAAATGACCAAGTAGTGCATCTGAGGGATTCTTTTTTTTTTTTCTTAGACAAAATTGTAAAATAGGCAACCTTTATTCTGAAGTGACTCTTGCTTCACAGTTTTGTCATTAGTTGATGATGGTTTAAAAGCAGTTCTTGATCAAAACTTACACATTAGCATTATCTATAGAGAATTAAAACATAATGCACCAAGCATCTATACCCAGAGGAAGAACATTCAATGGAATTAGGATGGGGACAAGCAACATGACTAAGAGAGTAAAAGCACTTGCCTCAAGTGATCCGACTTTGCCCTCCGGAACCCACTCAAAGGTAGCAGAGACCTTATTCCACAAAAATATCCTCTGATCTCCACATGCTTGATGTTGTCCATGTACATCACATATGCCATGTGCACAATAATAAAATTAAGTTAGAATTGGGATAGACTCTGATCACTGTAGTTTTTAAATTTTATTCAGTTGAATCTTAATGGTGCTGATTAATAACCCCACGTGAGGTAAAGACACTTGCCTCATAAGCCTGGAAATTTCAATTTGATTCTCAAAACACACATGGCAGAAGGAGAAAACTGACCACACGAGGTTGTCCTCTGACCTTCACATGTATAGCATGTGACATGCATCCCTACTGTATACATTGGGCACATACATAATAATACGTTTTTAAATTTATTATTTTACATGTGGATCCCAGTTCCCTTTCCCTCCCTCCCTTTTACACTCTCTTCCCCCTCACATGCACCCAGACCACCCTCCCCTCTTATTCCCCCCACTCCAATTCCACATGTAGGGCAATGCCATCCAGGTGGGGTCATGTAGATCTGACAGGTCATTTGAAGTAGGGACTAGGACTTCTCTCCTGTCTCTAGGTTAAGGCAGTATCCCTCCATGGGGTCTGTGTTTGCAAGGTCCATTTGTGCACCAGGGAAACATCCTGGTTCCATTGTCTGAGGTCCCTTAGACTGCTCAGTCCTTCTGGCTGAGACCCATATTCAGTTGGGGCCTGAGTCAGTCCCATGCTGGATTCCTAGCTATCAGTCTGGGGGCCCGTTAGCTTCTCCTTGTTCAGGTCAGCTGTCTCTATGTGTTTCTGCAACCTGGTCTTGTCCTCTCCATCTGCATCTGGGTTCTAGTTTGACTCAGTGTTTAGGTATGGGTGTTTCCTTCTGTTTCCAACAGGTTAATTAGATGAGAGCTCCATGGATATGTTAGTTGTTGATCACTCTCCAGGAAGGGCATTTATGGTAGCCTTTCCACAGATGCTCAAATAATTAGTTGGCAGCAGTCTTGTAGGTCTCTAGACTTTTCTTTGGGTTATTGTGGCTTCATAAGAAAGAGTTTGGCAATGAACCTTCTGTTTCTATTTTGTGGAACAATTTGAGGAGTATTGGTATTAGTGTTTCCTTGAATGTCTGGTAGATTTCTGTACTGAAGCCATCTGGCCCTGGGCTGTTTTTGGTTGGAAGGCTTTCAATGACTGCTTCTATTTCATTACAGGTTATAGGTTTATTTAAGTTGTTTGTCTCTTCTTGATTTAATTTTGGTAAGTGATAGGTATCCAGAAATTTGTCCATTTCCTTTGAATTTTCAATTTTTGTGTAATACAGGTTTTCAAAGTATGACCTGAAAATTGTCTGAATTTCCTCTTTGTCCATTGTTATGTTCCCCTTTTCGTTTCTGATTTTGTTAATTTGCAACATGTTCTCTCTTTGCTTTTTCCTTAGTTTGGATAAAGATTTGTATATCTTGTTTTTTCAAAAACCGAACTCTTTGTTGCATTGATTTTTTTTTTCATATTGTTTTCCTGGTTTCTATTTTGTTGATTTCAGCCCTCAAGTTGATTATTTCCTGGCTTCTACTCCTACGGGGTTAATTCGCTTCTCTCTGTTCATAGGCTTTCAGTTGTGCTGTTAATTCTCTTATGTGACTATCCTCTGTTTTCTTCATATGGGCACTTAGTGCAATGAACTTCCCTCATAGCACTGCTTTCAAGGTGTTCCATAAGTTTGCCTATGTTTTGTCCTAATTATCTTTGAATATTAGAAAGTCCTTAATTTCTTTCTTTATTTCCTCTTTGACCCAGGTGTGGTGCAATTGCACATTGTTTAGTTTCCATGAGTTTGCAGGTTTTCTGCTATTTGTGTTGTTGACTTCCAATTTTAAAGCATGGTGGTCTGGTAAGATACAGGGGACTATTCCAATTCGCTTGTATCTGTTGAGGTTTGTTATGCCACCTAGTATGTAGTCGATTTTAGAGAAGGTTCCATGTGGAGCAGAGAAGAAGGTATATTCTTTTTTCTTTGGATGGAATGTTCTATAGATGTCTGTTAACCCCAGTTGAGACATAACTTCTGTTAGTTCTTTTGTTTCATTGTTGAGTTTCTGATTGGTGGTCCTGTCTAGTGTTGAGAGTGGTGTATTGAAGTCTTCCACTATAAGTGTGTGATGTTTTATGTGAGGTTTGAGTTTTAGTAGCGTTTCTTTTACGAATGTGGATGCCTTTGTATTTGGGGCATAGACGTTTAGAACTGAGACTTTGTGTTGATGGATTTCTCCTGCAATGAATATGAAATGACCATCTTCATCTCTTTTGATTAATTTTGGTTTGAAGTCTAACTTGTTAGATATTAGGATAGCCACACCTGCTTGCTTCTTGGTTCCATTTAACTGGAACATCTTTTCCCAACCCTTTACCCTGAGGCAATGTCTATCTTTGAAGCTTAGATGTGTTTCTTGTATGCAGCAGTAGGATCCTGTATGCAGTCATCGAATCCATTCTGTTAGCCTGTGTCTTTTTATAGGTGAGTTAAGACCATTAATGTTGAGGGTGAGTAAGGATCATTGATTGTTGATGCTTGTTTGATTTAGGTTTGTTGTTGGCAGTGGTATTGTGAATATATTAGTTCTGCTTTACCCTTGGTTTCTGTTGTAGTTAGATTATTTGTTGTGTACATTTTTGTGGGTGTAGTTAACTTCCTTGGGTTGGAGTTTTTCTTCCAATACATTCTGTAGGGCTGGATTTGTAGATATGTATTGGGAAGATATGGTTTTGTCATTAAATATCTTGTTTTCTCCCTCTATAGTGACTGAGAGTTTTGCTGGGTATAGTAGCCTGGGTTGGCATCTGTGAATTCTTAGTACTTGTAGAACATCTATCTAGGACCTTCTGGCCTTGAGGGTTTCCATGGAGAAGTCAGGTGTAATTTTGATAGGTCTGCCTTTATATGTTGCCTGTTCCTTTTCCATTGCTGCTCTTATTATTCGTTCTTTATTCTGTATGTTAGGTGTTTTATTATGTCCAGGGTTCTTTTTTCTTTGGTCTAGCCTATTTGGGGTTCGGTATGCTTCTTCTTTCATGGGCATGTCCTTCTTCAGATTTGGCAAGTTTTCCTCGATGATTTTATTGAATATGTTTTCGGCTTCCTCACCTTCCTCTATGCCTATTATTCTTAGGTTTGGCCTTTTCACGGTGTCCCACATTTCCTGGATGTTTTGTGTTAAGGATTTTTGGATTTATGATTTTCTTTGGTCGATGAATCGATTTCCTATAGTTTATCTTCCGCGCCTGAGATTCTCTCTTCCATCTCTTGAATTCTGTTGGTTATGCTTGTGTCTGTAGTTCCTGATCTTTTACCTAGTTTTTCTATTTCCAGCATTCCTTCGGTTTGTGTTGTCTTTATTTTCTCTATTTCAGTTTTTAAGTCTTGAACTGTTTCCTTCACCTGCTTAATTGTTTTTTCTTGGCTTTCTGTACTTTCTTTACTTTCCTTAAGAAATTTGTTCATTTCTTCCACTTTTTTGTTTGTTTTTTCTTCCATTTCTTTAAGGGATTTTCTCACATCTTCTTTGAGGGCCTCTATTATTTTTATGATGGTAATTTTTAAGTAGTTCCCTTCTGTTTCCTCTGCCTTGTTGTTGTGTTCTGGTCTAGTTGGTGTAGATTCCCTAGATTCTGGAGGTGTCATGCTTGTCTTTCTGTTGTTATGAGCTTTCTTGTATTGCTGTCTTCCCATAGCTTCTTCCAGTAGGTGTTGGTGGGGGTCTCTCCCTCTCTCTATGGTACTTCCCTGGTGGGCATATGTGGTTCAGAGGTTTGATATCTGTAGCTCTGGGTCTTCCAAGCTCTCTGGGAGATCTCTCCACAGGCAGGGGCCCGTGGATGGGGTCAACGATCAGGCTCCCGTAGAAGACTGGCAATGGGGGTCAAAGATCCTGAAGGCCGGGACTCTGGATGTTCCTTGTGCCTATAGGCAGATCTAGCCTGGGCCTGATACTCTACAGCTGAGGCTTCTTAAGTAGAGACCCTGCTATGGGCCTGCAGAGATAGGTAGATCTCCGAGAGGGGCCCCGGACTCCAGTAGAAGACCTGAGGTGGTGGTCAGAGCCCAAGCAGGTGGAAATTACTGGTAATCCAGCATTGATAGGCAGGTCTCCTGTGTTCAGAGCCACTTGGAGAAGTTCCCCAAGTTGTGTTGACTGTTGATGTTGACTGTTGGCTCCACCCTCTGTCCATCTAAGGGATTAAGTATAAGAGCTTTCAGTCTTTCTGTAGAGTGTCTACAATGCATCTTGCATAGTAAAGATCTGTAGGGACATGCTGGGTTTCCCAATTGAGGTAACTTTTTTTTTTTTAATTTAGTTTATATATCCAAGTCCATTTAAATGAAAACAAACATTTATAGACAATATTTGGGAATTTGGGCGTCATTCTTTCCAAACTACTTCCTACTGGTAAGGGGAGCTGTCATGGGGGATTCGAAGAAGATGCAGAAATCCTGGCTGTAGTCTGTAAGGCTGCTTTGTCCAGCTGTTTTGAATGTAGGATCACCTGGTACTCTGTTTCAGGTGGTCTGGCTTGATCAAACCACATTAGTCTGGAAGGAATCCACAGGTTTTCATTTTATGTGGAAACAAAAATAGAAATCATTTTCCCCAGTAACTTGTCCTTAAACTTAAATTTTGGAGTCAAAGCATTTTTTTTTTAAATTTAATTTGTTATTTTACATGTCGATCCCAGTTCCCTCTCCCTCCCTCCCTCCCTTCCTCCCTCCCTCCTTCCCTCCCTTTTGCCCTCTCTGACCTCTCACATGCACTTTAACCACCCTCCCCTCCCATCGGCCCATCCCAATTCCATATGTAAGGGAATGCCATCCAGTTGGGGTCATGTAGGTCTGACAGGTCCTGTGAAGTAGGGACTAGGGCTTCTCTCCTGTCTCTAGATTAAGGCAGTTATCCCTCCATGGGGGATGTGTTCGCAAAGTTCTTTTGTGCACCAGGGATACAACCTGGCTCCACTGTCTGAGGTCCCTTAGACTGCTCAGTCCTTCTGGCTGAGACCCATATTTCTAAGAGATTCATATAAAGTCCCTCACAGAACTGGTAAGGGGCAAGCCCCCAGAGATCAGGGGAAGTGGGGGGGCAGCAAATGGATAGAGAAGTAGGAGAAAATGAGGGGGAGGAAAGCAAACATGTGCCACGAGGAAGATTGAGCCTGGTTAGGAATAGAAGACAGGACAGAGACAGAGAGAGAGAGAGAGAGAGAGAGAGAGAGAGAGAGAGAGAGAACATAAAATAGGGAGCCAATATTGATTTGAAGATAAAATTGAACACAAAGAAAGGTCTAGAGAACTACAAGACTGCTGCCAATTAACAATTTGAGCTTCCATGGAAAGGCTACCATAAATGCCCTTCCTGGATAGTGAGATCAACAACTAACATCCATGGAGCCCTCAACTAATGCCTGTTGGAAATAAGGGCAAACATCCATACCTAAACACTGAGTCGAAGTAGAACCCAGATGCAGATGGAGAGGATAAGACCAGGTGGCAGAAACACATATAGACAGCTTATCTGATCAAGGAGAAGCTAACGGGCCCCCAGACTGATAGCTGGGAAGCCAGCATGGGACTGAATCAGGCCCCCGTGAATTTGAGGTAACTTTTACCAGGCTATTTTTCCTAAATGTTTAACCATTCTTTCATATGCCCTTTCCTTTTGTATATCTGCATAGATTATGATCCTGCTTTTAATGTTTTAAATGGGTTGTTGCTCTCATTTTTGAGTGTTAAAGTTCTTTCTGTATTTTGGCTAAGAATATTTCATGAGATATGCTTTTACTGATACTATTCTTTTAACTGGTGACTCCTTATTCTTTATACAGTGTGTTTAACGGAAAAGTCATTTTAACTTCAGGGAAGTCAAGGTTAAAATCTTTCTTTCATCAGTTATGCTTTTAAAATTGTATGTAATGAGTCAATTTCATAGCCAAGCTGTTTTAGTATTTCGATTATCTCGTCTTCTATGTGTTTTATAGCTTTGTGTTGTAAACTTAGAAACATGATCAATTTTCAGTTGATTTCTATGAAGGGCATAGATCTGGATCTAGGCACATTTTTTTTTTTCACATGTGGATGTATAACTGTTTAAGCACTATTTGTTAAGAAAGGCTATATTTTCTCCTTGATACATTTGTCAAAGATCACTTATTTATATTTTTGGGCTTCCTACTACTCTGTTCTACTGACCAAGTTCTCTATTCCTTCACTTTGATTACTGTAGCTTTACAAGAAGCATGTCAGCTGAATAATTCCAGATCTTCAATTATTCTTTCTTTTTAAATTGTATTGGCTATTCTGTTATCTTATATCTGCATAAATTTACTAGAATTGTCTGTCTGAGTTTTGATTGAGTTTGTCTTGAACATATAGATCAAGTTGGGGAGAATGGACATGATAATCATGTTGGATCCTTATTCATTTAGCTGTTTCTTGTTTGACATGCTTCTAACATTATGCTTAAGCACAGTTTTCATGTGCTAAAATGATACTGAGTTTATTTTAAACTCCCCTATAATTGTTTATTGGTTCCAGAAATTTGCTTGTAGATTCACTTAAATTTTCTACAGTAATAACTGTGCAAGTATAAATAATGATATTTACAATATTCTGGCCACCTTGTAGTAACTGTGTGTGTACTTAGATAAGAAAACTAGACATTGAGGACTGAGGCAACTTCATTTCATAATTTGGGAAAATCAATTTATTATTCTTCAACTATGAAATTAAGACATTGGGCTATACAGAGACTAAGCCACCTACAACTTTACTATGACACATTTTATATGTGATTCTACTCTCCTGATTTTCATTTTTCTTTCAAAGAATGCATGGGTCTTGGACAGAGTCCTAGGAACTTATATTTTCCTATTTCTGGAGTCACTACCATTTGTGTTCTTCAGGTTATCTGATAGCTTCTCAGAGAAGGCTAACATAGTGGATGAATAAAAGACATAATGATGAGAATGTATCCACAAGTTTTATTCTTTAAGTTTTATGGATTATGAACCCCTTGGTTTGAATATACAAAGAATGGAATGGGTAATGTTCATCTAAGAATGATTCAGACTGTAACCATTTAGGTGTAAGTACCAGTGAAGTCCTTTACACAAATAGATTTTAAGAAAGAAACAACCAGACATGTTTACTAAAGCTGTAATTTGATTGTTACCTGAATCTGACCGAGCTGATGGCTAATTCCCTGTTTATAACATGGACACTTGTAGTCATAAGACACTTTCTCCAGTGGTAGAAGAATTAGCTAGATATACACACCCAATCTCTGGACAGGGAACTTCAATCTGAGTTGTCATGATGCCTTAAAATATGTTTAGTTCTAGTGTAGCTTGAAGTCTCAAAAGTTCAACAGTGTAAAACTTCCAAGGAAGAATCTACACAGTCTAATCTCTCCATTAATATCTTGTTTTCCTGAGTTGATCATGGCATAAATCATACTCACTTGAGCTGTTTTTTTTAATTTTTAAAAATTGTATTTATTTTACACCCAGGTCACAGTTTTCTCACCTTCCTTTCTTCCCAGTCTCTCTCTCCATGCCCTCATCCACTTCTCCTCCATTTCTATCCTGAAAAGAGCAAGCCTCTTATGAATATCAACAAAACATGACATATCAAATTGCAGTATGACTAAGCACCTTCCCTCTTATTAAGGCTGGGCATGGTAACCAAGTATGAGGAATAAGGTCCTGAGAGCAGGAAAATAGTCAATGATACCCCTGCTCCCACTGTTAGGAGTCACAGAAGAAGATCAAGATGTGCCTAGGTCGTAGCCATGGTTGTTGGTTCAGTCTCTGAGCCCTTGTGAGCCTAGTGTAGTTGATTCTGTGGGTCTTCTTGTGGTGGTCTTGACTCCCCTGGCTCCTACAATCTTCCTTCCCCCTTTTCCACAGGATTTCCTGAGCTCCTCATAGTGCTTGGCTGTGGATCTCTGTATCTCTTTGCACCACTTACTGGATGAAGCTTCTCTGATGACATTTGAGCTAGAAATCAATCATGGGTCTAGTTCCATCAATTTCCTTGTGAATTTCTTGATGTTATTGTTTTGAACATCTAGGTAATACTAAATTGTGTAAATGAACCACATTTTCTTTATTTATTTTTTAGTTGAGGGACATCTAGATTGTTTCCAATTTCAGAGAATTCTCAACAGAAGAATCTCAAATGGTTGAAAAAAAACCAAGGAAATGTGCAACATCTTTAGCCATCAGGAAAATGCAAATCAAAATGACTCTGAGATTCCATCTTATGGCAGCTCATGCTGGTGAGGATGGGAAGCAAGGGGAACACTCTCCTCCATTGCTGGTGGGAGTGCAAACTTGCATAGCTACTTCAGAATTCAATATGGTAGTTTCTCAGAAACTTCTGCTGAGCCTGTTTGCATTCTTGACTGCTAACTAAGAACATAGAACAGAGCTCATTCCAGCAACTGGCAAGACTTGAGACTGCCTACCCTACTATTTTGTTTTGTTTTTTATTCTTCCAAACACCAATAAAATTAACTTCCAGTGTCCTTCTGAGTCTGCTCTTAAATTCTTTTCAGTGAGACCAAAAACCTGCAACAAGAACCCTTTTTGTGTTTCAGGTATAGTTGGAGCTGGAAAGTGTTCTCATTCCTTGAGCAGTAATTGTCAGGACTCTTAAATTACCATATCTATTATTCCTGTCAATTTTATTTAGCATAATTTGATTTTGTAATAATTTCTCTCTTCCGTGCAAATTTATCAGTTTTAAGAGCTCAGAATTTTCTTATTTCTCAGTCTACATCTTGTGAACTGAATTTCCTTCAGATTACCTTTGAGGTTTCAGATAATGTATTTTTCACTATTTTTAAGAGCACTGTGAATGGACAGAAGGTATTATAACAACAAGTCTAACTTTCACTGGGTTGCTTGGGCCCTTTGGCACCTAGTACGCTTTAATCTGTGTGTCTAGTTTAATTTTTTAATTGTGTGTGTGTGTGTGACTGAGAGGTGTTACCTTGAGAGGTGCTACCTTTAATTTGTGCTATTATCAGTAGGCCTTCTGTATTAAAACCCTGAAGCTGGAAAGAACCCTGCATATATACCTTGTTGAGTATTTAGTATGTTTATGCAGCCATTTCTAGGAGAGATTATTTCAGAGGATACCCTCAAATTCTGCGGCTTCCAACTCCTCTGCCATGTTCCCTGAGCCATAGACATAAGAGCTCTGATATAGATGTGAAAGACTCCAGACCCCAGGAGGGGAGAAGTGGTTGGAAGGAAACTATTACTTTTCATTCTGTGTTTGATAATAACGCCAATTGGACTTGCAAGTATTTCAAATGAGTTGATTTTTTTTTTTCCAGGTGATTTTCCTCCACAAATGCTCTTTGAGAAGAAACTTAAAGTTGTAGAAAGGAAGTTTGTCATTAAGAACAAATCAGGAACCTTTTATGTTATGACTCAGAAAAGAACCTTGGAGGGATTAAATTTTACTTCACAAGTATAGAGGAGTTTTGTAAACTATCCTTGGCAGACACTGTGAAAACACAAGGGTAGACTGAAAATCCCATATATTTTCTGAAACCTTAAAAGCTGACTTTCAAGACCTATAATTTTCTTGAGTCTACTTTAATTCAATATGTGGACAATTTTCGTCTGTAGACTTGTGATGCTTGTTTCAAAGACCCAACCTATTTCAGCACTGCTGTAGAAAAGGCCATCAAGTATCAGAAAAGAAAATGTAACTTTGGAGATGTAGGGAACCATACAATCCCTTGAAGGAAGACATATAGGTAAAGGGACCATAGCCATCTAATCAAGACAGCAAACTCAAGCCTCTTTCTCATTCTCCTGATATGAGACAAAGGCCTGACAGATCTTTTCTTCTACCAGCAGACTAGCCTAGCTGACAGTCTAGGCTAGTCTGATATGATTAAGGTCAGATCTAAACATGTTCACCTAAAGCTGTAGGCCTATCAGCATTAATTTCAAGTTGACCAGTCCTAAATTAGGGGATGATGTCTCATCCCAAGCCACAAAAACCACTTGAAACTCCCAACCTTCCAGAGGAAACATGAATTTGTCCCTTCTGTGCCCTGAAGGGAGTATTTCTCTTTAAGTGCTTTGTGCTTTCTCTCTCTTGTAACCTTTAGCTACCTGATATGTAGGTAGCTGACTTTTAATTATTTAATTTGCAGAGAATTTAACATGAAAAAGACCCCTAGACAATAACATTTTGTTGTTAGGAAGTTAAATAGATCATTCAGTTCTCTTTTGGATTATTTATAAATCCTGGCTTAAACTATTGTTATTAGAAAATTTTCTACTGATTCCAAATTCTTCATTAATTGTCAAACCATTATATATAAGATTAAGACAGACACTTATAATTGACACCCCCCACATACACACACAATGAGTTAAAACATTTAGAAATCATGTTAAGTGGGCTGGATAGTTGTCTCAGCAGTTAAGATCCTGGAGTTTGTATCCCAGCATCTCTATAACAAACCAATGTCCTTGAAACCACCAGTAATCCCACCCCCAAGGGCACTGGAACCATGAGGATCTTTAGAGATTTCTGATTTCCAATCTGGCTGAGACAATGCAGCCCAAAGTTCAGGAAGATTCTCCTTTAGAGGAAAGACAGCAGAGATTGAAGGACATATGATGTCCTCTTCTGGACTCCATGTTTAACACAAAGGCATGCTCACTTGCACACAGATACTCATTGCTCTAACAAATATGCATACACACGAATAAATAAATGAATAAATAATGGTATATTGAAGCAACCTCCTCCTTAAGAACACTCAGATCATACATTTTGTGCTTTTTTTATGAAAAGGGAAATGGATTGAAAATATTGACTGAAAATGTATAAGCTGGCTTCTGGTATACTTTTGTCAGCATCTAGACCCAGTGGCCAGAGGGTGCCATCCTTTGCCTGACAACCATCTCTTCTGCTGTTGTCTACTAAGCACAGCTGAAGATCTCACTGTAGAGTTTCCATTATTATCACGTTATCTGCCCCATCCATGGGAGACCTCCAATCTTGTACAGCCAGGATCTATATCTATTCTATAGAGAAGACTGTCAGGAGGAAACAATATAGAACAGTTGTATTTATTAGGAAAAGATGATAGAGAGGGGGAAGGTATATTCTGGATGTAAACATGGACCTTCAGGTAATGAAAGCATGTGAGAAAGAGGAAGACAAATTATTTGTGAATAGCTTCTTGGCTTGGGGTGAGACTTTGTGCCCACTTCTCCATGCTGGGACTTTGCTTGACTTGAATGTGTGTGGGTCTTATGTATGTATACTCAGTCTCTGAGTTTCATCTGTGCATTGGTTTCTTTGTGTCTGTATCATGAGGTTTCTTTAAAATTGTCCACCACTTCTGCCTGGCACAGTCTTTCTACTCTCCCACGTAGATGCCTGAGTTTTGAGGGGTGGGGGTTGAGCTTTCCAGAATCTCTTAGTCTCTGTACAGTGTCCAGCTGTGTCTCTCAGTGTTAATTACCATCCACTTCAAAAAGAAGCTTCTCTGATGAGGGTCAGAAGATAATACTGATAGCAATGAATGACGATATGTCATAAGGAGTCATGTTAGTTAACAATAGCTGCATATATGACTTTGTGGCCTTTGAATTTACATTGTTAAAAGGATGGGATTTACATTCAGGTTCAAAGATTGGGAAAGAATTTTAGAACTAAGAACTGATTTCTCTGAAACATTTTTTATTTTTATTTATTTATTTTTTTTAATGGAACTCTTACATGTTAGTGCCTTAAACAAGTGTCCTGGTTTGTTTCTAAACAATCTTCCCAAGACAGCTGTTGGAAAAAGAATTATTGTTTCATAGCAAATCTTCCATGTTTTTGTCAGTTGTGTTGAAATTTTTGGCTCATCTATTAAGGAGCACAGATGAGATGGCAGAGTGAAGGTCTTCTCTTCTTTCCATGGGTTTCCAATCTTCCCTGTTTTTCTGGTTTTCCAGAATTCTATAAAACATTTGTTCCAATGGTGTCATTCTGAGTACTGCTGAGAAAACTCAGGCCATGTGACACTTTAACTTAGTCTTCAGACATTTCCTTATTGTTGTCCAACTCCTAATACTGCTGCAGTTCTTCTGAACTTGACAGCTACAAGAAAACAAACATCTCTGCTTCTAGTAGTGAATATACTTCTTTCTCTCTGAAATGTGCTCTAAAAATGCCTATTGGAAATGCAGATATATTTATTACATAATTGAGAGAGAATAGAGTCCAATGGGATGGCTCAATGGGTAAGCATGCTTGCCACCCATCCTAATGACCATAACCCACATGATGGAAAAAAGAGAAATAGTCACCTGCTTTGATCTCCAGATCTGCACTGAGGCATATGGCTGCACACATAAGCACATACACACATATGTGCACTCATATACAATCAATAAGCAGCATACAAAAATGTCTTAGAAAGCTAAGCAGTATACAAGGCCACTGTATAATCAATGGTGCTGATTTACATGAGATTAAAAGTGCTCAGATGGTTGAACTCACAACTTCAACTAGAATGTGTCATTCAACAAAGCCCCAAACAGCTAAAATATATATGGGGGCTGCTATGTATTTGGAGTAGTTACTTTTTCAGCACTCAACAAAATACCAAACCAGAGTAGCTTAAGGAAAGAATGATTTGGCTTAGACTTTCCACAGTCTATCATGGTGGGGAAGGCACTTCCACTGACCCAGCTCTGTCTGTGGTGGTGGCTGGTGGCTGGTGACTGGTGGCTAGGCTCTGCCCATGTCATGGCTTACAGAATTGCTTCTTCACATCTTGGTGTATCAGACAGCTGACCACAGAACAACAAATAGGCCTAACCTGCAATCCTCAAGGCCTGTCCTCAATAGCTGATTCCAACAGCTGGGCTACTTGTCCCAAAGTTGTTACAGCCTCCCAAAGTAGCACCACTGTTTCAGGGGCCAGTTCTTTAGATGAGTGAGCTTATAAGCGACATTTTTCTTTCATAGAAAAGACTATGCAAAGATGATTTTCAATTTCCATAAGTCTACCTATTGAAAATAGATTTCACAATTTTAAAATGTTACCTAGCATTATTGTAGTTAAGTAAGTAAGGATGGAGATGCTTTCTTATTAATTTGAAATCATTTATTTATTTTTTTGTGTTCATTTTCAAATTAATATTTTACATACCAATCCCAGTTCCCCCTCCCTCCACTACCACCTCATCCCATATGCTCCATGGAGAAAGTAAGGCCTTCCCTAGGAAGTCTACTAAGTCTGTCCTATCATCTAGTTGAGGCTTCTGTCAACCCCCACACCCCTGTGTCTAGGCAGGGCAAAGTAGGAGATAAATTCTTATCTTTAGTTTCCACTAAAAGTCTCCTTTAGAGAGAATGGTTTTAGGACACTCCTTGTGATTTATCCATGGCCCAGCAGCATGGTGGTCTGTGGAGTCTACCACCATCTGTTATGTAAACATGAGTATCATGTGTCATATGCAACAAAACAGCTGCCCACTACCTGTACTTCCTGCCCTGTGACTGTCACATTTAAATCAAACTAGTTTGTGAGTGAACATACTGTGCAAGAACATTCTCATCTGAATAAACTTTCTGAACAAAATTCCATGTTTCATTTCCTTTGTATGGGAGAGCATCACTCTGGGACTTCTGTATACTTTCATGTCCGGGGATAATATGTTTTTTGCACCATATTTTTTAAAAATTTTGTTTATTTTGGCTCTTTACTCACCAAGGATGTGAGTAGGCCATTGTGTTTGTTATTAAATAATTAACAACTATTAAAATTCTAGAATATTCCCAAATAAATGTTGAATCAAAGGGTAATGACTTAGGTGATTAAGCGGAAAACAGAGCTTTGGTTCTGTGCCTGAGAGAATCTTCTATCCTCAGTTAATGTCTTCCCAGAGCCTCCCCCTAGTTCTTACTTCTGGATTGAACTTCATATGAAGAGCTTTAGTAGGGCTATAATTTTATTCTGAAAATGACAGCAACAAACAATGGGACAAAATCCTGGAAGATGTAACATTGGATGGAATTTATAACAGATACAGCTATAATAAACATACTTTACTCCATCACCTCAGTCCTTTCAATAAAATGCATTTCCTATTTATTTAGATCATTCTTATCCATTGATTAACTATGACCTTGCAGCAAAAAAAAAAAAAATAGAAAATATAGATTTAGCTGCTTCATAGTTTATTGCTTTTTTATGGAGATATTATGAGCCCGGAGATCTTAGGTGCATTAAACTTCTCAAGCTACTTGATTTTTAAAATCTAGCATGCCTTAGTAGACATGGGGAAGCTATTTTGTGATCATTTTATTTCCCATCTTCTGAACTTGATTTAGAATGTTTTTCATAGGCAATTATTGCCTTTTTCTTCCTCCTCCAGTGCTCAGTGAAGCTTAAAACGTACAGCCATTTAAACCCTTGAGTTTTAGAGACCCCATAATTCAGAACTGTGGGTTTAGAAATTTTCTTAAAAGTAGAACCAATTAACAGAATGCCAATAATTTTTTTTGTGTGTGTCTGTGTGTTTGGGGGAGGATAACTGTTTTCAGCAGATGTCTGAGAATAATAGTGGACTGAAATCACACAGTAGTTAATTACCTGCAAATATAAAATTAGGTAGAAAACAGTTTTCTCTAAATTTATCTGTGTGAATAAGTACTTATCATATGCATACCTCATAGCAAAAAAAATGTGCTAGAGAAAAACAGCAGTATGTTTTTCTTAAAGATAAACTAACCACATAGGGAATATTAATAATATAACTGGAAGAAGTTCAAAGTTCATATTCTGCCAAAAGTCATTAGATCTAAATAAATCAATGCAAGCTATATAGCAAATTAAGCAAATGGCAAGGAGTAATTTTCCTTGAAATAAGGGGCTATTAACAACCAGCATATGCTAGGAGCAAAAGACTCCAGAAATACTATTTAAAGTAATGTGCAGGTTGCTCAGTTATTACATTTTTTTTATTTCCCATTCCTACTCAAGAGGATTATTTTTAATTAAAATAATACACAGTGTCCAATTTAGCTTGACACACCATAGAGAGAAGTAAAAGTTTAGTTGGTTGTTTATATTTGTTTATTTGGACTGGGATTTTGCCCTTTCTTGCTTTTTCATGATCACAACTACAGGAAATTTACTATGCTAAGAAAATGAAAAGAGAAATGGAAAATCAGGTTGGCTTTGTTTTCTTTATTTGTGTTTTTATGCCTCTGAGGAATTTATTGTATTCATATCAATTAATGCAAGAGGAACAAACCCTGTTTCTCACACCTAAGACTAGCTTTGGGATTTTATTTATCTGGAAAACAAAGGCAATGCTCCCCTCATCTCATTAATGGTGGTGTTCTGCTGTTGCAAACTCCTTCATTCATTCACTCCTCAAGCCATTTGCTAAGCAGCAGTTCCCAGGTCTGCCAATTTTACAGTCACTAAGGATAATCCAGTTTATCAGATTGACAAAAGTCCTCAACTTCCTGTCACTTACCTTCCACTCTGGGGAATGCATATTGTTGATTACCAAGAATATCAGACAGTAAAAGTGCTAAAATGAAAACAAAAGGGCAATGGAAAGGGAAGCAACAAGATTCAAGGCCAGCCTCTTCTGGACCTCATGGTGCTGTGTAAGAGATTCCTTTCTGTCAAAGGTGGAATGGTATGAATTTAAGCCCCAGTAATATATGATGTGCTATCAAAAACAGGTTTTCTGCAGCACTAGAATTCCCTATTCACTTTCCATATTTGGAATTGCCCTGACCCAACCAGGAGGTCTGTAAGATCACGGGATCTTAATTTGGAGGGCTCTGGTCTTTGTTTCAATTTGGTCTTGGGAGTCTCCTGTCTCTCACTTCATACATGCTTGAAGGCACAACAGAAAGATCTTCTTTTGAGTTCTTTCTCCCACAGGTCTATCCATCTATCTCACTGTGAGGGACTTATTCAGGATGTAATAATAGACAGTAATGTTCTTTACACCTTGTGAAGAATCTTCAAACCCTACGTCTCAGTGGCTACTTTCTAGAGTCTTTAATTTTCTGTCTTCTTTGTTATTCTTATCCCATGTACAAGAAAACTGATAGCAACAATGATAACAAAAATTTCCTCAAGACTAACTTCATTCTCCCACAACATGAAGGAACAATTTCAACTTGTCAGCTATATTCTATCTTCTTTCTTCACTCACACTTCCACACTCATATACATAGGTATGTCCTGTTAAGTTGATCCTGTACGTAGTGGCCTGTGTTGAGAACCCCAGAAGCCTAAGAATGGGGCAATGTCAATATCATATCTCCATCAATTTATGCAGGAACTCTGAGGTATACACAAGATATAGAAGCGTTAGCTCATTTTATCAATGTAGACAAATGGCTGGATAGAAGAAATAGAATCTCTACCCACAAATTCTAGATGCATTCCCTAAGTTCTCAGTCACAGAAATAGAAATACTTTAAGTTAAATGTGCTCACTGGTCCAAATTTCTTGAAGAGTTGGTTTACATTTTTTTTGCATTCTAATGGGAGCCTTGTGTATCAGTTCAATTGTTTCTGTAACAGAATACTAATATAAGTATTAAGAAAGGAAGGATTATAGAGAGTTTCAGAGGATATATAACAGAAGGAGCATAAGGCAAAAATCCCCTCATATTGTTGTGGGAAATTAGAACATGGACCAGGAGCAGTTAGAGATAACACACTCCTAAAGAGACACCCCAATGTTATACTTCCTTCAGCTGTGTCCTATGGACTCTGTAGCTCCTGAAACTGGGAGGCATTTCAACTTTAGGCTGTAATATTCTGTAACTATAAAATTAAACTATACACTTCCTGGTCAAGAGTAGGACAGCACTGACTAATGTAGATCCTTGTCTGATTTCTAGGTCATATGGTCAGGTGATACAAGCTCCAAAGGTTTGGGTAGCCCATCCTATGCCCTTACCTGATGGGAGATGTCATTCTGTATATGTTTCTCATATTGGTTAATGAATAAAGCACTGTTGGCCAATAGGAAAGGAAGATAGGAGGGACTAGGAGAGAAGGAGGAAATAGGAAGTAGGAAGGAGGGGTTAGCATGGAGAGACCGGGGAGACCAGACACTTGCCCCACTCCCCGGTAGGTGAAACCATGTGGAAATACATAGAAATGGATTAATAATTAAGACAGAGCTAGCCGATAAGAAACAAGTAACTGGCTAACAGCATTAGATCTAATACAGAGTCTCAGTGTGTTAATTGGGGCTGGCGCAGCGGCGGGACTAGACCAGGCGGTGGGCAGAAAAACCGTACTCCTTTACACTTACCTTTTCAAATTTATGCTCCTGGCCCATGTAATGTCTTACATCCTGGTATGTGACGTCTAACTTACTTAGGTTTCTAAGTGCATCTTTGGATTTACTCAGGTAACTTCATTCATCATCTTTTCAAAGTCTTCCTACAGAAAACTAAACACTAAAATATATTAATTGTCCTATATGTCTTCTCTTGAAGCTCACTCAGGTGGCAGCTCCATGATTATGTCAATCTTGTAGTCTACAAGTCTGTAAACACAGCAGCTCAAACAGTAGTCTGTCCTCCTTTGTACATGGCCACAATGATCTCTGAGTGTCTGAATGGCCAAAAGCAGAGAAACACTTCCCTATGTGGTTCTTTAGAATCAGGAGCTCTCTACTCAAAGCAATGTCTTTCCAATGAGCTAAAACCTTGATACCTCTGAGGCAGGAATGGATCAGGAGCACTCCAATATATAAAACTCCAGGGACCATTCTTATTCCAACTACCACCTTAACTAAGAACAATGACAACTGAGATTATTAAATGAGATTTTGATTTAATAACACGAGTATGTATAAATACACTTTCTCAGTGTGTTTAGTGTTGCTTGTGTGTATGTATGTATGTATGTGTGTGTGTGTGTGTGTATATATATATATATATATATATATATATATATATATATATATATAATGATTTCAGGGTTGACCAGTTGGTGTGGGATAAGCAATAGGGGGGCTCATCTCTGGAGTCTATTCTACACTCAGCATTTCTTAGTTGCCCATGGTTCTTTCTTTGGGGTGGGGCCCTGTGAGATTGTCACCTTTCCATATTAGCATGTCTATTGGCATTATACCTGTTCAGGTATTTTATAGGCATCCATGTTGTTGAGGTATCATGAGTGACATTTTCTTGACATTTCGAAGATAAATAGCTTTACAGTAGATTTTCTGGACTCTTAAACTATTTCTGGCCCCTCTTCTACAATGTTCCCTGAGTATTAGGCAGAAGGTGGAAACCATATTTTAAAAAAATTATTTATTCTTAAATATTGTGTAATTATACTGTAATTTCAAAAATAAAATAATAAATAATTATTTAAAATTCACACATGCATATAAATGTCTGGATCAAATCCATCCCTATCCTCTCCCCTATCCCTTTCCTATCCTCCCACTCCTTTCTTCTTCTTACTTCAGTTTCATACATGTATACAGCAAAACACTGTGGTGACATCTTGCCTCCTTAGGTACCAGGCATGCATGTGACTAATAAACAAAAATAAAACAAATCTAAATACATTTAAAATTAAAGAAAATTTGTATTGAAACATAAAAGAATGTATTAACAGATGAACTCAGATAAAAGGTAATCATTAAACAAATGAATGGAAAGCAACACTAATGACAAATAGACACTACAAAAAAAAAAAGCTGAACTGTGTAACACAGCAATGCCTACTGTGAGAGGAAACAAGACAATGAATAAAGTCTATGTAATAGCATCCTGCTTGCTAACTTTCAAAACCAAATGAAGCATGGCAAACAATAGAAGATGTAGAGGTGGGGTAAAAGTTGAAGGAGGATGAAAGAAACTCAAAAGAAAAGAAAAAAAATGAAATTCCAACCACAGTATGAGCTAGATTAAATACAGGACAGACTATTCAGTGAATAAGTGCAGAAGTTTTAGTGGCTTACATGATGGTGGTCAGGCCACAGAGAGAGATAAAGCCTGTACTTACTGTTTAAGGAGGCCAAAGTTTGATGTTGGAAGTGTCTTTGTTTTTCTCTGTTGCTCCTCATATTTTTGAGACAAGGTCCCTCACTAATTGGCTAGAGTCCATGGCCAACAAACCCAGGTGATCTTCTATTCTTTGCTTCTCAGCTCTGAGCTCTACCACATGCACCTTCTTATGAGGGTAGTAGGAATCCAAATTAACATTCTTACATGTGTCTCACAAGCCCTTCACCATTATGCTTTAATGCTATTAATACAATAATTGTTCCATTCATCAGAGTCCACACATACAGAAAAAGAAGGCTTAAATGTCAAATGAAACAAAACCAATGACAGACAAATCTTAACCAGAAAACAAAATATTGTGGAGTTCCATTCATTTTGCAAAGTACCCGTTAGACCCATACTATTAAAAGCATGAAAAACTGGTCAAAAGGTTTAAGTTTCATTTGAGCATATGTGTT
Organism: Phodopus roborovskii; assembly: GCF_943737965.1. Taxonomy (NCBI): domain Eukaryota; kingdom Metazoa; phylum Chordata; class Mammalia; order Rodentia; family Cricetidae; genus Phodopus; species Phodopus roborovskii. The sequence goes on from NW_026126409.1 coordinate 23,162,822, forward strand.
AATTCTTAGTACTACATTTTTATTTATTTAAAAACATGGAAATTATAATATTATGATGAATAGTTTTAAATCAGTGAAATCATATTAACCATTTGTTCTATGATCATCTTCAGTTTTCTGTTGACTGCTAGATCAATCTCATCATGGAGAATTGTGTCTACATTCTTTGTTCATCATGCAGTTTGTTTTAATTCTCTCCAAAACATTCATTTTACTATTCTCCATCATGTGTAGGAAAAGTAGTTGGTTTAGAATTAACTGTTCAGAGCAATTAATGTAAGCCAATCATGGCATAACTGTTCAGAACAATTAATGTAAGCCAATCATGGGATATCTATTTTTCTCCCTGTGGTAACTGGTTTAATTAGCAAAAATTTGAAGCAATGAATATCCTTCAGTCCCTTGTGCCTAGGGATTGTTCATTCCTATTTCCCCAGAAAGCACAGTAAACACCCATTATCCATGAGATTTCAGTTATCTAAAACTCACTGCAATATGAAAATATTGCATAGAAAAAATTTAAAAAGTATATATTTTGAGTGGCATGATAAAAATCTCAACTTCTCTGTCCAAACTTATATGTAATTCATTTTGCCTAGTGTATTCAAGCTATCATTTGTTATATCAATATAGGTGGTGTGATACTACATGTGTTCAAGTAACTTGTTATATTTCAAATTTCCCAAAAGTAGAACAATCAATCAGGCAATTGGGATATTTCAATGAGAAGCCACAAAGTGCTTCCTTTGAGTTAAAAAAAAATGAAGTTATCAAAAAGGAAATAAAACTAAACAATAATCCAAATAAGGAATGTTTTCAACTTTATCATCACAAACATAAAGAAATGAAAAACACAACCCAAAGTGGCTTAAACCAGAGGAACTTCATGTAAGCAAATTTACAATATACATTTTTAAGCTTTGGCTGTGGTTTCATCCTCTCCACATTTCCCAAACCTATGGTTAACTTTCTTCATGGATTTCAATAAATGATGGGAAGATCTATGGCCACACAGCTTCTTATTCAGTTCTTTTTTGTTTACATTTTATTTTCTAAGTAAGTTGAGGTAGGTAGGGAAGAGGGGGATCATGTCAGTACATGTAAGAAGAAAAATTGCCATTATACAGGCATCCTTCTTCACATCTTATCACACAAATGTTCTAAACATTACACAATACAGGATGGAGATAGTTCAATTTGTATAGGTAAGCATGTCAGAAAGCCATACATGGGCTTAATTTTACCTTGCCTTAGTCATCTACTGGGACTCCAGGAACATATTAACCTACACATAAAGGGGACTATGCCTTACTGTTTGGGATGTTTGTTTGTTCAAAAACAAATGTTTCACACTTTGGTTGCAATCCAGTTGCACAAGTGAAAAAATGTTTATAAATTTCCAGTTGTCTTTAAACTTCGTTTTTCAAAATTAAAGGATCAGATACAGGATTTATGAAACATGAAAGCTACATAATTTTCAGTATTCCTTTTAGAAAAAAATTTACAATTACAAAAATGTAGATGTTAAGCAATCAAAAAGAAATCACAGCAATTCAGGTATTATGGCACATGTCTTTAATCCTAGCACTTAGGAAGAGGAGGCAGGGAGGTTTGCCTTTGAGGATGGCTTAAATTATTGGAAAGTTCCAGGATGGCTTGAGTAATGTCACCTGACCATGTCTCTCAAAACCAAGCATTGGGCATATGGCTCATTTGTAAAGCTTTTTCCTTGCACGTGCAAGGCCCTGGGGTTTACCACCAGTTCTGCCAGAATCTAAAATAAACAAAAGTAAACCAGTGAACCACAAACAAAACACATGAATAAGTCCCTGATGATTTCTTCCTATTCTGTAACATTTTTATACAGACTAGAAAGTAATTTATAATTACTTTTTATAACTTGCTTATTTAAAATATAAACTTCAATCCTGAAAATTTACATGCAGAAGATGTAAGTCACAGATAGACTCCCAGTTAAAGATTTGAGCTTATCAAGCATAAGAATTCTCCTAAGTTTTAATTTACTGAATTCCCTTTTCCCCTAGGGTGGGAGTGTATATGTGTATTTGTAATTATAAATGCCATATTAACAAGTATATATCCAGTGGGAGAGAACTGTTTTGACCAAGAATTAGTGAAAAACAAATCCTCTTTATATTTTTTGTGTGTGTGATAAGTGGAAGAATATTACACAAGCTGGTTTCTGGTGCTGCAACTTCCATGATGTTTTGTTTCTATGCACAAAAGCTATTGAATGCTACCTAAATATATGCTGACTAACTAGTTCTGGCTTAAGTATATTCCTCCCAGGAACATGAATTAAAAAAAAAAAAAGTCCCAACCAACACAACATTCCCTAACATGGAAGAAATGAGGCAGGTGAAAGTCAAGATAGGAGATCATAACATTAAAAACAGCCTAGCAGGAATTCTGTGTAGGAACAGAGAGTAAGTATTTTAGTGTTGGGGAAAAAAGGATTGGGATAGCTAGATACTAATAAAACTTTATTGATAAAACAGTCAGTAGACAAAACTTACCTTCCCTTGATGATAACCAACCCAGCTGAAATAACATGCTAGTGTGTAGTTCATATGAATTTCTAACAAATGAACACATTTAAGGACACCTGAAGGAGAATGAGGCAGGGTACTATGAAAACTTGATCATGATCAGCATCAGGAGGAAGCAAGATTACATTGGCATCCCCTGAGTTATTTACAGCCTATTCTGCAAGAGTCACAAAGATTCTCTTTCCTTCTATAAGATTCAGTATGCTTTTCGCCTATTAGTCCTCGCAGGTTATGGTTCTGAATAGCATGCTTGGATGTAGGTTTTTACAATATTTTAAATACCTGGCAATATTTATTGAATAATTTATCTCCAAACAGATTTTAATTGTCAGTGCTATCAAAAAATTGAATTTTGAGCAATGATTTGATTATTTTCCTTACTTTTATTAAGATATCTTAAAATTTTCAACACTCAATATTTCTTCCCAAAGTATTAAAGACTTAGGTTAGCTTTAAGACTCTCTGTGATTATTGTAGCTTCAATAAACAGAGTAGTTTTAATCCTTGATACAATTTTGAATTAATTCTTAATGTGCATAGAGCTGCTGGATTTTATACATTGATTATGTGAAGACAATATTATAGCTCTGAAGTATTCATTCTTTTGAAGCTTCATGATAGATGTTTATGTCATTCAATAAATACTAAATCACTTGATTTACACTTTAATATTTTTATTTGTTTTGGCATTGGGTTACTTGAACACATATGATGAGTTGAATATTGGGACAAAAACAAGGCCTAGTTGTATAGGATAATGTATAAAGACTGGACTATCCTAATCCATAGTTCTTTGGTATTACTAGTCAAAATTCATCTGTAAATTATGATGGTCATTTTTTAGCTGAAGAATCTTTTAGTACCATTTAACCTCATCTTACACACATGACTCAAGATGAACACTATACTACTTTTTATTAGATGAGCCTTGAACTCTTATGTATTGGGTTTCTACTTAAACCTGTGTTTCCATTCCACAATTCTTTTTTATCCCTTGAATGTATTTTACGAGAATTTGTCTTTAAAGTCTAGTTGTTTCTATTGATTTTCTTATTGTACTCATATCTTCTTTATAATTTTCTTCTTTCTATGGGGTTACTTTTCAATTGAAATTCAACTGAAAAACAATTTCAATGATTTTCAAATTAAATTATTCTCATTTATTTATTTTATGCAAAAATTATTCAACATAGAACATTTCATTATAGTTTATAATGGTCTTAGTTTTGTTTTTCTAATTTTTATAATATAGTCTTTGTTTACTTTTTAGTATTTTCATTTTTGATATTAAATTATTTAGCTATATGAAATAAAATTTGCAAGCTTGAAACTATGACATCTAACTTTACTTTTAAGTGAGGACCTTCAGTTGCACATTATTACATCGATATTTTCCAATTTCCATATATGACATTCAGTGTTTTCCAAGTTTCTTTTTTCTAGTGTATACTCAGTTTCAAATGCCCTTTGTATATGTGAACACACACACACACACACACACACACACACACACACACACACACACACATATATATATATATATATATATATATATATATATATATATATTCTTTGCCTACTGAGTTTGTGGAAAATATCCTGTGATTTCTATATTCACTTATACAACAGCCTCTTCACCCTAAGTACAGTGAGTTTAATTCCCTCTCCCCTAACTCAGTCTTAATTTATTACTTACTAGAGTTAATGAGATGAGAGTGGAAATTGACAAAGGGTCATGTGCCAAGCCCTCTGTGCTCTTTCCTGTTTTTGTGGTACCTAAGGCTTTAAATCTAAGAACCATATCAAAAGAGAATATAGCTTCTCTCAGCCTCATTGCCTGAAATGTAACCTATAGAACAAAGCATACAGGAAGAATGGAATAGAAATGCTGAACACTTACTTGTAAATTCTGAGATGGGGGATTATTTGCTTGGGTTTCATTCATAAATTTGCGTCAGTTTACACCACAGTAATCCCCAACATTGCAATGACTCTACACACAGCAGTGGAGTTTGCCATAGGACCCAGGATAAATGACCCATCCTCTGAGTCTGAGATAAGGCTGAAGCTGAAGCAGAGGGAAAAGACGAGCTGGCAGTGTGAATAATTGCTCAAACAACCCATGGATGCCAGACAACATCCCATGATATTTCCACTCATACCACCCTGACCAAATAGCATACTGTAGAGCCGAGTTGGCTGCCACTTCTATCAGGAAAGACACAAAGTAAAGCTGTCAGGGAAGGCAGCAGATACACTTATAACAATAAACTCTAATATAGGCAGCACAAACTATTCTATCCCGACCAGTACTTGTCACTTTCCATTTCTGTTTCATATGCCACTTTTGGAGAGAAACATCCCTGCAGTGTGATGGACTGCTTCTTCTGAGATGGGATTAGTCTGTCTCTATCTATTTGAAAGCAATGCTTCAAAGTATATACCTATTTTAGAGCATATGTGATGGTGTTTGTAATTGGGAGCTGTATTGGTGAAGTGTTGCTTTTAAATTTTTCTTACATTTTATTTTCTATAATAACATAATTTAAAGGATTTAGTTTCACCAGCATAGTTTTTAAATATTTAAATATTTTAAATTTGAGTGGGGTGTGTGTGTGAATGTGTGCATGCGTGAGTGCATGTGTGTGTGTGTGTGTGTACATGTAGCAATGGCAAGCATAGCCTGCCATTAGCCAACATCTCTGTAACTGGACTTAAGATCTGCTCAACAAGAAGGAGCCCATGCCTGGTACTGAAAAGCTAAGTTTTAACTACTCAGTGGTAATGAAGTTATTGTTACTGGAGTAGAATCTATAACCACTACTTTATTAAATGAACATAATGGCTAGCAAATCAAAATTTGTTGTTTTATCACACATGGATGTGGTCCTCACCACCACCAAGAAACTTATCTTTGTAACATATAGTGGTCATTACAGAAAACCACAACCAATCAAAATGCAGCGTTTCAGAGCCCAGTCCCAAATGATACATCTAAGACTCACGGACATTGCAGAAGACAGGTGGGTGGCGTGGGGGTGGAAAGACTGTAAAAGCCAGAAGATCAGGAAGTTTGCTGTGTGATTGTGTCTTATCAGAAACCACTCCTATAGGGTTTCACCCTCATGGTTGTCTAAATGTGAGCTAAGCAAGGAGAACATGCCAAGTGGACAAAGAAAAATCTGCAAGGCCTCAGGTCTACACAAAGAATGGTAGCAAGGTAGGAAAGCTGGGGACAGGAGTTAGTGATCTTTCTCAGAGAAGAGCACAATTGGTTGTTCAGTGCCAAACGATCCTTACTGAAAACATATATACAGGTAGCATTATATGAACTGAGTATGTTATAGTCAGGAATATATATATATATATATGCATATTCATGCATGAATGCTATAACAATTAGGAAAAAGACCATGAATTTGAAGGAGAATGGGAAGGAGTATATGAGACAGTTAGAGGGAGGAAAGAGAAGGAGAGAAATATTGTAATTAAATTGAAATCTCAAACATAACAAAAGAATTTTAAAAAGCAAAAGGAGAGGAAATGAAAGATGAAAGAAACTGTAGGTGCTGGCTAATTGACAGGTGATAATACATTGTCTTATTGTCACATTTTGCATACAATTATTTCTATTTAGAATAATTTCTCTTTGTATCAGAATATGCTATTTTCCACTCTTTTAATGGAATTATCTTCAAGACACCCACACACCTATAATTACTATATTTTCTTCAACTGTATCTCATCTTCACTCTCACCTCACAGTTTCTTTTTCCCCAAAGTTCCCTGTGATATTTTGGGGGCAGTCATTTGAATCCATTTAAAATTTTTGTTTTAATTCTACTTTTGTTGTATATGTATATCTGCATGCCTCATGTGTTCAAGACACTAAGCAGGCCACAGAAGTGCATCAGATCTTCTGGAACAGGCATTACAGATGGTGTGAGCTACCACATGAGTGATTGAATCAAACCCAGCCAGTGCCCTAATTACCAAATTACTGAGCACTACCTGGCTCTCACTAAGAAAAAAAAATCAAATTAACATTAAAATTTAGATAAGCCATTCTGGCAGGGGTAAGATGGTATCTCAAACTTCCCTGATAGCTAAGGATGTGGAGCATTTTCTTAAGTGTCTTTCAGCCTTTTTGATTTCCTCTATTGAGAATTCTTTCTTCAGTTCTGTATCCCATTTTTTAATAGGGTTATTTGGTGTTTTGTTGACTAGTTTCTTGAGTTCTTGGTATATTTTGGAGATCAGCCCTTTGTCGGATATAGGATTGGTGAAAATCTTTTCCCAGTCTGTGGGCTGCCGTTTGGTCTTGTCCACTGTGTCCTTTGCCTTACAGAAGCTTCTAAGTTTGAAGAGGTCCCATTTATTAATTGTTGATCTCAGTGTCTGTGCCCCTGGAGTTATGTTCAAGAAGTGGTCTCCTATACCAATTTGTTCAAGGGTACCTCCTACTTTCTCTTCTAAGAGGTTCAATGTGGCTGGATTGATGTTGAGGTCTTTGTTCCATTTGGACTTGAGTTTTGTGCATGGCGACAGACATGGGTCTATCTGCAGTCTTCTACACACCCTCATCCAATTGTGCCAGCACCATTTGTTGAAGATGCTGTCCTCGCCCCATTGTATAATTTTAGCTGTTTTGTCAAAAATCAGGTGTTCATAGGTGCGTGGATTAATATCAGGATTTTCAATTCGATTCCATTGGTCTACCTGTCTATTTTTATGCCAATACCAGGCTGTTTTCAGAACTATAGCTCTGTAGTAGAGCTTAAAGTCAGGAATGGTGAGGCCTCCTGAAGTTCTTTTATTGTATAGGGTTGTTTTAGCTATCCTGGATCTTTTGTTAAAAAAAAAAAAGTTAGATAAGAATATGTGGGTATCTACCCTGATTTGTTTTAAATAACAATTATAATAAATCATTTAAAACTGGTTTGTTTTTATTAGTAAGTACCTCCATAGGAAGTTTTGATGCTATATTACGACAAAGGAAACATTGGCTGAAGTGAGTACTGTTGTTAGTGGAATAACATATGCATCATACCTTTCCTATCTTTTAAGTTCATTTATTTTTCTAAAATGAGATACTTCTGCTAATGCTTTGAGAGTAACATAAATGTGTGAAATGTATTTTATTATCACTGCATACTCCTCATCCTAAATCTTGTATACCCATCTTCCATTCCCCAAACCTTCCCCAAGTTCTCGATATCTTGTTTTGCTTGCTTCTCTGTTTAGATTATTTTGCATAATGTGTCAAGTTGAGTTTCTGCTGTTTAGATATTTGTGCCTATGCATGGGTTAATCCACTAGAGCCTAGTCAACATACTTGGGGCTACCCAATTAAAAAGATCTTGATTCTGTCTACCCTGGCAGCCACCCACTGTCAATACCTCTTCAGCTAGTAGTGTGTGCTTTCCTGGTTCTCCCTCCACCCCATTCAACCATCATGCATGTGGGAATGTTGATTAGGTGGATCTTCTGAAGGCCTTGTGCAGGCAATCACAGCTTCTGAGAATTCCTGAGTGCAGTAGTCCACTCTTCCTTGACCTCTGGCTCTGCAATCTTTTCATCACCACCCCCATAACGATCCCTCAACTTGTTGAGAATGGTGGACCCATTTATGGATGATCCCTTCATAGACTTTTACTCTCTGCTCTTGGCTCAGTTGTGAGTTTCTGTGTTAACTACTAACCACTGCCTGAAGCATCTCTGATGAGGATGGCACTAACCTGTGGATATAAAGATGATGATTTAGAGGGGAGTATGATGGTACTTTAATTTAGCAAAATAAAGGTAGTAGGTTCCCTCATGGGGCCCATGAATCCCTGAGTCATGGTTTCTTGGCCAGATTTAAATACAGGCATGAGATTCCTCCTGTGAAATAGGCCTTAAATCAAATCAGAATGTGCTTAATTACTTGCATAAAATGCATACAATTATTGCCCCCAGTGGGCATATCTAGCATTGTTGGCCACATTGTAGCTCAGCTGGCTAAGGCCTTTGATGTCTCTTTCCCACAGTAGCCTTGTATAGTACATATCAGGGTTGTGAAAGTTAGCAAGCAGCGGGTAAGCTTCATGGTCAATGCCAACTGGATTTCTCCATATTCTGTAACCAAAGTGTGTGGTTTCTTCTGGTACAAGACCTTAATACCAAGCTGTGGCAGGTAACAAAGCACAATGACAAATATATGTGTGTGTATATATATGTGTGTGTGTGTGTGTGTGTGTGTATACATATATATAGTTTTCTAGGACACCCCTAAAGAAGAACTTGAGGGTAGATATCCTATATGTGCCACTTGGCTTTTTATTTGGCAGTTTATGGTGTCTGGCTTCTGGGAGGAGGTTTATCACCTGCTGTAGGATAACTCCATTTAAACACTTTTGTGTGTCTGTGTATCATATATAAGCATAAGCACATATGATATATTTGCATATATATGAGGTTTATAAAGTAATAGATTTACATATTTGCACATGGCTTTTAAAAACATCCTTTGTGTTAGTTATCCCTCCACCATCTACTTCTCTGGCTCTCCACTTAGAACTTCTTCTCAATTCCAACCCTCTCCCTTCATCTCCCCTAAATTCCACTTAATATCTTTATTCTCTCTCTCCTCTAATGACCCCTCTGTAGTTTCTACAGGTATGACAAGTTAAATATACAAATCTAAAGTGACATTTGTCTTTCTGAGTCTATGTTATCGCGCTTATTTCTAGCTCCATTGATTTACCTTCCAATCGCATAATTTAAATTTTCCTTACACCCAAACAAAATTTTGCTGTGTACAGGTACCACAATTACATACACATTTGTTATTTGATAGTCATCGATTCTCCTTTCAGTCCTTTTTCTTAAAATAAGTGTCTTCTGTAGTCTAGATGGAGTGTACTCATTTTTCTCTTTAGAATGAAGTATTCATGCATCCTCTGCATGGCTGCCTTTAACCGGCTTTTCATCATGGGAAGTCTTTGTTGTTGCAATCATGACAGTTTTGCCAGGTATACTGAACAAAGTTGTGGTCTTTCAGCCCTGGGAAACACCAATCTAAGCCCTTCTTGCTTTTAGAGTTTAACTTCAAAGCCAGCAGTTCTAATGAGTCTGTATTTGCTTGTGACTTGGTCTTTCCTTATCTTTTGCATCAGTGAATATACTTTTTTCCCTGTGCATTCAATGTTTAAAATATAACATGACATGAGAAGTCTTTTTCCAGTCCTAAACATTTGGTGTTCTTTGTGCCTCTTGTGTCTGGATGGGCTTCTCTTTCCTAAAATTTTGAAAATTTTGTTCTATGACTTTATTAAAAATATTTACTGTGACTTTTTATATAAAATTCCTGTCCTTATATGCTTATAGTTCATAGTTTATTTCTAATTTTAATAAAGTCTCATAATCATTGAATGTTTCAGTCATACATTAAAAAAAGACTGACCTTGGTTGAATGATCCAACTTTTCTATTTTCCATCTCATACTGGGATACTCAGTCTTTCACATGTTCTACTCTATTGGTGAGGTATTTCACTGAATCTTTTATTTGACCTATTCTATTTTTCATTTCTATCATCATTTTGGTTTGGATTTCTTTCAGTATTACCATCCCTTTATTAAATTCTACTTTCATATCATAAATCAACTTTCTCATTTTTCATACCTCTCTGTGTTCTCTTTGGAAATATTTGAGTCTTCTATGAGTTATTTTAGCATATTCACTATCATTCTTTCTAATTCTGCATCTGAAATTTTACCTAAATCATTTTGATTTTGGAACATTACTGAGGCATTAGTGATTTAGGGAAGATACAAGCTGTCTTGGTTTTCATATTACTTGTTTCTTTTTACCCTGGAGTGTGTATATGGGTTTTGACCACTGGTTAAGATGCTGCTGTTGTTTATTAAAGATGTCCCTTTTCTTTTGGTAGATGTATTAGTTGTATTCCAGAGAGAGTAGGTTATAACACAGTTGTAGTGATGTTTCCAATGGACTGTTTGATATGTGTCAGAGAGGATTCAAGCTTTAACTCCATTTCACTCAGAGAGCTGAGAACTGTCTACAAAAACAATGACAGTCCAGTAGCTAACCTGCTCTGATACTAGAGTAGCAAATGACTACATAATTGTAAGTACCAGTTGAATTAGGTAATAAATGGACCCTGATAGTACAATAGATGCTAGTGCTATTTGATAAATAGTGTGTAACATGGATATCCTTAAGTCTTACAAGAAGGGTCATACGTCAGTAGTTTTAGTGTTATGGATGCAAATCCTTCCACATTTGGTTTTTAGTTGTTTTGTTTGTTTTGGTTTCCCTTCCTTTCTTCTTTCATTTTATTATTTCCTTCCTTTCATTCCCTCCATCCCTCTCTCCTTGTGTTTTGAAACAGGGTCTTTTTTGCAGCCTAGCATGGTTAATATTGAATTCTTTTTTCTTCTGCCTCTGTCTACTATGTGCTGGGATTACCGGCATGTGCCAGCATACCTTTTCTCACACTTGTACTTAAATAGTCCTTTCTGAAAGTACTAATCTTAGTTGGGCAGTGGTGGCACACACCTTTGATGCCAGCACTCTGCAGACAGAAGCAGGCAAATCTCTGAGTTCAAGGCCAAGCCTGGATGAGTTCCAGAAGAAAGAAAGAAACAAACAAAAGTACTAGTACTTTGAAGCTGTAATAACTCTCATTTTCCCTAAATTCAGTCTTACAGGATTGAGAGAAGACAGCCATGACAGGGCTGTCTTCTAAGTTTATGAGTCCATTGTATTCCAAAAAGAATTGTGATGTATATACCTCTTTCTGCTTCTAATCTGTGCTTAAAAAATCATCATTGAATCAATTGTAGAATTCTGTTTCCTCATGAATTAATACATTTTTGAAGTTTTTAGTTTTGCATGACAGTCAAGACTGATTTTTTTTTTCGTTTATATTCTAACACATCAAGAAGAAAGCTGCTGGGCATGGCTGTGAACAGTGTATTTGGAAGTCTTAGATGAGAAAAATCCTAATTTCAAGGTCATCCTGAACTATATAAGATATTTAAGAACAGCTTTGTTATAAAGTGAGACCCTGTTTTCAAAATAAAACCTACAATAACAACAAAAACCTATAGTAGCTCTCTTTAAAATTCATGTCTCTTTTCATGAAGAAAATTAGTTGGCTAGAACTAATTAACCTGGCTATACCTTTCAGTACTAGGCATTTCAACACATGTGTCTTTTTTTAACTTTATCACAGAGGTCTTCAGAAGGTTGTCTGGATTTGCTTGGGTCCTTCCTTCTAGAAGTAGCAGAATAGACACGTTGCGACTCCTGTCTTAAGAAAGAATGGCTTAGAAATCCTTCCACTACTAATTTCTTTTATTAACATACCTTTTTACTTCCTTTCTAAATGTTTTTTCCCCAAAATTCAATTTTGGTACATTTTCTGTTTAGTACATTATATGTGTTGGACCTTGCCTGAAAGTGGTACTGAAATATAAGCCCTAGTTCAATGTTGGATTTGTGACACCCACTTAAGACATGGAAGCATCTTTCTGCAGGTAGCTGACTTCTACACCAGGAATAACAGCACAGATTAAAACTATGATTTGGAGTTATCTTCCAACCATAACAATATTTAAACTGCTATTGTGATGGCTATTCTTAGTCATCAATTTGACCATGTCTGGAATCAACTAAAGCATAATTCAGTAGGTACATCTGTGAGGGTCATTCTTAATTAAATCATTTGAGGTGGAAAGATAGTGAGAAGATCCACCTTTAATCTGGGCCATACCTTCTGGTGGCAGCCTATATAAAAAAACACGGAAGGAAGAAGATTTGTTCTTTTGCCTACTTTCTCTTGCTCTCACTAGCAAGTTAATTCCTTCATTGGCATTAGTACCTACTTATTTAGGATTCCAGCATTTACTGAAGTCCAGCAGAAACAACCAGGCTCCTGGACTGAACAGACACTGAATTCTCGAACTTTCTGTTGGCAGACAGCCATTGTTGTACTAGCTGCATCACAGACTGCAAATCACGCTAATAAATCACCTTTAAATATACATTCCATCTTTTAATTTCTTCAGTAGAACCTGACTATAACTATTCAGAAAAGAAATAGTCTGGAAAAGGAACTAAAATACTGGATTCTTCCTTTTCTGAATTTTTTAAAATTAAAAATAGATTCTTGTCTCATATAATACATCCTGACCACAGGTTACCCTCCCTTCTCTCCTCCTGCTTAGTTGATTCAGTGGGCCATGTTCTTCTTATGTTCTCCATCCCCTCCAGCTCCTCCAGTCTTTCCACACCCTCTTAGGGAAGGGGCCTAATGGAAACCTGCAATTTAGACTGTGGCTGTATGATGTCTGACTGTGGGTCTTTGTACCTGTTCCCATCTTTGATAACTGGACAAGGCACCAGTCTATGAATATAACAGAATATCATTAGAAATCTGATCGCTTGAGGGCAACTTCCATTCAGCTTTTTGAATGTAGAGAGGTTGAGCTGGCATGGGCTTGGAGCCTTCACCCCTACATTCTAGTCTCATTGGCACAAGAAGGTACACTGCAGGGTATGGAAAGAGAAACCTGGACACCAACCCAGCCACAAAACCTTCCACCTTTAATCTGTCCTGCCAGGAAGATGTCCTGGGGCAATAGAGGCACAGAACTTGTGGGAATAACCAGCCAATATCTGATGTAACTTGAGGCTCACTCTACAATACCAGAGTTTTCATTCCAAATTTTTCATGTCAAAACTTGTAAAATGAGTTAAAATTATATGAAACCTACTGCGTTATCTTATAAAGTTTAATTTACAGCTGGTCCTTAACCCTTCATAATGAAGTGAAATAAAGCTACCCATTATATTTAAACACAAGCTGTGGAGGTTCTGACAAATGCCAATTATTATGCCAAACATTCTCCAATCTACTAAATTGAACTCAGGATGTATCAAAGCATAATAGACACAATACTATACAAGGCTTTTACTATCAACTAGTTGTTTGTGAATAAGTTAACTACTTAGTTTGAGCCACACATCATGGGAAGAGGAAGGATCAACTTTACGATGAATTTTTCTTCCCCCCCTAAAACATCATGGTACATGTTGTGGTTTTGCTATTATTCTCAAGGTGTTAGTCTACTAGCAGTAAGGACTTAAAGTTCAAAATAGCTCTTCTCCAGTGTAATTCAAAGAGGCAAGCACAGTTTATGATGAAAACCCAAAGCAAATGATCACAAGAGCAGAAATTAAAGTTGATTACATTTCCCTTTTTGCATCCTTGAAGGTATAGATAATTCATTATAAACCATGAATTAACAGCTTTCTGTTTCATGCATTTCACCTCAAGCATTGATGTTTTTTTTAAATTGAATTTAAATTATGTATACAAATTTAAAATACAGAATGGTACATATTTAAAATACACTAGATACATAACAACTATAATGTGGCTAGAATAAGGGAAGTTATTCGCCTAAAAGATAGATCAAAAGATATGGCCAGTGTCTATAGTGATTAAAAAACAGGCACAAGTATAATTTTTATATTAGTAGTCTGGATAGAGGGGAGGAGTGATGCTAATGCTGGTGTTAGTAGTAGTGATGATGATGGTGAGAAAGATTTTTTTGCTCCTTGATACAGATACTGGAGACACAAACAAACTGGTTTCTTGAGCATCTTTAGGCTGTCTACCTGGGATTAGTAGTATTTTTTCCAGTTGTTTATTATATTTCAATAAGATACTTTAAATCTGTGAGCATATTGATCTATTTCTTAAGTTTATTACAATAAGTATCCCTTTTATTATTCATGAATAATTTCAACACAAAAATTTGATAACCCATCATCCATATATTATGATTAATATTTCATTTTTTCTTTAAAAATAATGCAATTTTTTGGTTAAAAATAGATATTTTTATATAATATATCCTGATTATGACTTTCATACTCCAGTTCCTCCCAGTTCATCCCCACTTCCCCTCCCACCCAAAATCATTCCCTTTCTTTTTCTCTCAAATTTGAATATAAATGGGCATATAAAAATAAGATAAAATAAGTCAGAATAGACAATACAAACAAATAGAAGAAAAAGAACCAAAGTAAAAGCTCAAAAACACATAGACAAAGTGAGACACTTAACACACAGCGAGTGAGAGAGGACTCCCATAAAATCACACAAGACTAGAAACTGTAATATATACACAAAGAACCTGCAAGGTTAAACAATAAAAAGCATGACAAGGCACTGTGAGACAAAGAGCCTCAACAAATGTCATTAAGTTCATTGTGCTTTGGCCATTTACTGCTGGGCATGGGGCTTAGGTTTCATGTAAGACTCTATTGGAGAAAAGTGATTTTTAATTTGTGAAGGTATATCAATTGGCGTTAGCTTCTGGGGTAGGAATGGAGTTTGTGCCCACCTCTCCTCTTAGCGATGCTACTCATTCTGGACCATATGTGCAGGTGCTGTGTATGTTGCCACTGTATGTTCAAATGTGTACCAGCTCTGCTGTGTCTAGAAAGCCTTGAGTACTCCATCCCCTCCCAAGTCCTGAGGGGGAAGGATTTAATGAAGACATCCCATTCATGGATGAGTGTTCCATGGTCTTTCACTCTCTGCACATTGTCCAGATGTGGGTCTCTGTATTTGTTCCCATCTGCTACAAGAAAAGTAACTGAAGACGATTGAGCTATGGGTATAACATGATGTTGTCTGGAGTTATTTTATTGCTAAGTTCCTTTAGATAGGCCAGTGATCTAGGTAGTCTCATGAACTTGGCAACCTGAGCAGTGTCTGGTAAGGGTTTCATCTTATGGAGTGGGCCTTAATTCTAATCAGATATTGGATGGTTAGTCCTACATGCTTTGTGCACACTTTCAGGCAAGCGACCATTGTAGATCATAGGATTAGCTACTGTGGACCTGTTTCAGTGCCCAACCCTTCTAGCCTATCCCTACTCCTAAGTCAACTTGAATACTAGAAACAAGTTTTACCAGGAACCCCTAGTCACCACAACTAGCAGAGAATCACAACTCACACTAATTACCAGGCAATCCATAGGAACCACAGTCTCTTAAGATCCAGAGAATGCAACAGAAACCAAGGGACAAGACATCCACTCAAATGAGATCACAGGGTGGTTTTCTAGGATAGGATTTCCAAGGATGCAGAAAGATAAAATGTCTGTACACAAAGTAAAATGTATAATCTCCTTTAAGATTCTCAATATTGTGATGGGGGAGATGAGGCTCTACCCAAGGTGTTACACATATGAGCATTGAATATGTGTGTGTGTGTGTGTGTGTGTGTGTGTGTGTGTGTAATTTAAATTTGAAACAGCTTAGTTTTACATGTCAATCCCAGTTCCTGAACCCTTCCATCCTCCCCTGTTCTCCCCACAAACCTCCATCCCATCTCCTTTCTGCTCCTGAAGGAGAGTGAGGCCTTCCACGTGGGATCTTCAAAGTCTGTCATATCATTTGGAGCAGGGCCTAGGTCCTCCCCTATGTGTCTAGGCTGAGAAAGTATCCATCTATGTGGGATTGGCTCCCAGAGTCCATTTGTATACTAAGTTATGATAAATACTGATCCACTACCAGAGGCCCCATAGACTGCCTAGTCCTCCCAACTAGGTCTGGGTCATTCCTATATGCTGGTTTCACAGCTTTAAGATGGGTTCCTTGTTACTTTATCTTAACAATATATCTTATATAAAAAAGGAGTGCTAACTCCACATCTGAAGCCTTATAGACAATGTGAATTGTAATTCTTGCTTCTCAGCTGGAGAGAGGATTGAAACTCTGGGCAAGGGTCTCTTCCTTTCCTTCTCATTCTCTACAATTCTCCTGTTTTTATCCTTTTTTGGTGGATAAAGTATACTTTTGTTTTCCTCTTTATAGTTGTCTTTACATCTAAAAATTTCTCTTTGAGACAAAAATTCATTTTTTTATTCTTAAAAGAAAATAAATTAACAATGAATTACTTTAAGAAGGGATATTTCCTTAATTAAGAAAATTTTGAGTGTGGTAGCCAGATGGTAGGAAGCTGCTGAGTCTAATTTGCTTTTCAAGGTAAAAATCACACACTGGTATTCTGCCTTTTCTTCTGGTAGCTACAGAATTTCTGCAAAAAATATTGCACTGGCATATAAGACCATGTAGTTTTTCATGTTCATTATTTTTGTTCCACCACAGAATGTTTGTATATTTTTTTTAAATTAAATCTATACTTAATCTCCTTTATTCATAATTTTTACTATTTACGTTTCTTTTACATTTTATTTTTTAATTACACATACATGTTTAGCAAAATTCTCAACGTCAGCCAACCCAAAAATTTCATGAACTTCAAAATGCTCTCCCCCCAAACAAAACATTAATTTTTTTAATAATATGCAGTTTCTGTTTTTAAAAATATTTTACTCACTAAAGGCTTTTGACAATACTAGTCCTTCACTAACCTACCTACCCAACTTTATGTTCCAATGTTTTTCTTTTACCCATAAAGTATAAATTGTGTTGCCTATCTACTCACAGAAGCATGGCTTTCCCCTGGAACATGGTAGACCTACCAGTGGCAACACTCTTAAAGAAAATCGACACTCTTGAAGCAGCCATGAATGGCTTATCACTCTGCTGGGGGTAGGACTTCCTCTCCCCTTTCTATGCTGGGATTTGGTCAGGCTTGAATTTGCTTACATGGGTTTATGTGTACTGTCACGATTGCTTTGATTTCACACGTGCAAGTGCTATGTTATGTCTAGAAAACACTGTTTCCTTGCATTCATTCTCTGCCTCTGGGTATTACAGATTTCCAAGCCTCTTTTGCAATTATCCCTATGCTTTGCGAGGAAGGGGTATAACATATATACACCATTTATGGCTAAATGTTCTTATTCTCTGTACCTTGGACAGAGTTTTGTTTCTGTGCCACTCACAATCTACTGAAAATAGAAGCTTCTCTGGTAAAGGTTGGGTGGTGCATTCTTCTATGAGTATAAGTCATTTAATGTTAAGTCCATTCAGCAGAATAAGAGCAATCAAGTCTCCTGAATCTGATGGATGAGAAAGAAAATGGGGAAGACCTGTGAACTCATTGGTATGCCATAGGACATTCTGAAAAGCACTTCAAAAGCACAGGAATAAAGGCTAACAATTAATAAATGGTACCTAATGACAACCAAAAGCTTCTGTAAAGCAAAGGGCACCATCATTCATGTGAAGAGGAAGTATAAAGCATCTTTAGGGGGAAAACCTTTATAGGTTAGCAATTCCATAGGATTGATATCTAGAATTTCAAAAAGCTAAAATAACTAAATAAGAAAACAAATAACCCAATTGAAAATGAAGTGTGGAGCTAAACAGAGGGTTCTCCAAAGATGAAATACAAATGACTGGGAAATATTTACTTTAAAGTTTTTAACATTCTTAGCCAATAGGAAAAAAAAATGTAAATTAAAACTACTTTGAGATATCATCATATTCCAGTAAGAATAGCCAAGATTTAAAAAATGATGACAAATACTGGCATGGATAGAGGAAAGGGAAAATACTTATTCACTGTTGGGACTGCATACTGGTACAGCCTTTCTGTAAATTAGTATGAAGGCAAATAAATAAACAAACCAACAAAAAACCCAATGAACATGGTCCAGCCATACCACTCTTGGGCATAAACCCAAAAGACTCCACATCTACTGTAGATATAATCGTTCATACATGTTCACTGTTGCTCTATTCACAATAGCTAGGGATAGTAAATAGCCTACATGTCCACTAAGAGATTAGTAGATAGTGAAAATGTGGTACATAGTGAAAATGTGGTACAATTACACAATCAATATTACTCAGCTATAAAAAATAGAATGAAATTCACAGATACAAGGATCGAGGTGGAAACAACCATTCTGAGGGGGGTAACCCTGACTCAAAAAGACAAGCATCACGTTCTCATTTGTAGATGTTAGCTTTGAATCTTCAGCTGTGTGTGCTTCATTTGAAATGCCCAAAAAAGTTAGAAAGGTAGTAAGAGAATTTCAAGGCTGGAGAGATAAAAAAGCAGTGGTATAAAATGTTAATGGCTATTAATGGACCAGGAAGGTTATTAGGGTCAGTGATGGGAAGGCAGATTAGAAAAAAAAAATAAAAAGATAAATAACTCTAAAGATTCTTGGAAAAAGTCATGCAAACCTACCTACTAAAGCATACATATATACATACATACATACATATGTACACACATACATACATACCACATACTAACAAAAAAATCCAATGTCAGAAGTTGTTACCTCTTTTGGAGTTGATGTACACACATACATACATACCACATACTAACAAAAAAATCCAATGTCAGAAGTTGTTACCTCTTTTGGAGTTGATAGCCAGTGCAGTCACATAGATCCCCCCAAACATTCTTTAGCTACTGCCAATGTTATTGGTGAGCCTCCAGAACTTGATGATAACAATAACACTGTATTGCTGAGGACATGTGCTTGACTCACAGAATATAGGAACAGTAAGCTAGTACTGACCTAGAAGCTCCATCCTTTCTGCATATCTTTAATAGTGCTAGAAAGTAACAAAAGGAGAAAAATAATCAGCTGTGAACCCTGTGAGCTTGCAATAGTGATGGGTTTGGGAAGACATACTGTGCCTTGAGTGGCACATCCATCATGAGGCTAACCAACCACTTTCTGATTGGATGTAAGTCCTACTCATAAGATGAAACCCATATTTGGTACCATTGTTGAGCTAAGATGTTCTAGCTAGACAGATACAGGCTCTAGAGAGAAATCTTTGTAGATTTGTCAAAACTATTTACTTGACATTCTGGTGCATTTGCTAAAGAATGCACATTCTTGGGTCCATTGACCCAGTTAATTTATTTTGACACTGCCCATAATTCTTTTATATGCAACACAATTTCTTACCTGAGAGTTAGAGGTCATATCTGATGAGAGGAGTCCCAGATACAACACTTACTGAGAACTGTGTTGTTGGGCTAGGCTGATACTAAAAGTTTTACTGTTGAACTGTTTAAGCATCTAAGTGTAGATGAAATACACAGATTATAAGAAGAGCTTACTAAAAATTATCAATATTCCCTATTGATCACTTTTCTTTCCTTTCTTCATGTCACTTGTAGATCACACATGTGTGACAAATACAGTGGTTGGGTAGCAATTAAAGCCATCCCAGGAAACATTGTTGGAAAGTCCAAGAAGAAAAAAAAGAACTCATGAGAATAAACATGGGAATTCTGTTTCTAGTATATTGGTATAGGATGCAGAGTACTAGCATCTGGATTTTCTTTGCAATTTAAATTAAGTTTTTTTCTTATTTTACATATTGATCCCAGTTCCCTCTTCCTCCCTTTCTCCCTTCCTCCATCTGGATTTTTATATTGGCAAGCAGCATAACATACAGATAAAAATGTAGAACTCTTACTCACTATGAAAAATGGGTCATTTCTTTGAACCCAAAACTTCAGCACTTCTCCCACCCATCCAGAATCTGTTTATCTTAGAAAGTTAATTAATATACCAAGTGTAAGAATGTGGCAACCAGGGGAAAGTAAGTTTTGTTTTGTTTTTAAATGAAAATCAGGAACTGAGGATTTGCCTCTATACATTGCTCGCTTTGGGGACATAAAGCCCCCAGTTTGGTCTTCAGGACCACATTTAAAAAAATAAGAATAGAGCATGGTGGAGTCTGCTTGTAACCATAGTACTGGTAAGGTGGAGACAGGATTTTTGGTGCTTACTGCTCAGACAGACTGGCCTTACTGATGAGTCTCAAACCAATGCTTATTTCCTGTGGAATAAAATTACATTATCCTCTGACTCCCACATGTGTGCATTCCCATTCATATATACAGAAACACCCCCACAGATGCATATACATATGCATGGCCCCACACACAAAATAAGAATAAAAATATTTATGATCCTAAGGGGACATCTTCTAAGCACAGAATTGCTTTTCTTGCATCAAGAAATAATATTGATAATGGTCTTAACAACCATAGTAATAGTATTTTAAAACATTGATATTTCCATGAAAACTAACTTTGGTGAATTTTATCATGCATAAGAAAAGTGGCAGAGCTGCCCGCAGTTCAAACTCAGCCAGTCAATAACTCATCTGTGTTACACTTAGAACAATCAGGGAACGAGTAAAAAATGAACACTTCCCTATTGGTTCCATGAGCCCATATATGCTTTATGTGAAGTAGAAACTGTTCCACCACACTGGGAAAAAGTTATCCACTGCTATTCATCTACAATTGTGGTCTCAGAGGGCATGCCTCCTCATGTGTATGGGATCCCCATTGTCTATACACTGAATATTGTCCTTATGGGACTATAAGGTAAATGCCAATTTACTAATAGAAACATCCCCTTCACTCACCGAAGGCTACAAAAGAACAGTTTTCATTGTGATGCCAGTTATGTGTGAAGCTAAGAGAGTCTTTCAAGTATTCTTGTAGGGGAAATTAGGTTATACAGTGCTGTGCTATGGTTGATGTTCTTCACCTCATAGCTTACATTGCAAGACTTTGGATTAAACCCCTTCTCCTGGTGGATGTGTAGTATTTGAGCAGTCCCTATTCCAAACACCATCTGACTCCTGCTTCTTTAGATCATGAATACGGAACTACCTGGAAAGGAAAGAAATGTGGAAAGACATCTGCAGATGACTGTGGCAATATTTGAGGTCGTGTTTCTCCTGCTTTAATGTACCTGTGCATCATCTGGGGATCTTATTACCATACACAGATTACGACTTCACAGGTGTGTCAGCTTGCAAATACCACCACTGTTCTTTATTTTTCCATATTTCCTGTCCTTTTCAGAGTGACCTTGAAGATTTTCTTTATGAGGAATAAACCCTTTGTGTTTCAATTTTTAATATTCTGTGACTTGCTGTGACTCATAGAAGAGGTTGAAGGTCTTGTCTAATGATGACATGTTTGGGCCATTTCCTCCTTTGTCAATTTATAGTTACTGCCTATTAAGATGAAGATAGACTGATGGAGAGAATAAGAAACTAGATAGAGGACAATTTATGTACAGACACAGAGCATCCTAGAGCACCTGATGTGGACTATAGAAGATGCATTGCAGAGGCCAGGCAAGGTTAAAGGTTAGAAGATCCTCCAACCCTTTCTTTACCAGAGGAAAAATGACTATTCCCTTAAGACATTTGGTCTTGTGGTAGTGAGCTGACACTTCCCATCTCTAAGATGAAACCAATGTGTCTGTGGACCATCCTGAGAGTTAAGTCTCTGGGACACAGAATAGAAACAACACAGCCTATGAACCAAATTTCATATGTTGCCTGGTTTTGTATGACTATACTTGGGAGAATGGTTTTTATACTCTCAGAGGGATGAGATGGAGGAGGAATGAGGTGAAAAAAAGAGGGAGGAATCTGATGAAAGCATTTGCTTGATTAAAGAGTGATGTAGAAGGGCATGGTCCACTGTGGGCAGTGCTATTTTCTGGCCAGGTGGATGGCACTGAATCATTGCTTCCCCCATCCTCCTCTCCCAAGTCCTGTGAATATATAGAGTTTTCCCTGAGCCTTGAGAAAGTGAAATTTTTTACGCATTGACAGCCTTTTGTCTATCCTCAGAAAATAATTGCCTAATTACTCGTTTGCTTCTTGACTGTGATGTTGCCATCCGTGAATGGGATAGCACAGGGCTGCCTCATCTAGCTCATAGGGTTGTTTATGGAGCTGTGAAGTTGATTGCTCATACCATCTTCCCATTTTATCCCAAGCTGGCTTGCCAACAAACACAGAATACTAAACATTGATACTAGAGGAACCTGTAGCTAGTCCTCTCTGTTTAATTGGCTTGGATGACTTATAAGTCAGTAGCATCATTACATTAGAGAAAAGATGGAGAGTGCCCATACTCCTTATTGTGGAGGAACATCTCCTCCCCCAGAAAAAGTATCTAGAGTGAAATTCATTAGTGATGAATGGAGGAAGCAAAGGGATCATGAGGTGGGACACTCTAGTCCCTATGGAAACAAGCATCATAACATGACCACCTTTGACCTGTGCTTTTAGGGCATTTCATTCTTAACACAGCTCCAAAATTCCCTGGGTTGGAAGTCTGGAACTAATTTGTGTACATCATGGGCCTCTCTATTTCTCCAAAGATCAAAGCAAGGTGACCAAAGCAGAAGTACAGATTAAACATTTGGTAAAGCATGGGGGTAAATATGAATCTGTTGCTTCTTTGGGAGGAATAATTTCTCACTGTACAGAAAGTTAAAGCAAGCACAAGGCTGGGATTCTGAACTTTAAAATCTGATTGTCTGCCAGCTTTCCCACTCTTATTTGGGTTTCTGCCACTTGCCTCCCACCATTACATTTAAGAGTACCAGGTCCCTTACTAGCATGTAATTTTCACCAGTAATTTCCCTCCAATTGAGTACATCTCTTACCATTCATTCCTATTTCAAAATTCTGTCTTATCATCACCATAGACTTAACACACAAACCTTTAAAAGATCCAAATGCTTATAGAAATAGAAATATGCTTATCCCTATAGGGATATAAAAAAATATACTATTGTCTCTGTGTTTTTCATAGTCTCATTGCCCACAGCCAAAGCTGTTCTCAGCAATTTGTGTCCCATCCTCTTTGCCCATATAATCACACACTCCACCCCCCACATCATGACTGTTGGCTCTCCTCAGTCAGCAGGATGACTTACCCCTCCAGTCCCTGGCTGGGCAGTCCATCCAAATTTGTGAACCCCTGGTACCATGCGAGATTCTTCTTCTAAAAATAAACTTGAGAACAATACACAAATATATTAGACATCAACCTCTGGCTTTCATTTTCCTGTGCACACACATGCACATGTAAACATCTACAAAGACTCCATGCTTTCTAACACAGAGATGCACAAATACAAAAACATAATAAGAATCCTGTGCCATTTACTTATTTCAGTCCATGAGTTAAAAATACCTTCCCAGTCCTACAAGAGATCTGTCACATTCTTTTCCAATATTGTGAGCATCACATAATGTATTTAAAAATTTGTTTCTTTATTTTTTAATAAAATTGTCATTGTAAAATAAGGAAAGGATTAAAATAGGAAGTAATTATGTCTCTTCCCTCTTACTACCCTTAACTCAAATTTTCAGGAATCACTTATGTCAATGTTATCTTTTAAAATTATTGTTGGTAAAGATACACACACAGTGTGATTAAACAAAAAGAAAATTATATGTAATCCTACTTCATTAAATGTATCACCTAAAGAAAAATTTGAGTAAAGGGTAAAGACCAAATAAATTATCTTCAAATATCTATTTTATGAAAAAAAAAGTCTCATATATCCTGGGGAAGCTAGACTATCAAAATTCTCACCAACTGAATCTGTGAGTACAGCCAGTCACTGGCTGTGACACATGCCAGCTCATTGTCTACAGAGGACTAATTTTCTAAAGATGAAGTGACTCTGTATGGTGAAGGCATTTCACGTCTGTGTGCATTTGTGTTGTTGTCCTGAAATTACTGCTTCTGAGCCCTAGGCCCTTGGTACTGCTTCCTAAGTCATTCTTTTAGCCTTCTATTTTCTTGGATTTTTATCTTATAAACAACAGTTTTTAGAAATTCTAAGGGTTTTTTTTTTTTTCTATCAGAGTGGATATTTTAGGTAAAGCATTCTAGAAACAAAATCTTTTTTTCTAAACACATTGAAATCAAATGTTTTTATGAAATGCCTATCAAAATTGAATGGTATGTTTTCTTTATTAAGAAATTTCTTTTTCAAGACTATCTTCACTGGATTATCATTTTCAAATGGTTTTGCTTGTGGCTTATTTCTCCTTTTACTGAGTCCTATGATAAAACTCTCAAGGAACTCGTGAGAGTCCTTCTGTACACAGGAACCTGAAAATCTGAGAGGAAATTTTATTTAGCTATTATGAAAACACAGCATTGAAAAAAAAAAAAGAAAACACAGCATTGTATTATAAAACTTATTGAAAACATCATTTTTCACCATAAAAATTACAAATGTTTAAGGACATGGGTCTGGGTAAACTGACTTAAGGCATTTATTAATGTATCAAAATATCCCAGTTACTAATGTTTTAATAAAAGCAATTAATAAAATGAGAAAGAAATCACATTATCATTTCGTGAAGTTGTCTGCTGCATGAAAATTGAAAACCTGGCTCAATCTATACTTACAGATAAAGGAATTTCTGTTGTATCTGCTTAGGCTGGGCAGCAGTCTTTGTGCAAGGAAGGTAAATTTGTTCTGTATTTAAGAGAGCAAATGCCTGACCTGTAGCATGTGTCATGGGTTTCTGGGAAAGTGAACAGGCAAAGCTAGAAGAAGCACCTCTGGAAGGTGCAGGTGAATACGTATCCCTAAATGACTGTAGTAACCACCACCATGGACTGAGACAGACAAGAGAATGCCCTGAGAGTGTAACATAAGTCATTCATGATTGGATACTATAATGTCTGTCTCAATCATGCTGGAGCCCATGGCATCCATGCACCTTCAGCTTCCTTGGATGTATCTCAATGCTCCATCACACCACAGTACAAGAGTAAAAGATATTCTTTTCTACAACAATCACAACATGATCTTCACAATTAGGAAATGTTCATTAGTACATCTTTAGTATCTAGTCCTAAGCATCCATTCATGCTTCTTCAATAACTTTTGTGTTTGTTTCTTCAGTATTTTGCTTTATGTGTGTGGGTATTTTGTGCACATGCATGTCTGTGTGCCACTTGTATGCCTGGTGCCTGCAGAAGTCAGAAGAGAAAGAGGGTATTGACATGCCTGGAACTGTAGTTGCAGGTGGTTTGGGGCTGCCATGTGGGTACTGGGAATCAAACCTAAGTCTTTTAGAAAAACAGCCAGTGTTCCTAACAGCTGAGTCACCTCTCCAGCCCCACTTCAGTATTTTCTAACAGATTTATCCATTGAATTTTCCATTTAAAATATCTTTATCTGGAGGTACTTGTAGGATCTATGTATTATGTTCATTTCTCTAAATAGCTATTGTTTTATGAATTCATAGCTTTCACTTTTAACCATGTGCTATCTGTTATATTCTTTGATGGATGAGATGCTTTTATCCAGTGACTAAGCATCTTTGTGCTGATTTACATGTCCTGTTGATATGTGGTAATTGTTCCCAACCACTTTCTTATTTTCTGCCATAATAAACATTTCAAGGAGAGTTTATTTTTGGTTCATGACCCTGGAATCAGTCAACTCTTCAAATAATTGCTCCTTCTATTTAATCCAGAATACTACATAGATAATTCCATCTAGGTTTCTTCATACATGTAAGCATGTATAAAGGTACACATGCCTACATATGTAAAAATATGTGCAGTTTTCTGAGTATACATTTTAATGTATACATACCTTTATCTTTACATACACTCAAACCAATAAATGTAACTCTTAAAGTCACAAGAATAGTCCCTGTTAAGCTGTTTTTTTTCCAGACCTGGAGCTCTTCTTTTACTGTGAGAAATGGGTCTGTCAGTATCCTTAATGTAATCTATATATATTTTTTCATATGTGAACTACCTACACTGGCCAGTATAATCTCTCATCTTTTCCAAGATGATGTCCATGTATGCTCTAATCTCTTCCTACAAGACTATTCTCAATCCATCATTATCTGTACATCTTCCCACCTAGTTCAGGCCTCAACATTTTTCTGGTACCACACCATTTCCTGAGTCCTTGACATGAGTTCATTTATCCAGCTCTCAGGTTAACATAGTACCTCCAAGTCAACTCCCACACCACCACTGCCAGCATCACTCAGTTCAGGCTGAGTTTTGTTTTCCAAACTTCTTAGATCCAGACATTTCACACTGTCTGTCTCCTTCATGAGTAGAGACCAGTGATTTTCAGCAATTCTATTCTCATGATAGATGGCAAGATATAAATGGATCATCTATAAGCAAGCATCTCACACTGGATCAAACTCTTTTCTTGAGTCACAGCAGAGGAAGTATCAGAAGGGGGATGATGGGAGATGTTATTCTGTATATGTTTCTCATACTGATTAATAAATAAAGCACTGTTGGCCAATAGGAAAGGAGATAGGAGGGACTAGGAGACAAGGAGGAAAGAGAAAGTAGGGAGGAGGAGGGTCAAGATGGAGAGTCAGGAGAAAGCAGTATGCCGGCCGGCTCCCCGGTAAGAGAAATACATAGATCAGCAGAAATGGGTTAATAATTAAGGCAGAGCTAGCCGATAAGAAACAAGTAACCGGGCCAACAGAATTATATCTAATACAGAGTCTCAGTGTGTTATTTGGGGCTGGCGCAGTGGTGGGACAAAACCAGGCAGCGGGCAGAAAACCGTACTCCTTATAAATGGCACCCATGTGGTTAATAAGAACTTCCACTTATTAACAAAAGCTTTAAAAAGGGTTTTAAAAACAAAAGAACAGAGACAAGCAAGGTTTCTTGGTAGCAGCATTTTTCTCGTTGGACTCTGCTTTGCGAGAGACAAGCAGATATTTGCTCAGCTCCTTTAAGGGAAGGTTCCTGACTCAGCATAAACTGCAAAAAACCGCACGGCTTTTAAAAAGCACTGCTAACAATTTATTGGTGTGTACGAGAGCTTGCAATGGCAGTGACCACATCTCCATGCTGGCAGCATGCAGACCAAGGCAGTGAGAACAGTTCTCAGTGCTGGCGGTAAAATAGCTGCAGCCATTTTTGGTAAATAGCGGCAGAAACAACAATGACTTTCATTTTAGCAATGTTGTTGTTTACCAGATAAAAGACTCGTAAACAGAAAAAGATAAAGATTTACAGTAAAGACAGATTCATATTAAGAAAAACCTCTAAAGGTTTACAGTGTGTTTTAAAATATACATAGGCTTGGGAGAGAAAAGAAATAAAATGGTTTTTAAAAAGGGAGTGAGAAGCTGGGTGTGGTGGCACACGCCTTTAATCCCAGGACTTGGGAAACAGAGGCAAGCAGATCTCTTGTGATTTCAAAGTAAACCTAGTATGCAGAGTGAATTCCAGGACAGATAAAAGTTACACAGAGAAACTCTGTCTCAAAAAATGAAAAAATAGAAGAAAGAGTAATAATAAAGCCACTTAAACATGGAAAGCTCAGAGAGAATCTGGATACTGTATGGTATTATATTGTCTTTGTATTGTTTGACTGCTGAGGAAACAACAACTGTTGAAGGAAATGCTGCTGGATTAATTCAATTTATATATTTTAAAAATGCTTTGACTCAAAAATTTAAGTTCAAGGACAAGTTACTGGGGAAAAGGATTTCTATTTTTGTTTCTGCAGAAAATAAAATCCTGTGGATTCCTTCCAGACTAATGTGGTTTGATCAAGCCAGGCCCCCTGAAACAGAGTACCAGGTGATCCTACATTCAAAACAGCTTGGACAAAGCAGCCTCACAGACTACAACCAGGATTTCTTCATCCTCTTAGGATTCCCCCATGACAGTGCCCTTTACCAGCAGGAAGTAGTTTGGAAAGAATGACGCCCAAATTCCCAAATATTGTTTATAAATGTTTGCTTTCATTTAAATGGACTTGGTTATAAATGGTTAATGATCACAACCAATATCCTTTTAAAGGTAAAAAAGGGGATTATGATATAGATGTGAATACTTTGTTTTGGAATGGATTTTCATTTATTGATACAATTTAAGTCAATTTTATGATATATATATTTCTCCTTTTGTTTAGGTATTGTGTTTATATAGGTCATTTAGAAATGTAATGTATAATTTAGTACAGCTTATCGATAGTTACCATTAATAGTCAAAACTTATAGTGTTAGGTTTTCTAGATATGGAGAGATGTATTTGAGATAGATAGGAATTCTTCAAACCTTTCAAAGACCTACAGAATATGGCATTTAAAATGGTTTAGGGTTTTTCTTGACAATGAGGCACAATTGCTACTGGCAACACCACCTGTGTCAGAAAGGAAGATGGACATTGAAGAAACTCGTTATGGAGTTTGCCTCCAATGTGGCAAGACTAGCCATTTGGACAAGATACTGCTCTTGTCTGGACTGTTTGACTTTATGCTGTATAAACTGGACATGCAGGACCCACAGAAACGTGACTGCTGATTCAAGATGGACATTGCTACAGAGTTCCTGCTTCATAGAAGAGTCTGCCAGACAGTATGCAGGACACAGAGGAAAGTGACTGACAGACTGCCAATACAAGAAGACAGTTTAAAGTTTTCTGCTTTGCTGAAGAGTCTGCCAGACACGCTATGGCCTATGGGCTGAAGATGGAAGATTACAAAAGAACTTCGGGTGACCAGGCAGTGAGTTGTCTCTGTCATTTGTAGAGTTTATATACTATCCTTCTGTGGTCTTTGAAGGGGTTGAAGACAGATAGTTATGGTTATAGTTTTCCTTAGTTAAGCTTAAAGATAAGTTACATATAGGACTTTAGACTCACAAATATAGGATAGATGATAGAATAGTTTCTTTTAATCTTGCTAAATGTTAATGGACTAAATATTGTTAACTTCTTTTAATTTAGACAGAAAAGAGGAAATGATGGGAGATGTTATTCTGTATATGTTTCTCATACTGATTAATGAATAAAGCACTGTTGGCCAATAGGAAAGGAGATAGGAGGGACTAAGAGACAAGGAGGAAAGAGGAAGTAGTAAGGAGGAGTCAGGATGGAGAGCCTTGAGAGAACAGAACCGCCATTCCTCCGCTCTCGGTAAGACCACGTGGAAATACATAGAAATGGGTTAATATTTAAGACAGAGCTAGCCGATAAGAAACTAGCACCTGGCCAATAACATTGTATCAAATACAGAGTCTCTGTGCATTATCTGGGGCTGGCGGCGTGGTTGCGGCAGGACAAGACCGGTAGCAGGAGAAAAATCCATACTCCTTACAGGGGGATTCAAATATTTATATATTTTTATCCTTTACCAAGAATGTACTATGGTAATATGAGGAGTTTGTTTTAATTGTGACTGTGCCCTGGTTCTTCCATCTTGGAATAAGAAAGTATTGTATGTTTTATTTTGCCAGCACCCATAGTTAAAAGATATACTAGAGAGTGTATGGAACGTTTAGAGTGTGAATTTTTAAAGACAATGTGACTTTTAGAATTTGTAATAGTTTTATATTGTGTTAATAATATATAATCTTGGGAAGAGAATAATTGACTTGATGAGTGATATGTTTGTGTGTCAAGTTGACATGTTAGGACATAAAATAGAGGACTATGTCAGTAGATTTTCATCATGTTAACTCAAGGTTGGCCAGAATTTGTAGCAATTCAGACAAATCTTATTTGCATTACATTTGAATACTAAAACCCACTTTGAATATTAACCATGTGGGTACTATTTTAGGAAAATTTAAAAATATGTTTAAGAAGATAAACAACATTTCTGTACATAACTTAATTAGCCCTAATTATAAGCATCACGTGAGATGCAAAAAAAATAAAATGTTATTTAGATAGTCTAGAGCTGGACTCCAATGGCTACAATTCATCATTTTTGAGAATGTCAATGTAAGTTAAATAAGCCTAAGTGCAGGTGTAACTGTTCTGTAGTTTAAATAGTTCAATAATTTAAATCAATTTCCCTTATTAGTGCAAATTAGTTTTGCAAATAAATATGATTTTATGCCTTCCTACAATATACATAAGCACCAGAACACAGCAGTCTCAGGGTAAATTGCTGATCATAATTATACATGTGGCCCCAGTGTTGTAAGGCCTTTTTCAAGGAGCGTGGCAGGAACACAGACTTTTTTTAAATTTGAAATTTGAGTAAAATTTATTTGTAAAGGGTAAAATAGTAACAATAGAAAAATATAGTCAACCTAATATAGAAAAAAAAATCTTAAAATCTCATAAGCAAAGAAACCAGTATCATATCTAAAAAAATACTTTTGTTTAAGAAAAGACATGTGCTAGTTAGTTTTATAGCACCTTGACACAAGCTAGAGTCATTTGGAAGAGGTAATCTCAACTGAGAAAACAGCCCCCCTTGATTGATTTATGAACAAATCTGTGATACATTTTCTGGATTCATTATTGATGGGGCAGGACCCAGCTTACTATGGATGGTGTCACCCTAGGGCTGGTGTCCTGTGTGCTATAATCAAGCTATGGAAACCAAACCAGTAAGTAGCCCTCCTTGATGGCCTCTACTCTAGTTCCTGCCTCCAAGTTCCTACTCTGTGTGAGTTTCTGATTTCTATCAGTGATGGACTGGAACCAGAAGGTGTAATCTAAAATAAGCCTCCCCACCACAGTGGCTTTCCTTCATAGTGTTTTGACACAGCCATTGAAAGCCAATCTAAGACAAGTTACAATGTTACAAGTTATATTTTCAGTTACATTGTTACAAGTTATGATGGATAAAGTTACAATAAATAAAGTTAATAGATGATTGACATTAGGTGTTTCAATGTGTAAATCTACCAAGGTTTTAGATTGTCAGGCATTTAAAACTGCATGTTAAGAAAAATTCTATTACTTCACAAATCTTCAAAAACAAAATCTTGTCTTACTGTATGTATATCATAAATTTGCCAGTGTTAAACGAGTGTCAGGTGGGTTGTATTAATGTGTACTACCTGTGGAAAAATAAACATGGTGTGTATCACAAGGCATAGTTAAAGGTTGTCTCCATGACAACATGGAGACTGGTTTAAAATTCAGATTTATAACTCCCACACCATTTCTATTTAAACTCACTCTGAAACTGGCAATTCTTAATATTTCTTTATTATTATTATTATTATTATTATTATTATTATTATTTATTTTTTCTTATTTTAAATATTGATCTCAGTTCCCCCTCTCTCTTTCCCATGACAGCCCCCACTCCACAGGGAGGGTGATGCCTTCCAGGAGGGGTCAACAAAATCTGTCAAGTCATTTGGAGTAGAGACTAGGCCCTCTCTCCTGCCTCTTGGTTAAGGGAATATCCCTCCATGGGGAATGTGCTCCCAAAGTCCTTTTGTGCACCAGGGATACATCCTGGCTCCACTGTCAGAGGTCCCTTAGACTATTCAGGCCTTCTAACTGAGACCCATGTTCAGGGGATCTGAGTCGGTCCGATGATGGTTTCCCAGCTATTAGTCTGGTGATCAATTATCTCCTCCTTGTTCAGGTCAGCTGTCTCTGTGAGTTTCTGGAGACTGGTCTTTTCTCCCTCTCTGCATCTGGATTCCAGTTCAGCTCAGTGTTTAGCTGTGGGTGTCTGCTTCTGTTTCCATCAGCTACTAGATGAAGGCTCTATGATGGTGGATAAGATAGTCATCAATCTCATTCATTATCAAGGAAGGGCATTTATGGTAGCCTTTCCACTGTTGCTCATGCTCAAATTATTGGGGTCAGTCTTGTAAGTCTCTGGACATTTCTCTAGAGGCAGTTTTCTCTCAAACCTATAATGGCTCCCTCTTTTATGCTCTCTCCCTCTCTCTTTCTCTCCTCGTTGATTCCTTCCATACTCAATCTTCCTAGTCCCACATGCTTTCCTCTCCTCCCCTTCTCTTTCTCCTAACTCCCTCTCCACTCACTGCCCCCCCTCCTGCCCACTCCCAATATGCTCAGGAGATCTTGTTCCTTTCCCCTTGTGTGAGGGACCTTGTATGAATCTCTTAGAAGCCTCCTTGTACCCTAGTTTCTCTGGCAGTGTGACTTATAGGTTGGCAATCCTTTGTTCTATGTCTAAAATCCAAATATGAGTGAGTACATACCATACTGGGTTACCTCATTCAGGCTGATTTCTTTAAGTCCCATCCATTTGCTTGTGAATTTCAAGATTCCACTGTTTTCTCCGCAGAGCAATATTCCATTGTGTAAATGTCACATCTTCTTTATCCATTCTTCAGTTGAGGGGCATCTAGCTTGCTTCCAGGTTCTTGCTATTACAAATAATGCTGCAATGAACATAGTTGAACACGTCTTTGTTGCATGGTGTGGATCATTTGGGTATATGCCTAAGAGAGGTATTGCTGGATCCTGTGGTAGACTGATTCCCATTTTCCTGAGGAATCACCATACTGATCTCCAAAATGGCTGTACGAGTTTGCACTCCCACCAGCAGTGGAGGAGTGTTCCCCTTTCTCCACATCCTCTCCAGCACAAGTTGTCATTGGTGTTTCTAATTTTAGCCATTCTGGCAGGACTAAGATGGTATCTCAGAGTTGCTTTGATTTGCATTTCCCTGATAGCTAAGGATGTTGAGCATTTTCTTAAGTGCCTTTCAGCCTTTTTAATTTTCTCTATTGAGAATTCTCTCTTTAGTTCTATACCCCATTTTTAATAGGGTTATTTGGTGTTTTGTTGACTAGTTTCTTGAGTTCTTTGTATATTTTGGAGATCATTGCTCTGTCAGATGTAGGATTGAAGATCTTTTCCCAGGCTGTGGGCTGCCGTTTGGTCTTGTCAACTGTGCTCTTAGCCTTACAGAAGCTTCTAAGTTTGAAGAGGTCCCATTTAGTAATCATTGATCTCAGTGACTGTGCTACTGGAGTTATGTTCAGGAAGTGGTCTTCTGTACCAGTTTGTTCAAGGGTACCTCCCACTTTCTTTTCTAACAGGTTCAGTGTGCCTGGATTTGAAGTCTTTGATCCATTTGGAATTGTGTGCATGGTGATAGACATGGGTCTATTTGCTGTCTTCTACACACCATCATCCAGTTGTGCCTGCACCATTTGTTGAAGATGCCTTCCTCCTCCTGTTGTATACTTTTAGCTGTTTTGTAAAACATCAGGTGTTCATAGGTGTGTGGGTTAATTAATATCAGGATTTTTGAGTCAAGTCCATTGCTCTACCAGTCTATGTTTGTGCCAATACCAAGCTGTTTTCAGGACTATAGCTCTATAGTAGAGCTTGAAGTTGGGCATGGTGATGCCTCCTGAAGTTCCTTTATTGTACAGGGTTGTTTTGGCTATCCTGGGTCTTTTGTTTTTCCATATAAAGTTGATTATCCTTTCAAGAGAGACACAGACTTTTAAAGGTGCCTTTCTTTTGCTTTCTGTTATGTGTCGGCTTCCTTTTGTTTTTATACTTCTCTCTCCAACACTTATTTATACACTTATTTTTGGAAACAAATAACTAAACTACTTCCTGTGACTCCTACAAAACGTGTTTGGGGAAAACATTCTCTAGTGTATTAATCACCTTTCCATTGCTATCTCAATGTATCTAGAGGAATTAATCTATAAAGAAAAAAGGAAGAATTCTTGCCTCATGCCTCTGTAGGGTACATGCATATAGTTGAGGAAGTTCCATTGTTTTGGTTCTTGGAAACAATTACATCACAGTGGGAACAGGTGAAGAGACAACCTAAGTGCCTGACAAACCAGGTGTCAAAGAGGCAGAGGAAAAGACTGAGGTGTTGCAGTTTTCTTTAGGGGTATGCCTCCAACCTAAGGCCCTCCCATAAGACTCTTCTAAGAGGCCCACATTACCTCTTGAGTATCACCCCTTTTATATGTTGAATGGGGGTCATTCTATACCCAAACTGGAGCACTTAGTTTGGAACACAAGTAATAAAAATGTTTAAAATTTATCAAGTATGGCATACTGTTTCAAGATCTTAATCAAGTAATTTAGTCATGGGAATCCTATGCAGTTATAATATCAGGTGCAGTATATGGAGAATCAACAGATAATTTAGAGAAGTCACTTTCAAATAAAGCCAGAATTAGCTTAGAACTGAAGTGGTCCAGCTCAAGAGACTACACTTTTATGGCTTACCTTCATCTTTCTTCTAAATATCACTCCCAACTATGACAAGTTCATTTAGAAAGGAAGCCACAATCTTCCATTTTATACAACAGTTGGATTTGAACAGAGGTATAAAGGTTCTTGATCAAACAGTCTCAGTATGCCTGTGATGCTGTTTAGAAATGAGGTTGGCATTTGAATTGATGGGCTCAGTAACACAGAGACATGCTTCTCAATATGGGAGGGACTCATCCAAGTCATTAGAAGACTTAGTAGAACAAAGGGATGGATCAAAAAGAGCTCTTCCCTCTGCTTGATGATTCTTTAGGCAGCTTCAAGTTCTGCTACCTACAAGAACTGAAACCAACACCAGCAGCTGTCCTGACCTCCAGGATGCAGATTTCTGAGCTGCCCTAGCTCCAAAGATCATGCAGATGATTCTTAATACATACATATGAGTATGTATCCATGTGAAAGTACTAATATACCATAAGCATATACATATGCCATGTATATGCTTAAATATCTATAATAAGTTCTTCATATAAATCCACAGACCCAGAGAGGCTACATAAGAAGGAAGATCCAAAGAGGGATGCAAGGATTTCTCTGGAAAGGGGAAATAGATCTCCTAGGTAAACTGGGTGTAAGGGGTAGAAGGGGACTGGGGGGAGGGAAGAAAAGAAGATACAAAGAGACACATATATACATTTGCATACATACATATGTGGATGAATAACTATATCTGTCCCCATTGGTTTTGTTTCTATGGAGATTTTTGATTAATATATGGTGCTTGAGAGAAGGAACAGTGGCTAGAATGGGGGCTCATGATCATCTGTAACTCTAGTTTCTGCTCAGGCCACATGAATTTATAAAATCTTCAAGTCAGTCATGAGCTACAGACAAACACACACACACACACACACACACACACACACACACACACACACAAACTGCAATTAACTGAGGTATTATTTTTCAAGTTTTAAATTATATAGTAATGCATATAGTAAAACTACCAGCATTTAAAAAAAATCAAACCACTTTATTAATGACATTTTTACATATGTTGAACCATCCTTATTTCTGTGGGGTGAAACCTACCTGATCATGGTGGATGATCTTTTTGATGTGTCCCTGGATTTGGTTTGCAAGTATTTTATTGAGAATTTTTGTATCTATGTTCATAAAGGAAATTGGTCTGTAATTCTGTTTCTTTGTTGGCCTTTATATGGTTTGGGTATCAGGGTTACTGTGACTACATAAAATGAATTGGTTAATATTACTTCTATTTTTCTATTGTGGACTAATTTGAGGAGATTTTCACTAACTTTCTTTTGAATGTCTGGTAGAATTCTGGCTAAACCATTTTTAGTACTAGGCTTTTTTTGGGGGGGGAATGTGCACATTTAGTGATTGCTCCTGTTTCACAAAGGGATATAGGTTTGTCTAAATTGCTTATTTGGTCTTAATTTAACTTTGGTAAATGGTTTGTATCAACAAATTATTTATCCCCTTCAAGATGTTCCAATTTAGTGCCTTTATGATTCTCTGGATTTCCTCGGTGTCTGTTCTTATGTCCTCCTTTTCATCTCTTGTCTTGTTCATTTGAATATTCTCTCTCTATCTTTTAGTTAATTTGGCTAAGGGTTTGTCAATATTACTGATTTTCTCAAGGAACCAACCCATTGTTTTATTGATTCATTGTATTGGTTTTGTTTGTTTGTTTGCTTGCTTGCTTTTTTCTGTCTTATTGACTTCAGCTGAGTTTGATTACTTTTTTGCTGTCTACTAATTTTGGGTGTGATTTTCGTTTTAGGTGTGCTGTTAAGCTACTAGTATTACATTCCCAATATTTTTATGTAAGCACTTAGTGCTATGAACTTGCCTCTTAAAACCACTTTGTGTCCCATAAGTTTACATATGTTATGTATTCATTTTCACTCAGTAAAAATGGCCATCCTACCAAAAGCAATCTACAGATTCATTGCATGCCCCATCAAAATCCAAAAAGAGTTCTTTACAAATGTTGAAAGGACCATTTCCAGATTCATATGGGGATACACACACATAATAACAACCCAGGATAGCTAAAATAACAAAACCTGAATAATAATTGATGGAGGTATCACCTTTCCTGACCTCAAGATATACTACAGAACTATAGTAATAAAAGCAGCATGGTATTGGCACAAAACCAGACATGCTGATCTAGAATTTAGTTGATGACTGAGAAATAAATCCATAGATCTATGGACACCTGGTTTTTTATGAGGAAGTCATAAATACACACTGGGGGAAAATACAACATATTCAAAAAATGGTTCTAGTCAAACTGGATGGCTGCATGCAGAAGAATCCAAATAGGTACATAATTGTCACAAAACTGCACAAAACTCAACTCCATAATTGTCACAAAACTGCACAAAACTCAACTCCAAGTGGACCAAAGACTTCAATATAAAATGAGATACTAATAGAAGAGAAGTTAAGAAAAGCCTTAAACTTGTTAGCATAGGAAATACATTGTGAACAGAATGCCAATAGCACAGGCATGAACATCAACAATTCATAAATGGGACCTCATGAAACTGAAAAACTGTGTAGAAAAAGACACTGTCATTCTGACAGAATGGGAAAAAAAAATCTCACCCAAATGGTTGAGAAAGACTTAAATAATTGTGCTTAGTCACTGGGGGATGAAAACCAGACTACTTTGAAATTTCATTTTATACCCGTAAGAATGGTTAAGAACAGTAAACAAACTAAGAACCCACATTGGTGAGGTTGTGGAGTAAGGACTGCACTCCTCCATTGCTGGAAGGACTGCAATCTTGTATAGCCACTATGGAAATCAGTGCCATAGTTCCTTTGGAAGACAAAAATTCAAAAAACTCTCTACCTCAAGTTCTAGCTACACTATTCTTGGGTATATACCTAAAGGATGCTTCATTCCTACCACAGCTACAGTTGATCAAACATGTTCATTGTTGCTTTATTCATAATTGTCAGATATTGGATGTCCTGCAACAGATGAATGGATAAAGAAAATATGCTGTATTATTACAGACCTTAAGAAAATGAAATTCAAAGGTAAATGGATGGAACTAGAAAAAAAAATCCCAAGTGAGGTAACCCAGAACAGAAAGATAAATATGGTATGTATTCACCTAGATGTGGACATTAACCATCAAGTCACTAATAACCAAACTACAACCCACAGACAGAGGCTAGGTATAGAGTAGGAAATAGGGGGAATATATAGACCTTCTTTAAAATAGGATACATATATATGGATAAATTGGGGGTAGTCTGAATGGGAAGACTGAGTGGACCTGGAGAGGGATGAGTAGAAAGAGGGACAAAAATACAAAGAGAGACAGCAAATTAAGGGCCCTATGTGGGGTAGCATAGAAACATATTGTAGTAGAAGCTTTTCACAATATACACACACATGAAGGCAGTCTAAATGAAATCACCAAATAATGGAGAAGACAGAGCCTCAGATGGACTTTTCTTGTCACCCAAATGAAGCTTCAGTACTTGGATTGGGTTACATCTAACTGAGTTTCTAGCAAAAGGAGTACCATGGGAACACTTAAACATCCCAGGCTGTTACCAAGACTTTAAGTTGCTATCCACAAACTGTCAGCGAGACCCCATTGCTGAAGACAACACTTCCACAACTCATTGAACACAGAGAGGTCAAGTTGGTGCCCACATCTAGCCTTTGTCCCTAAGTGCCTTGTCTTTGGTACAAGAAGGTACTATGCAGGCTACCAACGAAGAAACATAAAGACCAACCAAACCACAAGCTCTTTGATCTGCAATGGTGGTAACAAATCTTGAGAGAGTAAGCAACCAATGTCTGATTTGACTCAAATCCCACTGCACAAGAAGGAACCCATACCTGACACAGGTTGGGTGACCAAGAACCTGAGACTAACAAGGATCTAGTGTAAAACCAAATAATACTCTTCTAAAAAGCACACACACACACACACACAACACACACACACACACACACACACACACACACACACACACACTATAGCAATAAAATGACACCTACTGACATTCTGCTATATTCATTGACTAGTAGTGTCTTACACAACCATCATCAGAGAAGCTTCTTCCTGTAGCCAATGGGAACACATATAGAGACACATAGCCAAACATACTCCCTAACTGGAGTATCTCCATTAGCTCTCCCTCATGGCTCAGGGAACCCCTGTTAAAGAGGAGCTAGAAAGAGTTTAAAAATCAAAGATGATGAAGGATACCAAGGGAACAAGGTCCTAGACAGATCGGTACCATATGGGATCCCAGAGCTGAACGGGGAAATGGACATAAGCCCCCATTCTTAACCCGGAAGTGCTCTCCAATTGAGAACTACTTACAAATGAAAATTTTGGTTTTTCCAAGGAAATCTCATTGGGGGAAAAATTGCTCTAAGGGTAGGCTGCATGTCCACCAGTAGATGCCTAATAAAAATAAAATTCAATGGTACCTTTGTAGGTTACTTGTTTCTTTATGTCATGTCATGGCTTTTCCTTTATTTTATTTCATTTTTTTTAACCCTACAGATACTTTTAACCCTACAGGTATATATATTATCACTTCCAGTTTGGTGTTTTCATGAGATTCCTGAGTGTTCAGTGAGTGGGTCTCTGCATTTATATCTTTTTGGGGGGCCCCCTTTCCTTCTGTTTGTTTTGTCTTTTTCTGAAGTGTTAGTTTTAGAAACCTATTTTCTAATTAGAAACAGAAGGGGTTGATCTAGATGGGAAGGGAGGGGTGGAAGAACTGAATTGGGTGGAGTAGAGGGAAGGAGGACCATAATTGGGATATATTACATGAAAAAAATAATCTACTTTTAATAAAAGAAAAACTTTAAAAGGTAAAATTATATGGTAAGATACATAAAGAATTTATCCCATCTCAGAGTCAACTCAGTTGTATTTTGTTCTAAAAATTTGCAATAACACAGTCTAAATGACTGACGACCATTGCACAGCACCCCGCTCAACCCCTCTGTCCCCATGATGGATTGGTGTCTGAATTTCAGTTTGTGTCCCTCCTTAGATTCTGTTTATTTTCTCCCTCTGGTTTATTTTGCAGGCATTAGAACTAACTATGATTCACATTTCTATTAGTATGTATCATGTTTGTTGAATTCCCTTCAAAGTTTATCCGGCCCCCCATGTTAAACAACATTCTTTTCCAATTCTGATTGTGGGATTTCATAAATATTAACCTAGGACAGGGCTTTGTTTCTGTCAAGCCTTTTGTAGAGTGTGGAGAGAAATAATACAGAACCAGTGTCTTTACCAATGCCAAGATTTGCAGCCGGGTATGAGAAGGAAGGTGTGTTCCTTTAAGGAGTGTGCACACTTTATAAGAGAGCTCTGGGGTTGTATAGGCTGCCTTCTGCTCTTAGGAACCCTTAGCAGGTAACAAATATGATAATTGTCTTTGAGTGCATCTGGAAATGGATCTGCAAATGAGGAAAATTGCAAAAAATAGAAAAAATAGTTTAATTTTCAATAAAGTTTGCAGGAGGTTAGTTAACAATGTCAGTCACTCATTATTTCAGAGGCAGGGGAGGAAATGCAATTGCAGAATACAACTGTGGAGTGTATCTGGATGCTATCATCAAGCCCAGCATGACTTTTATTGTTTGGATAAAGCTCAGTGCTATGCTCTGCAGCCTAATCAACTCTGGAGTGCAATTCAGTGACTTCTATTCCCAGCTGCTCTTTAACATGAAAGCCCAGCCACCAACATTTGAGTTCCAAGCTTGTGACTTTCTGGGTGTTTAAACATTTTTAAAACTAAGTGTTCTTTTTAAAGCATAGAACAGAAGCTTAAGGGTTAGCCCCTGGCTACCAACCCCTCTTCTTTATGTAAGGGATTGATGGATACAGAGAGGTAGGGCACATGCTTGACATCCAGGCACAGGTAGGCTCACAGGAAAAGAATCCCAGTCCAGAATCCACTTCCACGTGAGACATCATGCACAGTATTGTTCTGTCTACTGTTCTGTCTACACAGCCCCTGCTATGATTTAGACATGAGAGTCCCCCATAGGTTCATATGTTTGAATACTCAGTCTCCAAGTGAGAACACTGTTTGGGGATGTCATGGGGTCTTCAGGGAGTGGACCCTCACTGGGGGGAAATCAGTCTCCAGAGTCAGGTCTTATTTGTTACAGGTGAGGCTTACAATGAAAATATGATACCTATATAATTCTTCTACATGTCTGTTAGTACAAATGAATGTAACAACCAGGACAATTGTTCCTTATTGTCAGGTCATAATAGTTATATAATAATAAAAATTAGAAAATGAAATCATGAAACTTGCCTGTAAATGGGCATGTGTAGGAAGTACTGAGAGAAGTAACCTAGTCCCAGAAAGAAAATGTGCTTTTTTTTTTCCTTTGTGTATCCTAGCTCCAAACCTTTAGATATGAGCATAGAACTTGAAGCAAGCCCAGAAGCCATGGTGGCACAGGTGACCAAGAAGGAAAGGAGCTCCAGAGAGGGGAATAGTAGGACACAGGTGCTGCAAAGGAAGTAATGGGGAAAATGGAGTGAGGAATTTAACAGAGGAAGGGGAGGGTAATTGAGAGAGGAGGACAGTGAAAGTAGAGATAGAGATTATTTGGTAAGTTTAGTTAAAATATAAGTTGCTAGAAGAAAACATGTGATACCTTATAAAATTATTGGCACAGGAAAGGATTACCTGGATAAGACATTATTTGGTCAGTAATTGAAGTCCAAAATTGATAAGTGCAGGCTCATAAAACTAAAGAGCTTCTATACAGCAAAGGGAACAATCAATTGAACAACAAGGAAGCACACTGAGTAACAGAGGTTCTTTGCCACCTATACATCTTTTAGAGGATTAGTAGCCACAATATAAAAAAGACCACAACAAACAATCAAGAAAACAAATCACCCAATTAAAAAGTAGGCCATTTATCTGAACGATAGCTCTTAAAAGAAGAAACAAAAATAGCAAAGAAATATGTTCATGTGTTTAAAATTATACATGATGTCATTATATTCCCCCAAGAGCCATAGACTATCTAATAAAAAACACAGTAGTGCCAAGATTACTCCCTTTGAGGTGTTGGTCAGGAGAGTCTCTTAGGCTCATCAAGCAATATAGGCTATTGCCATTGCCTCTAGTTGCTTCAGAGAATGAGAAGATAAAACTCTATTGCTGAGGACACTATATACTTTAGATGCAGGACTTGGAGGAATTGAGCTGAAGCTAGCCTGCAGTCCTCATATCTAAAGACTAGCCTCTTACAGTATCAAAAGGTGCTATGCAAGCTACTGATAAAGTCCATAACAACTTTAAATCCTGTGAACTATAACAATGATCAGCATGACAAGATATCCCTGAATGGTCACACCTTAACTTGGGGGTAACCCACAATTGTCTAATTGGACTTAAGGCCCAATCAATAGCAGGGATTTGTGTCTGGTACTGAACACACAGAGAAACACCTATGGCTCTTCTATATCCTGGAGGAAAACCTACTATTACTTCTCAAAACCAATATGATTTTTAATGACACTCTAAATACTTGTTCATATAGCCACAAATTAGTGTAACTCTCACCCTCATCAAAGAGCTTCGTATAGCAGCAGATGGAAAGCACTGCAGAATGTCACAGCTGCCCGAAATGCAGAGAATATGAGACTGTGCTATGCCCACACCAACTGCTGCATCTACAATGTAACTCTTACACCTTTAGATCAGGGAAAATTTAGAAAGATTGTATGAGTCAGAACACCAGGATTATACTGTGAAATAGCATCTTCTAGATAGGGTAGGGAGGCTACATCCATTGAAATCTCAACAAAATGATTTCCTAAACAGGAACTTCCTAATGCTAATACCAGCCAATACATCAGCATGGACAAGTGAAATTTCAAAGCCCCACCCAACTCTAGATGAAGAGCAATAGGGTAACCAATGGCTAAGAGAAGAAGAGGTAGTGTCTTCAGCAGCATGCCCCCTGATAGATTAATTTATCAAAGTAGTCAGCTCTAAGTACATGTACATATGAGTAACACTAAAGGTGTGTATGTATATATTAAAATAATAATATTTAATGAAGAGGACATGAATTTGACACTACATTGTGAGTGTAAAAGGACTTAGAGGGGGAGGCATGGAACTAATGTAAATATAATACTCAAATTTGGGATTCTCAAAAGTTAAAAAAAGGAAATGTATTTATAAATAGGTAGTTTAAGTGTTCAGTATTTGAAGATTATTGAGCCACATTGCCCAGGGGTCCCAGAAAAGACAGAACAAAAGGGAGGGAAGAAATATTGAAACTCTTGCAATAGGCCAAGTAAATTCTGAGTCAAATGAGACCTAGGGCAGCAATGGTTCAGATGGAGAGGAGAAAGGGAACACAAGGTGAGATTTAGAGGTTATAGCAACTGAAATGTGTGTAAAGCTTAAGAGGAATGAACATGGCTTTTGTAATTTCAGGAACAGAATTTCTGCTTTCCAGTTTTGGGATGATGCCGAGCAAGTCCTTTTACCAAATGGCAATGGAGAACATTTATGAGTTCTGTTTCCTAGAAGTTCAGATCTAAGAAAGTTGAGTGATTATGTGTCAGCACTGCACAGCCAAGGACACATAGCCTTTTAACTCTAAATACATCCTCCTACACTGTGGTTTGTGAACTTCAGGCTACAATGCTATAGACTTCATTTTGCTTTTGCCACCTTGTTCCAATGTAAGCAGGATTGGAGAAACAGAAATAAAGGCAGAAAAGAAATAAGAGCATGCTCCTTGCAGGTTTTCTTGTTCAGTTGGGTTACTTACCAGTTAGTCCTTCGTACTTCCCTTGGCTTCATTGTGAATATCTAGCCTCTGTCTATTGTGCACTTATTTCCTCCAGAAGTGGTCCCACTACACTCCCTGAAAAGTAAGAGCACAAGCTTGAATATACTTCCTTCTCAAAGATCCTAATGTTAGCACTGCTGTATGCTGTACATCATAACCTGGCAGTGTTGTTCCCTCAAAAGCTTTTCCTCTAAACTTTAAGGCTCAGAGAACCCAGACTTTCCCGAGTCAGATCCTGAGCTGGAAGCTGCTGCCTGAGGATGCTAGAAACCAAGTGAATATTCATTTACTCTTTTGTCATATTCTGTTTGGGGCAACAACTTAGGTTAAATAGATATTTAACCACCATTTGCCTTTATGTGTAGAGTGGGAAGACAGAAGAACTTAGCTGATAATTTGATACTGATAATTGTCTATCAAACCTACCCAGATTCAGTACAGCTTGACTGACAATTGTTTGACTCTACCATGCTATCAAAGAAATTGGACTCGAATAAAAACCATATTTCAGATTTTGAAGTGTGATCATTTTGTCCTGCAATGTTCTTTTTCATTGGTAGATAGACCATGGCAATAGTCAACCAGGCCATCCTGAATCAACAGGACTGACATTTTCTACAGTAACCCATGCTGCTCATACATGTTTTCCAGTAAGTAAGAAATATCCAGTATATATTTTACTTACAGTATATTCAGCATAGTATGGGTTTGCCAGGCTGTAATTCCACCATAAGCTGAGGATTTGTTGTAGTCAAAACTTTTCAATTTAGATTTTCTAAGATTCTCATAGAGAAAGCATACTCTCACAAATTCCTTAGGGCTACTCAGATGTTGACCATTTTCAATAATAAAGACTATGAACTCATTAACTTTGTGTGTGTTGGTGTGTATGTGCACACTCACATACACACACACACACGTGTCTGTTATTGATTTCTTACACTGACAAAGCATCATTATTTTGAATGACTAAGGGAAAGAATTGAAGAAAAGCAAGAGGTGGAGAAAAGTTGCTAGCTGCTTGCTTGGAATGTTTTCCCTTTATTAGTATGCAAAATAACCCTGCAGTTTTATTTGTACTATTAATAACATTCTGAGCTCCATATACCTAGAGTGTTGTTGGATGGTAGATATATAATAACA
Source organism: Phodopus roborovskii (assembly GCF_943737965.1). Lineage (NCBI taxonomy): Eukaryota > Metazoa > Chordata > Mammalia > Rodentia > Cricetidae > Phodopus > Phodopus roborovskii. The sequence goes on from NW_026126409.1 coordinate 23,207,162, forward strand.
AATGAGATAAATGTTGATTATGACTTTTGGGAAGGATCTTTAGAGGGGATAGTGTCTCATGGGAACACACAATATGGTGGTTTGGATGAACTCCCCTCCATTGTTGTGGGCATTTGAGTACCTAGTTGCTGATGCTGTTTATTTAGACATTGCAAGTATGACTTTCCTGGAGAAGGTAGGGCAATAGGAGATTGGATTTAGAGCTTAAATGCTCACTAAATTGCTACTTCATTCTCTCAGCTTCCTGTGCAAAATATGAGCCCTTAGAATCCTGTTCCAGCTACCATCCCTTAATTTGTTAGGATCTCTCCCTACTATGATGAAATTATTATCTCTTGGGAACTATAGTCCAAATAAAACCTTCCTTCTATATGTTGCCTTTGTCATGCTGTGTTATTACAAAGATCATGGGAGTATTGTTATGATAGGCTTGACCATGCTGTTGTTTTTTTTGGGGGGGGGCGGGAGGGGAAGAGTGTAGAAGAGTTTGAGGAGCTTAGACTAAAAAAACTGCTAAATTCTATAAGCAGGTATTAATGGCACATCTTAGTAGAAGCCTGGTGTAGACACTGCAGAGAGAAAAAGAGCTGTCAGAGACCCAGATCAAGATATTTCAGGCCAAATAGTTCTAGAAGTACAGGCAGGGGCCATCCTAGCTATATTTTGGCAAAGAATGTGGTCATTTTCTACTTTTGTACTAAGAATTGCATGAGGCTAAAATTTAAAGTAGAAGATCAATTTCTCTGGAATCCAACAGGACTGCATTGGAATACATTTCAAGAGAACTTAATATTGAGTCTGCCATGTTGTTATTAGTAAACACTCCAACTCTACAATGAAAAATAGCAAATAGGATCAAAAGAAATACAAAATGCATAGTTTGGAGAGAAAAAGACTCTGGCAATCTTCATTTTAGCTTATGCTAAAAGAGATTGCAATTATTATGAAGCTTAATGCTATTAAGTAGAGGCCTCAGATCCACACTGGAATAAAGGAAAGGGTGACTTTAGGGCAACGCCATTGCCATCACCACAATCTCTGGCTGTAATTCCAACTTGTGAAAGTAAAAATGTCTAAAGACTTTCCCATGCCTACAAAGCAAACACAAAACTGCTCCTAGTATGGTTCAAGCAGAACAGAGTCCATCCCAAGCAGGTAGATGAATTTGAATATCATCCATGTGGGGCTGACTTCAGAATAATTAAGGATGCAAGAGTAAATGGGTCATCGAATCTTCCTCTATAGTTTCAGAGATTTTTGGAAGCCAGGCAGTAGAAGAGTCTTTGCATGACATTTCTCAGAGGCCATAGCGTGAAGTATGAGATAAAGTCTGCACTGGAGACCCAAAGAGGTTAGAAATACCAGAGGTATGGCAAATCGGCCAAGGAGAGCTGATTACAGGGATTGGAACCAACACGAGAGAGAGAGAGAGAGAGAGAGAGAGAGAGAGAGAGAGAGAGAGAGAGAGAGAGAGAGAGAAGTCTGTGACTCATGCAAAGGTCGAAAAGAACAACCATCTGAGCATTTTTGGAAATGGTCATGAAGCTATAGGATTTGGCACTTGCCTTGCTGGGACTTGGTCTTGCATTGGTCTAGTGTTCTCTCACTGTATACCCATTTTTTTTTTCCTTTTGGAATGGTGATTCTGTCCCATTGTATGCGGGAGGTATGTAACTTGGGTTTTCTTCTACAGGGTGTTACAATTAAGATTGTCATGAGTTTCAGAATAAGTTTGGACTTTGAATGAGTGTTGGGACTCTAAAAGAATATAGGGACTTTAGAAATCAGAACCTACATTTTGCATTATGATACACCCATGATACTGTTTGGGGGCCATCATATGGTAATTGAAAGAAATATCCCTCATAATTTCATCATATGAATATTTGCTTCTGAGTGGGTGAAAACTTAGGAGGTGTGGCCTTGCTGGAGGAAGTTTGGCACTGGAGGACACACTTTGATAGTTGAAAGATCCATGCCATTTATAGTTCACTCTTTACTTCCACCTTGCTGTTCAAGACATGAGCCCTAGCTTCTTTTAGATGCCATCATGCCCATCACTTGCATGTCCCCTCCCCATGATGGAGAGAGACCAATTCCTTTAGAACTTAAAGTCCAAATAAAACCTTTCTTCTGTAAGTTGCCTTGGTTATGTGTTTTATCACAACAATAGAAAAGTAATATATAAGTACTTTTGCATTTTCTCCTTTCAGATTTCTGATGCATAGTGGCTGGAAGCCTAGGAATAATGATGGACTATTAAGTAACTTTGAAGACACAGAAATAGACAAGAGTCTAGACTGATGATTACAAGTTACCATAGCTGAGTGGTGGTAGCACATACCTTTAATCCCACCAAAGACAGGAGGATCTCTGTGAGTTTGAAGCCAGCCTGGTCTACAAAGCAAGTTCCAGGAGAGGCTTCAAAGCAACAAAGAAAAACAAAAACCCAATAAATAAATAAAGTTGCTACATATACATCTGAATCCTTGCCTCTATCTAAGCTTCTCTGCATGCAAGAACAACAGACTACTATCAAGGTTATACAACATTTTCATTGAGAGAATATCATACAATGCAAAGTGATGCAAATCAGCCTTTTCCACTTAATGTAAAATAAGTAATGTATTAGTATTATTAAGTATATATTAATAAACTTTGAAACTACGTAAACTCATCAAAGATGTAATACTAGAATCAATAAAAAAGTTCATTTTATGTAAAGAGATGTGTAAGTTTTAGCTGTTGCGTTATAATGTTAAAACTCTTTAGTTACAAGTTCTCAGATGTTTGCTAGTTTGGTACAGGAGACCACTTCCTGAACATAACACCAGTAGCACAGACACTGAAATAAACAACTAATAAATGGGACCTCCTGAAATGGAAAAGCTGCTGTAAGGCAAAGGACACAGTCAACAAGACAAAACAGCAGCCCACAGAATGGGAAAAGATATTCACTAACACCATATCGGAGAGAGGGCTTATTCCCAAAATGTATAAAGAACTCAAGAAGCTAGTTACCAAAACACCAAATAATCCAATTAAAAAGTGGGTACAGAACTAAATAAAGAATTCTCAATAGAGGAATCTAAAATGGCTGAAAGACACTTTAAGTGCTCAACATCATTAGCCATCAGGGAAATGCAAATCAAGGCAACTCTGAGATACCATCATACTCCTGTCAGAATGGCTAAAATCAAAAACACCAAAGACAGTTTCTGCTGGAGAGCATGTGGAGAAAGGGGTGCACTCCTCCACTGCTGGTGGGAGTGAAAACTCCTACAACCACTTTGGAAATCAGTATGACAATTCCTCAGAAAAATGGGAATCAGTCTACCTCAAGATCCAGCAATTTTATTCTTAGGCACATACCCAAAAGATGCACATTCATGAAACAAGGACATCTGTCCAACTATGTCCACAGCAGCATTATTTGTAATAGTCAGAACCTGGAAGTGACCTAAATGTCCCTCAACTGAAGAATAAAAGGAGAAAATATGTACATTTACACAATGGAGTACTACTCAGCAGAAAAAAACAAACAACAAACAAAAACCATGGAATATTGAAATTCTCTGGCAAATGGATGAAACTGGAAGAAACGATCCAGAGTGAGGTAACCCAGTCACAAAAAGACACACACAGTATGTACTCATTCATATTTGGCTTTTAGACATAGAGCAAAGGATTACCAGAGTATAATCCACACTGCCAGAAAAGCTATGAAACAATGAGAACTCTAAGAGAGATACACATGGACACTCAGAGAAGACAAGAGGGACAAGATCTCCTGAGCAAATTGGGAGCATGGCAGGAGGGGAGAGAGAGTTAGGAGAAAGAGAAGGAGAGAAGAGGAGGAGATTGCCGGGTCCTGTGGTAAATTAATTCCCATTTTCCTGAGGAACCGCCATACTGATCTCCAAAATGGCTGTATGAGTTTGCACTCCCACCAGCAGTGGAGGAGTGTTCCCCTTTCTCCACATCCTCTCCAACATGAGTCATCATTGGTGTTTCTAATTTTAGCCATTCTGGCAGGGGTAAGATGGTATCTCAAAGTTGTTTAGATTTGCATTTCCCTGACAGCTAAGGATGTGGAGCATTTTCTTTAGTGTCTTTCGGCCTTTTTGATTTCCTCCATTGAGAACTCTTTCTTCAGTTCTGTACCCCATTTTTAATAGGGTTATTTGGTGTTTTGTTGACTAGTTTCTTGAGTTCTTTGTATATTTTGGAGATCAGCCCATTGTCAGTTATAGGATTGGTGAAAATCTTTTCCCAGGCTGTGGGCTGCCGTTTGGTCTTGTCCACTGTGTCCTTTGCCTTACAGAAGCTTCTAAGTTTGAAGAGGTTCCATTTATTAATTGTTGATTTCAGTGTCTGTGCCCCTGGAGTTATGTTCAGGAAGCCGTCTCCTATACCAATTTGTTCAAGGGTACCTCCTACTTTCTCTTCTAAGAGGTTCAATGTGGCTGGATTGACGTTGAGGTCTTTGATCCATTTGGACTTGAGTTTTGTGCATGGCGACAGACATGGGTCTATCTGCAGTCTTCTACACACCCTCATCCAATTGTGCCAGCACCATTTGTTGAAGATGCTGTCTTTGCCCCATTGTATAATTTTAGCTGTTTTATCGAAAATCAGGTGTTCATAGGTGCGTGGATTAATATCAGGATTTTCAATTCGATTCCATTGGTCTACCTGTCTATTTTTATGCCAATACCAGGCTGTTTTCAGAACTATAGCTCTGTAGTAGAGCTTAAAGTCAGGAATGGTGATGCCTCCTGAAGTTCTTTTATTGTATAGGGTTGTATATAGCCCAGGCTGTTCTCAATCATAACAATCTAGTTTTCTCCTTCCAGATGCTACACAATGGGCATATAGCCTTATGTCTGTCTAGCCTGGATATTCTAAAGGCTTCTTAATCAACGTAACATTATGGTCAAACATATTTGTTTGGTTTCTGGCTAACCTGTCTTTTGTTAGTTTTTTTCAGCAAACTCAAATGTAAAATCTTCAGAAGAAAAGTTTGGGCTTCCCTGCACCTTGTAGACACAGTGTCTGCCATTTCCTTTCCTCTCCACTGGGGGAAGTAATGTGTTGGCTTTGTCTTAGTCTACATGGTTCTGAGACTCTTGACTCAGTTCCTAGTCCAAGAGTGAAATAATTGTTTTCTTTCCTTTTGATGTGCTTTCGCCTCTTTGTCTCCATGAATCTTAAGATTCACACATGTCTCCCAAGACATCTCCATTGAAATAGCAATCTCTGCAAGGATGTTCTGTTCATCTACTCTTCTACTGTAAACTCTGGATACTGTCTGTGGCTACTACATCTTTGTTGAATGATAATGGATAATTAAACTATGAAGTGATGATTTCTAATAAAATATTACTAGCAGTGCTCTTTTTAAGACAGATTTATTTTTCTGGACTTGAATTTTTAATGTATGCAGATTACCTTTCTTTACAAAATGGTAACTGTAACAGACCCCCAGACTTTAGTGGGTCCCCAGACTTTTTAGCACAACTAACGCCATGGTTTAAGTACTATTCAGACAATAAAAGTCACCATGTAGCAGCACCACCCAAATGAAAATGAAGACCTAATCCATCAAAGTCCATAGTTCTGGAAAGTCTCTGAATGTACTACCCTTGCCTTCCGTAGTTCTTCTGAATAGCTGTTTTTGTTAATTGAGGTATGTCAACACAGATTGTGGTTTTTGTACTTAAAAGCTCACCTTGAGAAAAGCTCACCCTGAGAAAGGCTCAGGGCTACACTGGGGTCCCAATCACCCAGTGTAGTAGCTATGTGACTAATAAAGATTTTCTACTGGCTTAAACCACATCCAAGCAGTCTGTTTTTTGGATACCCCACAACAGTAACTAACATTTTTTGTCTTGTGTACGGGCTCCTAGTTGCTTTGCATATATAAGTTCATTTAATATTAACTCAATCTTAGAAAGTAGGTATAATCAATTCTAAATTTCTGAGATTTGTATGGATAATAAATGATTGAATATTCAACCACAATTCTCTCTGATCCCAAGTATGTATTTGAACTAAGGATGCAACCAGGGATCCTGATTCACTAGCCCAAAAATGGGGCAAAGATTATGTATTTCTGACAAGCTCTCAGTTAGTGATTGATTGGATCTCATTTTCAGTTACTAGTACAGGTGATATGGAGCCTCAATTTCTCTGAGATACATGCTTTTCTTTAATAGATATTGGGACTGACTTCTAACTCATCAGGAGATATGTAAAGAGTCCCTGCCTCAATATATGGCAGACTATCAACTCAGATCTGTTTCCCATCTAACTTTCTCCAACATCTTTCTTTGATGCACCTGACCCATGATCTTTCTGACCCTGTACCTCAATGGCCAGCTTTTCATCCATGTTTTTGCACACAATACTTATCTAGTCTGGCAATCACAGCAGTTTTTAAACACTTGACCTTTCAAATTAGAGGTGTTGAGATGAGCATCACTAGCATGGATAACAATTTGCTAATTTCAGATGACTCCCAGTAGAAGCACATACCTCTCCATTTGCAAATTTCCAAAATAGATTGTATGTATATCAATTATACCCAAACCTCATCCCCTTCTTACAACACTCACAAACTATCTGGGCATATCTCATAATTTTCATCATGGAAAAATATCACCATTGAATTCATATCATGTGTGTTATGAATACCCTATAGAACAGACAGACAGACATACACACACAGTGTTAGCATCACACAAACACCAAAGGCTTACAGTAAATACAAGTCTGTATGATAAGACACTGTAAGTCTCATCAGTAGTATGTGATACTTATAATGAAATAGCACATCACATGAATCCTGAACAGTAATTTATCCAAGTCTCTACAGTAGGGGCTCATGCCAAAAAAAATCACATTTGGAAGTTTCTAAAGCCTGATGCTCTCTCTCTCTCTCTCTCTCTCTCTCTCTCTCTCTCTCTCTCTCTCTCTCTCACACACACACACACAATCACCTCCATTGAAAACATAACTGCACTAAATTTCTGAGCATGTACTCTACCTTGTGTGGTTTGACACAGGGGGAGCAAGGATGGGAGAGAGAAAGAACTCGGATTGGTCTATAAAATAAAAAAGATTGTTTTTCAATGGAATCTTGAAATTCACAGGCAAATGGATGGAACTTGAAGAAATCAGCCTGAATGAGATAACCCAGTCACAAAAAGAGGAACATGGTATGTACTCACTCATATATGGATGTTAGACATAGAACAAAAGATCACCAGCCTATAATTCACAACCACCAGAGAAACTAGGATACAAGGAAGAATCTATGAGATTCATACAAGGTCCCTCACAGAACGGGAAAGGAACAAGCATATTGGGAGTGGGGGGGGGGCAGTGAGTAGAGTGAGAGCTAGGAGAAAGAAGGGGAAAAGAAGAAAGCATGTGGGACTAGGAAGATTGATTCAGGGGAGGAATAGACAAGGAGAGAGAGAGAGAGAGAGAGAGAGAGAGAGAGAGAGAGAGAGAGACCGCAAAAGAGGGAGCCATTATAGGTTTGAAGAGAAAACTGACTCTAGAGAAATGTCCAGAGACCTCCAAGACTGACCCCAACTAACAATTTGAGCAACAGTGGAAAGGCTACCATAAATGTCCTTCCCTGATAATGAGATTAATGACTAACTTATCCACCATCATGGAGCCCTCATCTAGAAGCTGATGGAAACAAGCAAACACCCACAACTGAACATTGAGCCAAACTGGAATCCAGATGCACAGTGGGAGAACAAGAACAGGCTACAGAAACCCACAGAGACAGCTGACCTGAACAAGGAGGAGCTAACGGGCCCCCCAGACTGATATCTGGGAAATCAGCATTGAACCAACTCAGACCCCCTGAACATCTCAGTCTCAGAAGGCCTGGGCAGTGTAAGGGACCTCTGACAGTGGAACCAGGATGTATCCCTGGTGCACAAAAGGACTTTGGGAGCACATTCCCCATGGAGGGATACTCCCTTAACTTAGAGACAGGAGATAAAACCTAGTCTCTACTCTAAATGACTTGACAGATTTTGTTGACTCTTCCTGGAAGGCATCACCCTCCCTGTGGTGTGTGTGGGTGGAATGGGATGGGCAGGTGGGAGGAAGGGAGGGAGAGGGAACTGGGATCGATATGTAAAATAAGAAAAAAATAAAGAAAAAAGATTGTTTTTAGTTTTTTAAAATCATGAGGTATGAATGAACAAAATAAAAGCAACTATATTTATGTAGAATTTGGAGGCAACAGAATCAAACCATAGTGAAAGAAAAGATAGCATGAAAAACAGTCAGGGAGACTTTAAATATAAATGAGTTAAATTAATGACAGACAGTACAATCATTAAAAGTCATAAATTCATTGATGGAGTAAGAAGATTTGACATAGAGTCATTACTAGGAGAAAGTTGAGAAGAAAAAAATAATTGAAGTCACCAAGAAATTCATCCCACAGGAGAAAATGAATGAAAATGGTAAAGTGTTATTAGCAGACCTAAAAGATGGCATAAGGCACTGGAATGTATGCATTATTAAGTTTTAGAAGTTCAGAGAGAAAATGAAGGAAGTGTAATATTTGAAGAGATTACCAATTTTCTTCTATTCTAGAATGGAAGATGCATTGATTCTCAAATTAAATAAGAGTATTAAATTTTGTGCTCCCAGAAATGAATCCAGAAAGGCAAAGAAAAAGAGAAAATACCACAGAGGCTACTTCCAGGCAAAGACTTATTATCTGTAAGGTAACAGTAAGTTAAACAAGCTGCAGGCCTCACAGTGCAGTGGAAATGGGGATGTAACATAACATGTTAGATGACTCTATTGCACATTCTTGAGTCCACTCTCCAGCTTGATGCTACTGGGTGCACAATAGAATAGAGAATGTTTTCTCTATAGACTTTGATTTCTGAATGATCACATTAGGACACATTTCAATAGTAAATAAACAACATACCAAAAATCTAGGGCAAATAAGAACTCCCAATCTCCAAGCATGTCATTTTCAAACTACCATTGTCCATTATTGTAGTTTGAGGTAATTATTGTACTTTTTTGTAAGTTATTGTTAAGGTACCTTTGACCTTCTATTTATAAATTTTATGATTTGTTATTGTAGAAATAATCCTTACTTCTGATTTAACTTTCCATTGAAATGCTCCCTAATATGATCAAGTTCAATGCAAGGAAAGAAATCAAGGGCCATTACTTCCCATGGCTGTTATAACCCTGAGAAGTACATACACCCCAGTTTATTCCTAATAGGATGCATATTTTGCCTTCATTTTATTTATTTATTTTTATTGTAAGTAGGCTCATAAGTTCAGTGGAAGTAGAAGGGGTATAAATAAACAATCAAACACAGACAGCACAAATGAAAGAAAAACATGGAGCAGCAAAATAAATCTCCAAAGCAGTTGAATTTTGAGTGGAAGGTCAGGCTTTGCATTAGGCACATTTATAGGATATTTGCAGAGAGCCTGAAAATGCCATGGAAATGTCAATGGTGGTCATGCACTTGAAAACCTCATGTCAAAACAAGCTTAGCTGGATATTGCATTGCTTGGCTTTCAGTTCTCTGAACCAGACTTGACAGGGCTTTGAGCTTCCAAATCAGGCTCAGAAAGCACCAAGCTCTCTAACCCAGAGTTCCACCAACAGTTCCTCTGATAATCCAGCCAGTAGAAGGCTACACTTAAGACACCTGCATATTTAATAAGGTGGCTAAATATTCAGGCTTGGAGTTTTTTTCCCCTGATATAAATGAAAGAGGGACTTTTACTTCATAAAATATCTGTATTGATTAAATTGAGACTTGATTGAGCCACTCTGAAAATAACCCAGGGAATGGGCAGTTTCTGATATAAGACAGACTTCATAAAGAGAGGTGACAAGAGTGTGCAAATCATGCAACATTTATCTACTCGGTCATCATTGGTTTGAATTGATCTCCATTTATTCTTCCTTTCTTGGTGAGTCTCAGTTAAGCAAATCAATCAGCTAAAATTTAGAAATAACATTTTATGCTGCCTGAGTGACTCTGTTAAATGTTTACCTCACTTAACCTTGTTCATACTGATGATTGAATGACTATAGACAAGATGTTGCTCTTGAGATTGGCTAAGTGAAGCCACCTGATCATAGTGACTTTCAATTAATAACTAGTTTCACTGCATGTTAACTACCCCACCCCCAGAACTATGACAGTTGGAAAATTGACATGAAAAAGACTAGAACCAAGGAAACAGCAAAATTAGATGCTACCAATCACCTGAAAATGTTCACTCATTGCCAGGAAGGACAAGATTGTCCTCCTTTTATCATCCTATATGCATCCAAATTTGTTTTATTTTTCATCTCCCCACTGTTATTTTTTAAAAAATTGATTTCCTTTATAAGATTAGAATTTAATTACATTTTTATCCCTTTTTTTCCCACTATACCCTCCCATATACCCATGCTTTCTCTCTGTCAAATTTTTGGCAACTTTATTAATTGCTCAAACATGTATGAATATATACATACATATATAGTCATATATATATATACATATATATATATATATATAGTCATCTCAGTCTGTATATGAAATACATTATATTTTCAGTAAGAGGAAGTTACCTTCCTCCTCAGTGACACAATCAAGACCAGTAGCAACAACAACAATGATTGTGACAATAATAATAATCTATATTTTTGGAAGTCTATGTTTTTAACCCTGCCCAACAACACAAAAAGAGGACTTCAAGGCTAGTGTTGGAGTTGGAATTAGGAGTTCTTTGGTTCTTGAAGGGAGCACTGTAATCCCAGATGAGGATATTTCATTTAAACTATATATGTGTGTTTATACCAAGACTTGCATGTATTCTTCATGACTTTTCACACATCCTCATTGTTACTTTGTGCTCCTGCCTTCTTTTGTGTTTATCTTGCCCCGCTCTTTATTTAAAACTCCCTTTTAATATTTCCCTCATCAGACACTGCCCCGCTCCCTGGAAATAGTCCCTTTTTAAATTTCTTGGTTTCTTCAGTTATTCCAGGATATATAATTTTAACTGACAATTTGGAGCTAGGAGCTTCCAATGAGAGAGGTCATTCAATATTACCTCACTCAATATGATGTTTTTCTAGTTCCATCTGTTTAACTTAAATATTCATGATTTCATTTATCTTTACATTTGAATACAACTCCATAGTGTTCATATGCCACATTTTCATTATCAATTCATTGGTTAAGGAATATTTAAGTTGTTTTCATTTTGTAGCTATTGTGAAGTAGAGCAGCAATGAACATGCCAGACTTTTAAAACTTGAGAAGTTGACGTAAGAATTACCTCCCATTTCTATTTTTAAGAAGTATCTCCCATTTTTATTTTTGGAAGAAACTTAAAAGTGTCCTTAGATAACCACTGGATACTTTGCTTTGGAATTGGTTCCACAGTTCTGTGAAGGAAAAGAGACTCTATGTGAAGGTTAAAAAAATGATAATAATGTCACCAAGCAGCATATAGAAATGAAAGAAACAGGTGAGTGTATGTATTCTTCAAATAATCGCAGGAAACCTACAGAGACCAAGCCTTATCTATTTGACCCACTAATATCAAAATGGTTGCAAGTGGTAAATCATCGAACTATAGTATTAGCTCTTGATGGGGAATGTCCTGTATGCTGTGAATATAAGTTTCTCTTATTGGTTGATAACTAAATGCTGATTAACTGCAGCCCAGCAGGGAGGAAATGGCAAAACTTCCAGACTAGGAATTCTGTGAAGAGTAAGACAGAGTTTTACCAGACAGATGCCATGTAGCTGCCAAGGGAGCAAGAGGGCCAGGTATCACCAGTAAGTCAAGACAAAGTAGAAGATACATAGATTAATAGAAATGGGTTAATAATTAAGAGAGAGCTAGTCAACAAGAAACCCGAGCCATTGGCCAAACAGTTTATAATTAATATAAACCTCTGTGTGCTTATATAGGGTGAAAGGCATTGGGACTGGGCTGGACAGAAAATTTGTCTTCAAGCTCTCATTTCTACAACAGAATTTCTGCCACAAATAGATAAAGGATTTATTTAACTCACTGTGTTATAGGTTTCCTTTCACCTTGGTAGAGAGGACCCATCAATACAGCTCACATCACAGAGGCCACAAAACAGGGAGGGAGAGAATACCTGGTTTTCCCCTTCCGGCCTTTTTATTCCATGTGGGCCCTGACTTATGGTATTGTAATATCCACATCCAGGACTTAGTTATTCATGCCCATAAGGCCTCTCAACAAGGTGTGATTTAATCATTGTTTAGGTGTTTCTCAGCTAATCCAGTTAGCAATCAATATTAACAATCATAGCCCTCATGGTGCCTGTAAAGAAGGTCAGGGAAGATGTCTTAAGAATATTGGAAACTCCTAAATTTTTGGTTGTGAGCTGTGACTGATATGAGAGAAGGCTGTGATTGACAGAGAAGCCCAGAGGAGTCAGGGAAAGGTTATTTGTTTTGTCTAATTTTTAATTTTAATTTTCTATTTTATTTTGAGGGGGAAAGTTACAAGAGTAGAGGGCAGTATGGAAGGACTGGGAAATGAGTGGGACTGGGGAACATGATATGAAATCTCCAAAGAACCAATTAAAAAAGAATGTAGAAAACTGAGGTTAAGTGGTTTAACATGTTTCAAGTCAGTGGAGTGCTTTGGGGTGGAACCTTTTTCAAGACACTAAGATGGATGGACATGTATGACTTGATGATTGAGTAGAATCCTAAAACAATGTTATTAGAGACAAGATCTCATGATGCAGCCAAGAGTGGCCTACAACTCACTGTGTAGCCCAGGCTTGCCTGGAATCACTGTGTTTTTCAAACTGGCTTCAGACTCTCATCAATTCCCTAGCCTGTCTTGAAAGTGCCAACATTGTAGATATGAACCACCATATTTGTCTCCTAAAACTAATCTTTGTAAATCAATTCTTTGTTTGATAAGTAAGATAACTGCCCATTGGAAGAATGCATTTATTGTAGTAGGAGAGCTTTTCATTCAGGTGAGCAAACTATTTCATGCAATGAATTCACAAATTCTGAGAAACAATGACTTCTTTGTATATGACTGTACAGTCTGAACTCCCATGCAAGAATGAAACTAGAATAACACATGTGGCTTTAGTTTGGTTTTTCAGTTTCATAGATTCACAGGTGTCCCTATTCCTAAAGGTTTTAAACTAGAATAAAAGACTTACAGTCTCTCACCATTATTTACCTCCATTTCAAACTTCAAACTTCATCTCCAAATATAATCTTCTAAATATAAGGTTTTCTTCAGAACTTTGTAAGCCCTTGCTGTTGTCTGGGCACATTATTAAAGGAGATTAGGCATGTACCCCAATCTGTATTTGCCTAATATTCAATGAGATTCTTTTCTCAAAGAACTGATACTTGCCCTGCTTAAATTGGAAGTGAAGACTTAAATTTCTTCCCACACCATATTGTGCCTTCATTCATGAAAGCCTGCATTTTGATGGGAAACAAGATGGGCTTCAGGAAATAAGAGCAGTAGAAATGGAGACAGACATGCATAGTGAGGTGGTCTTTCTGCTTAGATTCAGGACCATGTTCCCAGTGTAGGAGAATGGGAGGAAGCCTCAGAAACTTAGAGCCAAGATGGGTGCTATTGGCCTGTAATAACAGCTAGTCTAAAGCCTGAGACAGAAAGATATAAGTTCAAGGCTTGTCTAAATTGCTTGGTGAGGCTTTACTTAAAAAATAAAAAACAAATTAAGAGTGGGTGACTAGAGCTCTGCTCCATTCCCAGTACTGAAAAAAGAATTATGGGAGAAAAGCTTGAGGACACAATCACATTTTGAAACCTAACTCCGCTCCTGCAGCCAAAATATTTGTTCTGGCTTTATCTCGACTCCTGTAAGGAATATGTTATTTCTGTTATGCGAAGTTGGCCCTTGATTGTCAAGTGTACTTATAGACAAGGCCTGAGACAGGCTGCTACTACCCAGAACTTCTGGCCACATGATCAGAGTTCTCAGTAACCATCAAAAGCAGACTTGAGTCAGCTGTACTTTTCCTGTCTTTGATCCTGAATTCAGGTTTAGATCCATCTGCTCATAATAGTTTTCAACATAGGATAAGACTCCCATACCCAGAATTTTTTTTTAATTTCATCTTCATTGTTAATTTTAGAACATGCCATGATTAGAAATGATCATATTCTTTCCTCTCATTTCCTCATTTCCCCAGAAGCCAATGAATTCTTTGTTCTTTACATGTTGCTGAATTACTTTCTCTTTTTAGCAGCCTACAGTAAAAATTTCAGCATGATTTTTAGTTCTGTATCCATAATAACATGTGCCTGATATTTAATCACTTTCCCCAGGCTATGAGAAAATCCATCATGGCCATCCTATGTGTTGCTCTGAGACCATCTTAATGTTTGTGGCCAAATTGTTCCATTTGATCTGGATAAAGAGGATAGAGATCTGCCTTTCTACTTTCTGTTCCCCTGGCTTTCCTTGTACCTTATATCTTAAAGCCATGAAACATAACTCTCATCTCTGCTGAATCTGTTTATTGGGGTTCTGTTCTTTGTTTGTTTTTATCCTTTCAGTACTTTTTAACTTTCAGAATATCATTCCAGGCTCTGATGTAGCACTCATTCAGGTTTTGCTACCAGAAAATGTCACCTAGACCTATGCAATACATTCATGCAAAAAAGTCTGCAGGCATCCATGTCATGTCCAGGCCACCCCCTAAAGGTCTGAAACACCCACCCACTAGGAGATAAGTCTGATGTCCCCCCAGAGTTCAATGTGGACCTGCTTAATGTAAAAAGAGATTGGCCTCTGCATTCCAGTTTCTTAATTGCACCTCCCCCTTTAACAGAATCATTTAGTCACTCGGTATCTCCAAATGGCTGCTGGGGTGCTAATCCCCAGTGCTCCTTTCAATTGAGCTGCTAGGGTAATTTTGGAATGATTCTTAGACAGAGGTTTTCCCCTCCCCTTTTCGTTACCATATAAGAAGGGGCTCAGGGAATTTACACTTGATCCCAGTCCCTCAGGAGAAAAGCTCTTTGATGTTCTTGGAGGGAACATTAGTTGATATTGCTACTATCTGGAGAGACCTAAGCTGTGCCTTTATTCCCCTTCTCACACAGCCCATCTTAACTGTAGTTGTCCCTTCCTCCACTCCTCCAATACCCCCACCTCCCCTCTCCCCCAGACCCACTCTTCCTTCATTTCCATTCAGAAAAGACCAGGCCTCCTGGGGACAGCAAACAAGAGCAGGAAAGGGAGTCAGAGACACCTTTCCTCCCACTGTTAGGAGTCCTAGAAGAACATAAAACTATACAACCATAACAGAGGACATAGCACAGACCCATACAGGTTCCATGACTGCTGCTTCAGTCTCTGCGAGCCCCTGGGCGCCCTACTTAGTTGATACTGTGGGCTGTGCTCTCATGGTGTCCTTGACCCCGTGGTTTCGAAAATCCTTTCTCTCCCTCTTCCACAGGGTCCCTGAGTTCACTAAGTGTTTGGCTGTGGTTCTCTGCATCTGTTCCATCAGTGGCTGGATGCAGCCTCTCTAGCGCCACCTTTGAAACTCAGTAATCCCCTGAGCTTCCTTATAGATTCTCCAAAGATTCTTTACAGAGACTCTTAGTCAAAACTGATTTCTCTCTATTTACCGACCCAATTCACATGGTTTTTAGAAGGCTGTGTATTGTATACAGAGTAGCTCAATCCCTATGCTGGTTTACACCCATCCTTTTTCAGACCTAGTCCATGGTACCTACAATAACCATCTGTCCTATCAATCACCATTGGAATGCTATACAGGTTCTAAGCAAGAAGCATTCCTATAGAGGAAATATTTTCTAATTTGTGTGCTGTGTCTGGCTTTCTTTTGAGCTTGATGACAGTTAGTTCCTGTGCTTGCATGATGAACTTTGTGCAAGACCATTTCTGAAAGCCAGGTCTTGCTATAAATTTTTCTTAAGCTAAAATCCTACAACTCAGCTCATTTCTTTGTGTGTGTGTGTGTGTGTGTGTGTGTGTGTGTGTGTGTGTGTGTGTGTGTACGTATGTATGTATGTATGTATGTCAGGAGAGAGAGGGAGGCAGAAAGAGAGAGAGAGAGACAGTGAGACAGTCACAGAGAGATATTAAATGGAAAGATAGTTCAGTCACTCAAACCAGCAACCCCTGTCAGTTCATTCACTGTTTTCCCAAGAGACCATACCTTTGTTTGCATTTTCATCTGATTCGAAGCTGGTTTGAAATCCCATGTGTGTCATTATGTTACAGTAATAATTAAATAACATTCACAATGACACTGAGACTAAGAATTCCCAAGTGGCTTTCATCACATAATAACCACATACAGCCTAGGGTCATGGTCTCTGTGACTCTGTGACCAGGGCAGGTTCAAGTGTGCCCATACCTATTGTTCCCTGATTTCTGGAGTATTGATAAAATAAAATCCTTTGAATAAAAAATTCCAAAGATAATTTTAAAAGGAAAGAAAGCTAGCAATTGCTTTTAAGCAGTTCCCATTTGCTGACAGTCACAATGCTGACTATGCTAAAGAATATATACAGATATTTAGCCTAGTGGCACAGACCTAAAATTACAACATTCAGAAAACCATGGTAAAAAAGATGATCAAGTTAAGACCAGCCTAGGCTATGTAGATTGTTGTCTCAGAAAAAAAAGAAAAAAAAAATGTACAGACTAATGATAAAACAAAAATATTTTATAAAGAGACAATATTTAGGTATGTGTATGTATATAAAACATCTAATTCTCACTTTAAATTTAATTTAAATTTAAATTAAAAAATAAGTCTATACATAAATAAGTCCAATGTACTAGGAATTCAGGGATCTCAGTCACATGTGGTGGAATAAGGGAGTGGCTTCTTTGCTAATCCAGGCCTGTGTGAATCAACAGCTTCAGCAGGGCCTGGGGACAGTTGGAGACACCTGTTCATTACCCCACCTGAGAGCTACAGAATTTACATGTGCATTTTAACAAGATTCTGTCCCAGAAGCAGTTTGAAGAACCCTGGTCTAGAGACATGTTCTGTGACAAAGCCTTTGTAATGTCACCGCTGGCCTCCTCTTTCCTCAAAGCCTCTCAATTGTGCCGTTACTAGACTCTAGTCAAGAGAGTAAGAAATCACTATGTCTAGGATAGCAATTTAGAACTGTCTTTCCTTGACTCTGAGGAATCATTGTCTCTTTTTCCAGTACAATTAATGCTGGAAAACAATTAAGCATAGCTACACAAGTGGAGAGAGCAAACAGAGAGTGTCCTCAGTCACTTATTTCCTGTCCCTTCTGATTTGATGAGCTGTTCCAGAAAGCACACACCACTATGCCTAAATTTTGAGGAGACCAAGGAGAGCTACAAATGGAGACATTTTGCTGTCTATGGATGATGGAATCTGCCAGATGTTTAAGGCTGGATTCTGCTTCATGTCTCAGGCCTCTAATACTTTGTGTGTGGAAGCATGATTTAAGGGTTGTGTGAATATGTCTTTTCATGGGGACTTCTTGTCTGGTCATGCTACATGACAAAGAATAGAGACAAAATAAAGACTTAAAGCTGAAAAGACCCTTGGTCTAGCTACCCAGAAACTGACATACATTTCTGGACCACTGTCTTCAAGTAGCATAAGAAGGCTCACCCATGATACCAAAAAATAGTAATAATACAAGGGAATCTATCAGTAATCCTTGCTGCATTCACACCAGGGGTTAGGAACTACTTTATAGAATTCAGGGACTCATCATGAAGCAAGGGACCTCATGCCTGTTCCTCTGGTCACAAGAGGTATGGCAAAAGACTGCTGGAACCACAGCCTTCCACAGCAACTGTAATTCTTTGGATTTTACCATAGACATCCCTTCTTCTTGCCTTTCTGAGTATGCACACAGTTTGCTATGGGAAGCATATTGCTCATATTTAGGTTGGCATTCTTAAAAGAGGATACAAGAGAAAGACTTAACCTTCATGTGAGGAGAAATTCATCTCTGAAGCTTGCTTCTGAGTGTCTACTTGTGAATCCCACATTATTATTATTTTGTCCAAGACAGCTTATAGATACAGAGACACCAAGGTCAAGCTCCTGCTCCCTTAGTTCACACAGAGCAGTGGCTGCTGTTAGACATGCACAGTGGTCTGGGACAACCACACACAATGGATACTGGAGTGTTTGTCTTATACTAATATGCCTTATACTAATTTCTTTGTATATGTATGGGGGCCTGAATTGAGCAGGTTTTCTGGTCTCAAGATGCTGGGATGCATAATGAGATCAATAATCCAGTTTCTTCTAAATATTAGAATCCAGGATCTTATAAGCAAAATCAAATCTTTCCCCCCTTACAATACACATACTTCATCTACTTAATTGGATTTCCCTGTATGTCTACTTTGAATGGAAGGGATTCTTACATACTCTGCTTTCCATTGGGCAAAGATGTGTTAGGGCCAACCACAGTGACAATCAGCTACCAACAGTCACTAACCACTACAGAGTCTAAAATGAATGCTAATGAAACACACGGCAATATACTTTGTTTACTATTGTGCAACGCCACACTGAGGAAACAAGGCTTCTCCAATGACAAAGTTTTACCTCTCACATCTTTGCCTCTCTACCTTTTTGTTCTAGATACCTGGCAACAGTCCAAGTATCTGAGAATGGAAAATGTGTGTCTACGTTCAATTACTTAATGCGGAAGTCAGACACATTTTACCAGAGGTTATATTCTGTGAGAGTCTTTCATGTTTTGTCTTTCCTGTATTCTGAAAAGAGCATAGATTAAAGGCTGCAGTCCATTCTCTCCAAGCCGCTGTGTTTTATAGAATCCAAAGCCTCCTTGTTCTCTCCAACAGCTGCAGGGAAGCTGAGACAATGCTCCTCAATATATAGTCTTTGTTTAGTGGTGCTGGCAGCAACGGCTCCAGAAAGACTACACAGGCAATATGCTCCCGTGTATCCCCCATTGGCACTTAGCCCTCCTTTACACCAATTCCAAATTGTCATCTTTTCCAGTCTCTGCCTGCCAGATTCCCATTTCTCTGGGCCAGGGACATGAGACATAAGCCTCTTTTTCAGTCCCTGGGGGCTCTACTTGTTCTAGCTTTGTGAACACTCACTTCACAGAAAAAGAGAATACTGTAGGGCTAAATTCTCCATGGTTCAGAAGTAAATTGCCTCCCCATGTTCCCAAAGGCACAAGCTAGTCAGTCTTTCTCAATGTGAGAAAGACACTGGGCAAAACAATCATTCGTTGCAGACTCTCAGATCTTTCTAATAGTTTCAGTCATCTCTAGCTACTGTGACTGCCCACAGAAATGACTTACTGAGGAGAAGATGTAGATGGAGTAAAGTTGGGTGGCCCATCTGGACATTCCTGGGGGCAGGAATGGACATCTGTCTTACCCAGGGGAATAAAATGTTAACCTTTTGACAAGGATGGTGCTATCTCTGGGCTTGGCTGCATATGCTAAATGATCAGATAAGGAGCTCCTGTCTGTATCAAGAATTGAGAAAACTATGGTCAGGCTTGTAATTTGTAAGCTTTAACACTTAAACCATGGTTTAAATAAAAGAGAAGCAGAATGATTTAAAACTAGTCAGGGCAGGACATGGATGGCAGTGTCCAGAAGAAATAATATACATACAAGCTCACTATTGTCCTTTTTTAGTGAGTGCACTGAATCTGGAAGCTAACAATGGCAAATATTACCAAACAGGGAAAGTTAACAAGATTTGATTTCTAAGGATTATAATGGGGTGTCATTTATATAAGCATGTAGCACATCTCTGATATAGACCATATGCTACTCATGTTGCAGCTCTCAGAGAACAGTCATTAACCAAAATTCCCTTTTGTGAGCATCAACTGTGTCTGCTCAAATCAGAGCTACATGGCTCAAGGTCTTAGTCATAAAATATGTGTTAAGTAAGTAGACCTAAAACAGATGTTTCTGGAAATGTACATGGTGAAAAAGCTCAGGCTGGATCTGCATAACTCTTTCCTCTGTAGGAATCCAAGCCTTTGGTACATTATTTTTCTATAAGAAAATAATGACTTATTGTTAGAAATCTGCAGTGAAGATAGCATTTATAAATCACATATAACTTTACAATCAACATAATTTTGGCTGACATTGAGGGGAGTTGGGTAAGAACAGGATATATATAATAATACAAGCAATTAATCCAGAAAGCCCCTGCATACTTGTTCAGGTTTTATATTAACAATTATAAAAAAAAGTTCCTATCTTACTATGCTTCAACTTTCAAGCTTTCAACTTTCCCATGATGCAAAACCATACTTAAATAATCACTGTATTACTTTTTGACTTTCACTAGTCTATTCAGCAAATTACATGAGACATTCAGCTCTTAATTATCAGGTAAACTTTATGTTAGATGTGTTTTTCCAAGCAATGGCCAATTAGGGTTAAGTGTTCTGAATACAATTCAGATAGGCAAGGCAAATTGTTAGAAGCAGCAAATGTGTTTTCAAGCTAGGTCATATTTAGGGCATTATGTAAGTAAAGTTCCATGTACATGTGTATATATATTTGTTGAAGGCAGACATTAATTCCAGGTGCCTTTATAATTTTCCATCTTAATTTTTGAGAAATGATCTCTCTCTGAACCTGGAGCTCACTGATTGGCTAGACTGGCTGTACTTTTGAGTTATTATATTTAGTTTCATAAAAAAAATCGTTTTGGGGGCTAGGACAGTATTTTCCCAGTCATTTCTGATATGACCCTGAGCATACCGCTTCCATTTAAACCCACATATTTATATGAACTGGTGTTTTCAGTATTGATAATTTAAAAATAAAAATATTGGTCAGCTCTGAAAAGCATTGGTGATGATCTACGTCCTGCAGCCTCAAATATTCAGCTAAGACTTAATCTTTATGTAAAAACACATACATTCTTTTCATTAATATACAAATTGCTTTAGTATTTACTAAACTGAAAAATTATATTTGTACCAAAGGACTGTTCTCAAGTAGATTGTTTTGTAATTTATTACAAATAAATGTTTTCTTTGCATAGATAATGTACCTGCATACATACATATATACTCATTCAGTAATATTTACACACACATATACCCACAAGCATATCATATATACATACATACATACATGCATACATACATATGCATACCCAGGGTTACAAAGAAATTCTTGGGTAAAGGAGGAAAAGTATAAGTAGCTCTAATATCAAAATATATCCACTTTACATGAGTGTTCATAAGCTTCAATTTTCTTCTAAATTTTACCTTAGTCCCATTGACTAGTGTACCTCCTATTTTCCAAGTCTACTTGCAGTTCACATTTAAACCTCACAGATGTTCTAGAAACATGACACCATGTTTGTGTAAACTCTTTGTGTAAAGAGTCCCCAGTGAGGGTTCTCTTTCTGATGACTATTTTGTCATGCATGTATTTGGCCTCCTGTCCCTAGTCAGATGCAGAGCCAGGAGGCCCTTACCCTTATATTGCTATCCTCATTTACTTGCCAGATACATAACCCTGCCAATTCCAGACCAGTTTTCTCCTTCCATCTTCTTGTTTCCTTCCATCCTTTTGATTTTGGTTTAGATCTTCATCTCTTAATCTCTTGGTGGAAGTTAGACTATTGATATGCTGTCATTCTCTGTTAACATAATCTGTACATTTCCTTTTAAGCACTGGTTTTTATTCATAAGATTTTAGTATGCTCGGTTTTTGTTTTCATTCATCTCAAATGCTTTTATTTTTTGTGTGATTTGTTTTTTAATTTACTGATATTTTTAGTGATTGTGTTGACTAAGTCTCATACATTGGTGAATTTTACATATTTCCTTTTGTTGATGAAACTTTAATTGTTGTCTATTGCAGTCAAAATGATAGTTACTGTAACTATGGGTTATTTTGTTTGTTTAGTGGATGAATATATGGTTCATTCTGAGCAATGTTCCACGTAAACTTGCGCAGGCATATTCTGTTATTTCCTGGAATGAACTGTGTGTGTTTTATTAGATCTCCCGAGCTCATACTCAGATGGTCTCCGTGTTAAAACTGGGCTACTAAAATCTCTATTTGCATATTCAATCACCTGTCAACTTTCAATTCTATTCTTGTTTAATTTATATATTTTGGTGTTTTTCATGAACATATGTTTATCATCTCAGTTGATTAACACTTTTACCACCACACCATGTACTTTGTCTCTTTTACTAATTATTGCCCAAGTCTATTTTGATATTGACAAATGCAGTCCATCTCATTTTTAGTTATTATTTTCCTGAAATACTTTTTCGCCCTTTCATTATTAATATTTTTACATCTAAAATAAGTCTCTTATGTATGATTGGATAAAAATATTTTCCAATATGTCAACCTCTACATTTTGACTGGAGAATATATTCCAACTATAATTATTGTAATTACTGACACAGAAGTAATTCTTCTATTATTGTTTTGTAAATGTAATCATTTGTTATCCAGATTCTCCATTATATTTCAGCCTCTTGATGTTGTTAATATTATCTATAGAAGTCAGATTGATTCATTTTTTTTCTTTTTTGTTTTTTCGAGGCAGAGTTTCTCTGTATTGCTTTGGAGCCTGTCCTGGAACTCACTCTGTAGACCAGGCTGGCCTTGAACGCACAGAGATCAGGCTGCCTCTGCCTCTGCCTCCCGAGTGCTGGGATTAAAGGCATGCACCACCAACACCCAGCATCACATTCTTTTTTGTCCATTTTCCATTGTTTTCTTAGCAGTTGTCATAGTAATTACAATTTTTAATAATTTAGTAAGAACTTAGTCCTACTTGCATACAAAGATACAATAGATTTTGGTGATATAAATCACCTTAATAGCAATTTACTTTTAATAGTGTCCACAA
Source organism: Phodopus roborovskii (assembly GCF_943737965.1). NCBI lineage: Eukaryota > Metazoa > Chordata > Mammalia > Rodentia > Cricetidae > Phodopus > Phodopus roborovskii. The sequence continues at coordinate 23,230,113 of NW_026126409.1, forward strand.
ATGTGCACTACAATTTATTCCTTGGACAAATATTATACAATAGACCTTGGACCCTTCATCATTTTCAACTCGGTTAATATACCAGAAACTTGACCCTGGCATTCTAATATGAGTTTCTAATATTTTTACTGCATCTTCTCTTTATGCTTTGTCACAAAGTTATATTGTATAATCATTATATCTACTGGCTTTTATCATTTGGTTATTGCTTTTTATTCATTTAAGTGATTTAATATTGCTCTTTTGTGGCTTTCCATTCCATCCTGAAAAATCATTTTCCACAGTTATTATAAGTTAGGTCGACTGTTGAGAAACTCTTAGCCCTTGTTATTTCAGAGTACTGTAAGTTTCTTTTACTTTTTGGTAATTGATTTTGCTAGACATAGGAGTTTAAGGGATGGGATCATGGGTGATTAAAATTCCTCAAATTTCTAATTTCATTTGTTATGATCTTGTCTCTGATTATGAGAATATTTTGCTTATGTTCAGCTGGTTTTCAGGAATTTTGAGCAGTCTGTTCTCATAATTTTTCTAGTCTCACCTGTTGTTTTTATGGTGTGATGGATCTTTAGTTCTCTTCTCCACTGTTCCTAATGGAACCCTTGACTTCTGTGCTATTTCTCAAGAGTGATTCTATGGGTTTTATTTAAAAGTCTACCTACCATTTTGTCAGAATGAGAACTGGTCAGAACTTTGGTGTGTGGACACTGGTGAGCCCAGGGCTTGTGCTGAAGTCTTGTATGCGGTTGAGAAGTTTGATCTGTCAACAGAGCCTTAGTCATGCACAAGCAATGGAGTCAGCAGCCTAGGGAAACAGTGCCAGAGATCATGCTGAACTCAGATATGGCTCATTTATACATGATCCCCTGAGTTGCAATATGGAGGACATGCCAAGGCAGTGAAAAGCTCCAGATGGCAGTTAATAAGATTGTCTGGGTTACTGAGAAGTCAAATATAGAGAATGAAAGTGAAATAATGTCAGTACCTGGGAGGATATAAAGCAGAATAAGATTTCAAGTGAAAAATAGGTCAACTCAAGAATTTTAGGATAGTTGATTAAAAAAAGTGACAATTATTATATTTTCCAACATATCCAAGTCCTTTGAATTTCAGTTTTTTTTAATTTGTCACTACTTTTATATGTCACATTTATAATAATAAATTTTACTGCAAAAATTGGTTCTGTGCTTCTTTCTACATTTTTTGCTTATTATTTTTAAACAGTTTCATTTTAGAGATTTATGTATATAGCAAAATTGAAGAAAAGGTACACAAATTATCCATATACTTTCTGCCTATACACAGCAGTGTCCTGTTGAAATTTTATCATCCTGTACGAGTATAATACATTTCATACAGCTGGGCATCCTCTGTTAGCACAGAACTCTCCTCTTTGCACGTGGATTCAATCTTGGTGTTGTGCATTCTCTAGTTTTGGTCAAAACTAAAATGGCATGCACTATTTTCCTAACAAATATAATATTTTCACTGTTTTAAAAAATCTGTATTTTAGTTCAGCTCAGTATTTAGCTGTGGGTATCTGCTTCTGTTTCCAACAGGAGGAGAGATAAGAAAATGGGGACAAGACCAGGCTACAGAAACCCACAGAGACAGCAGACCTGAAAAAGGGAGAGCTAATGAACCCCCAGACTGATAGCTTAGAAACCAGCATTGGACACACTCAGACCCCTGAACATGGGTCTCAGTTAGAAAGCATGGACAGTCAAAGGGACCACTCACAGTGGAACCAGGTTGTGTCCCTAGTGCATGAAAGGACTTCAAGAGCATACTCCCCATGGAGGGATACTCCTTTAACCTAGAGGTAGGAGGGAGGGCCTAGTCCCTACTCCAAATGACTTGACAGATTTTGTTGACTCCTGGAAGGCATCACCCTCCCTGTGGAGTGTGGGTGGGGTGGGATGGGAGGGTGGTTGGAGGGCATGGGAGGGAGGGAGAGAAAAAGAACTGGGATCAAAATGTAAAATAAGAAAAAAATTTAAAAAAATTAAAAATCTGCATTTAACTATGTAGCCTGTTCTTTGCCAAACACCAATAAACCACTGATTTGTTACTGTCTGTGTAGTATTATGTTCTTCACAATGTTACTAGTTGGATTCACACTGTAACATGTAATCTTATCACAATGCCTTATTTTATTCAATTTTCCTCTGTCTTAAATGGTGATGGTTTGTTCCTGTCTAACATGGAATAATTGCCTGGACATAACACAGTTTGTTCATCTATTTATCTAGTGAAGGAATATTAATTACTCCCAAGTTTTGACAATTGTTGTTAAGTATGGAATTAATCTCTGTACACATTTTTATGAAAATGTTTTTACCTTATTTGTGGTAATGATGGGAAACAACAATTTTATATTGTGTGTTAACCATTTATTTAGTGCTATCAGCTGAGTGAATACTCTATTATTCTATAACCTTATCAGTGTTTGTTGTTATTCCTCTCCTGTGGCTATTTTGGTTAGCACTGTTTGGTGCCATGCCACAGAAAAATCTTTGGATTTTTAGTCACATGGTTTATGTTCATCCTGTTGAATTTTCAGTCCTCTTTGTATACTGATAATTGCCCTTCATTAGATGTTTCATTTGTAAATACTTTCTTCTAGCCCATGGCTTGTCTTCTCATTCTATTGATAATGACTTTATTCTTCAGCTAAAGAAATGCAATTTATTAATTCTTTTACTCATCGTGTCTTCTGTAATATATCTTAAAAAGACACCATCATCTTAAGGTCATCTTGATTTTTCCCCCATAATTTTGTCAAGAGTTTTGTAAAAATAATTTTACATAATATCCACAATAAATTTTTACTTAGTTTTTGTAAAATATGTAAAGACTGTGTTTAAATTATTATTTTAAGTGTGGACAGATGCTTGTTCAAGTATCATCTGTTTCAAAGACAATCTTTTGCCAGACAAAGGGGCACAGTCCTCTTCACCCAAGTCTGGGGAAGAGGGAAGGGGTGTGGACAGGAGTGGTGATGTAAGGTCAAGACAAGTCTGTAATAACATAGATGACTTTATCTCAAAATAACAAAATGTACATACAATCAAAAAACAAAACAAAAAAAGCAAAAAAAAAAAAAAAAAAACCCAAATCAAAAGTGCCTCAGCTTTCTGCACAGCATTCATCTTGTTCATTTGTCAGAGATCAATTGAGTATGATGACACACGTCTTTTGTGGTACTCTGTCCTGTACCAGTAACCACCTACCTATTCTTGTGATGATAGCAATATTGATTACTATCACTTTACATTAATTCTTGATATCAGAGACTGGTGGCCTTGCAAATGTGCTATCCTCCTTGAATTCTGTCTTTATTATTCTGAGTCCTTTGTCTCCATATAAACAATAGAATTAGTTTTTCAATATCTTCAAAATAAATGGGATTTTTATTGAATTCATAGGTCGGTTGGGAAGAACTGACATCTATATGTTACTGAGTCATCTTCTACAAGCCAGGACAACCTTTGATTTCTGTCATCATTCTTCAAGTTTTCCTCACACATACTGCATTTTACATGTGGTTGGATTTGTGCATGGGTATTTCTTTTGGAAATGATCATAAGAATTACATAGGTGCTCTGCCTCTTCAAACTGCTCATCTCTTACCCCATCTCATAGTTGGGGTGAAGATGAGATTTTAGCACTCCAGCTCAATTGGGCCTTTGTATTTAAGGCTGATTTTGAACTCCACAATTCTACAGGGGACTCCCAAGTGCTGGGATTACGGGTATAAGACACACCCTGTTTCAAACTGTGTTTTGTGATATAGTACTAACTGTGGTTCTTGAAATCTAAGAGAGATTGGGTCAGAAGTATTTCTGTAAATCTTCCCTTAGTGATGTATAGGTAAGATGTGTGAATGGAAGGAATTGCAGACCTGTAGGCAGTGTTTTGTCATTGAACCCAATCTTCTGGACAAGGAGAGCATACAAGAGTTTCTAGTATGGTTTTTTTTTTTTTTTTTGTTTGTTTGTTTTGTTTTTCTCCTCACTTAGGTAGATCCAGAGCTAGAATTTAGTATTTAGTTTTTCATATACGAGTGGCTAGGGTTGGCTGGAGGTGAGGTTTAACTGCCCATAAGTCAGTTGAGCTCTGAGAAATTCCCAACAGATTAATCTTGGTTAACTCACTTCTCCCAATTGTCAACCTTGTTGAGAAGTGCAGAGTGCTCTGGTAGATTAAAAAAATGCTTCCCTTTCCCTTCCCCTGTCATAAACAACAGGGGACTTTTCTTCTTATTTGACCACAGGAACTTGATCAACACAGTTGAAGAATAAGTGGATGGGTTAACTTCTCTTGTAAATCTAAAAGAAATTTGATTTTTTGAGTTTGCTTAACCTTTTTCTTCTTAGTATATGTTCATTGACTATCTTAAAAAGCAAAGAGGAAAAATACTTGCAAAGCTTTTCTTACGTTTTCTCCTGAAGTGGATACCTGATCTTATTTTTGTCTCCAAAACAGTTATGTGGCTCTGTCTTTTTTTTTTCCCCTGTTTTCTGAATTTCTTGGTGTTGGCAGCATTTGGAATTAATTTCTGTGGTTGAAATAAAACTCTAAAACCATTTTAAATAGGTCTACCATGTTTCAAGAGAGGAAGAATAATTTGGGGTAGATCCAGCCCATAAAATTGGCAGCCTATAATTATATCACTAGTCTTGAAAGGTACTTACCCAAATTATATCATTTCTACCAGCTTCCCTGTATCCCTCTGTTGCAGATGTCTTTCCCTCCCAGTGCTGTATCATCGTCTCTATGCACTCTGACCCCAGAGGCAGTGTGAACAGTGTCAGCAGTTTGAGCTATGTCTTCTTAATATGATAGTATCAGGGCTAACTATGCTTTAGGACTGTCAATACTTGTCAACTCTGCCAATGCATATATGTCCTATGGTCCAATTCCTCTTCACCCTTCTTATAAAACTCATAAATATTTATTAAAAATAAGAAGCAGGGCAGAGATGAGCTAGGTAATATAATACTTGCCTGACATGAGCAAAAATCTGAGTTTAATTTCCAGGATGTAAAAATCACAGGGAAAGTAACACAAGTAAACACAATAAATGCTTCTTACTATGTTTAATTTGATGCTTTCCCTAGATAACATGATAATCAATTCAGCAATATATTTTTATTTTTTTATATAATGGGCATATACATATGTACACACACACAAGTACTAATGAGGAAATTTTTCATGTGGAAATTTCTTAGCAATGACATTTTTTTTTCAAGATGAGATTTTTGTCATATGCCTTGAGGCAAGTAGTTAATAATTTAAAAGAAATAGAGCATTTTAAAATCTGTCCCATTAAATATCACTCTATTTCCAAAAGCAGCATTACTGCAGACTGAGAAGACTTGGGCTAACTTATACAAGGGCTTACAAATGGTCAGTTCAGCCCCAAATCTACCTACTTCACCTGCACATATATAGTTCTATCTCTAAGAACTGATGAATTCCTCTAGACCTTAACATTTTATAGGGCAGCATCCTGAGTTGAATGATATAGGAATTTTAGGGAAGCTTTTCCTTTCAAAGACTCTCATCCTGTGGCTTTCCTAAGAGCTAATGAATAAACAATTTATGTTCTATCCCTGGAATAGCTTATACAAAACCTTATGGCATTTAGTGGTTCAAAGGTACATGAATGGAGTCCTATCCTGAACTGGACTCTAGCATCATGCAAAGGGAAGAATCAAGTTCAGCCCCCTGTTGGTGAGAGTGACTTTTATTGAATGACTACTGCAAAGGGAAGACTTATTACATAGGTCTAGAAGTTACATATCATCCATATATACATATAGATTTGTGTCTATATCATATGCATGTATGTATGTGTGTATGTATGTATATGTTTAGAAAGATGGGTGCTAGTCTATAACAGATTATAGGTTAAAAGATGTGAAAATGTGACTGGTGGGGATTAAGCATGCCCTTCATTTTGAGATGACTGGGACAAAAGAAAAATCAGAATTGTGAGCCACGGACAGCAAAAGCTACTGAACACAGGAATCCAAACTGTCACATACAACTAAATAAAATTAAATCTACAACTGCTCAATGAATGTATAAAACTAGAATAATGAAGGTAAAGGGATCATATTTTGATGAAATCAGCCTGTTTAAAAGACAAGTTAAAAATAGCAGAGAATATTAAAGAATAAATAAAATCTTGTTAAGCAAAATGCAATTAGATGTCATAAGCCATGCCATAATTAAATGTTTGGTTATTAACCAAGGTAGAATTTTCACTTAACCACCAATTTTAATGGAGGAGTCATGCTAATGGTATAAGGAAACACCATGGGCCACTTGTGGCCAGACATCTGGCCTTGCGTCCTTTGGTGGATATTTGTGTGTTTTTTTTTTTTTTGTTTTGTTTTGTTTTTTTTTCTGAGACTCAGACCTCCCCTAGCTTGGCTGATAGTCCCTTAGCTTATACTCAGCTGGTTATTAGGACCATATTTTGTTTTGATGTATGTTTTTTACTATTTGTGTTCTTTTATTGCTTTTCTTCTAATAAATTTGTACATGTACAGTATACATTCTATTTACTTTCATCTCTACCCATTCTTATTTCCTATCTACCTCCACCTATAGGTCCCCATACAATTCACACATCTTGTTGGTTTGTTTCATGGCCCACTGATTTTTTTTATCTGAGCTTGCATGTGGCCACAAATTTGGAACTGTCAATTGCTGCCTGGTGACCTCAGTGCTTGGTATACAATTGATAAAAATAGTAATGTATTTTGATTTCCTTTACAGAACACTCAATTTCAGGACATCCTTTTTAGTTCTGTAAATCTGTATTTTCCTATGAATATACCTGCTTACCCCCACTTTTCTGTCTTAAATTACAAATTCCATGAGCACCTGACATAAAGCCACTGAAAATGAAACGAAGCCCAATAGTGTAGATGTGTCTGAAGGAGTGTTATACAACACATGACTTCAGTAAAGGGAAGACAAACAAAGTTAGGAGGAGCTTCACTGACAAACAATATTTGGTCACTCAAGATCTTGTGCCCCCTCACATTCCTGTAAACATTTACGACAAGGCTGATGTAAGTTGAGAGGAACCAAGATCTAAATGAAAGCCAAAGGAGTTATTCCCTGAAGCTGCTTAGGAATCCTGAACACTCAAATGCCTAGCTATGACCAAGAAACTTACACTTTTCAGGAGAAAAGAGTCAAGGAACCAAGACTCAGGAAGAAGGGAATGTTTAGAGAAAACTTCTACTTCTTATTCCAGTTGATTTTATGCTGGATAGCATGTGTTGATTGAACTTGTACATGATGGGGGAAATTGGAATGTCTCACAGTAACCTAGCTTACACATTCTCTCAATAGAGAGCATGGGTTAAATCAGGTTTGTTGTTGTGATGGTTATTTGTGATTATGTATTTCTCTCTCTCTCTCTCTCTCTCTCTCTCTCTCTCTCTCTCTCTCTGTATGTGAGTGCATACATGGATGTAGTTGACTGTAATTCCTTTCAATAAAATTAAAGGTCTTTGTAAGTAATAAAAATTAAACAGTTTAGAGTATATATAACTAAAAAAATAGATTCTTAGAAATTAACTTTTCTCAATTCCCTATATTACTTTGTTACTTCATGGTTTTCCTCCCCAGAACAAAATTCTGTATTAAAAGAATAGATTCTTATGGCTTGCTTTATGATAAACTTTCAGTAAGAAGAGACCCTATACTATCTATACTCACTACACAAGAACTAGATTAGGAATTTGTATTTGGGTTAAATGAGGATTATTAGGATCCTCTTGGAAATGAGAAAAAGAAGAAAGAAATATTAGACCACCCAATTAATCTGCAAAACATAATTTTCTGAATTTCCATTGGAAGGCATCTCACTCTTTTTACAGTTTAAATCATTTTATCTCAGAGATATAGAGGCATAAACATTTTAAAAAATATTCTCTGACTCAAGGAAATTAGGTTATGTTCATTTATGTCAATGTTTAATATAACTGACTTTTATGTGTGTCATTTTGAATATAAAACAGTATAGGTCAAACTTTTATCTTCCCCTAAACATAAGGTAGTAGCAAAATCTGGGACCACTTTATTTATACTTTAAAGCTTGTTGTGTTGTAAAACATTATTATTAGCATATCTAATTAAAAAATTGCATGTGTGTATACCAACACATATATTTTTAAGTGAAGTTTTAACGACTATTTCTCTTTTTAATGATTTGAGGAACAAGGTTTTCAAGCTGTTTACCTTGCTTAAGCCTAGGTAAGATTAAATTGTTTTATAAAATGGACAAAAGGGTCAGTTTAAAACAGAATTAACATGCTAAAAGGGCTCTAAGTGCATCTTAAAACCTGCAGGTGATGTGATGTGTTTCTCACTCCATATGGGTTATTTTTTTTTTTCCCTCAAACCATATACATTTTCTTTTGCAGTATATTTGGAACAATAACTTTTATTTGTGCGTTTAAGTGTGTAAAAAGATGAAATAATGTACGTATATGCCCTTTCAATGGTTATCATCCCCACTGCAAAGACAACAGTGAACTAAAAATAAAATGACAAAACTGTGGAGATAAAAACTCTGTCTGCAATCTGCTTTTGATTTTATTGCAGATCAATGTGACATGATGTTTTCTAGTATGATTTCTGAGTACCTGTTTTAATAAGACAGGTCTTTAATGAATAATTTTCTTTAATGTGTTAAGAAAATATAGACACCAACCCCATCTCAGGGCCTCTGCTAAAGAGGTGTCACTTGGAGAGTGCCAGGTCCCAGCTAGATCCACCTATGGGTGCAGAAACATCCTGAGTATCAACCCAACCTTTGTCCCCTATAGCCAGGCCTTGGCTAGAGGTGAGTCTGGGACCAATTCGGGTGGACTCTCCCCTACACCCTTCCCCGGGAGTTCCTTGGGTTGGCCTAGAATCCCCCGCCCCTGTGTCCTGTCCCCATCGAGAGCGCTCTTGGAACTCTGATACACCTCCACCCACCACCGACCAAGAGCCTGCCCTCACCCTATCCTGTGCTCTAACCTGTCCACTGTCCTACCACTCTGGTTGAGCACTAGGACAGAGGGTGGAGCCAAAAATCCAGACACCTTCTGGGAACCTCCTGGAGCATCTCTGAACACACAAGACCTGCCTATCCACACAGGACCAACCATAATTCCCACCTGCCTGATCTCTGACCCCCACCTCCGGTCCTCTACTGGAATTCGGGGACCCTCCCAGAGATCCACCTATCTCTGCTAGACCACTCTGAGTTCCTGCCCACAGGATCCTTTACCACCATCACAGGGACTCTGCTAAAGAGGCCACAGCTGGAGAGTGCCAGGCCCAACTAGATCTGCCTATAGGCACAAAGAACATCCTGAGTCCCCCAGCCTTTGGGATCTTTGACCCCCATTACCAGTCTTCTGCTGGACCCTGATCACTAACCCCCATCGCCAGGCCCCTTCCTGTGGAGAGACTTCCTAGAGAGCTTGGACCACCCAGAGCTACAGTCATCGAACAATCAGACCCACCTAAGCCCACCGGGGAAGTACCATAGAGAGAGGGAGAGACCCCCACCAACACCTACGGGAAAAAGTTATGGGAAGATGGCAATACAAGAAAACACCTAACAACAGAAAGACAAGCATGACACCACCAGAATCTAGGAAATCTATACCAACGAGACCAGAATACAACAAAGCTGATGAGGCAGAAGTGAAGAACTTAAAAATTATCATCATAAAAATGATAGAGGGCCTCAAAGAAGATGTGAGAATATCCCTTAAAGAAATGCAAGAAAAAACAAACAAAAAAGTGGAAGAAATGAACAAATTTCTTAAAGAAAGTACAGAAATCCAAGAAAAAACAAGCAGGTGAAAGAAACAGTTCAAGACTTGAAAACTGAAATAGAGAAAATAAAGACAACACAAACCAAAGGAGAGCCTGAAATAGAAAAACTGGGCAAGAGATTGGGAAATAGAGACACAAGCATAACCAACAGAATTCAAGAGATGGAAGAGAATCTCAGGCATGGAAGATAAATTAGAAGAAATAGATTCATTGACCAAAGAAAATTGTAAATCCAACAAATCCTTAACACAAAACATCCAGGAAATTTGGGACACCGTGAAAAGGCCAAACCTAATAATAATATGCATAGAGGAAGGTGAGGAAGCCCACCTCAAAGGTCCCTAAATAATATTCAACAAAATAATCGAGGAAAACTATCCAAATCTGAAGAAGAACATGACCATGAAAGTACAAGAGGCATACTGAACACCAAATAGGCTGGACCAAAGAAAAAAGACCCCTTGACATATAATAATCAAAACACCTAACATACAGAATAAAGAAAGAATATTAAGAGCAGAGAAGGACAAAGGACAGGTAATATAAAGGCAGACTGATCAAATTTACACATGATTTCTCCATGGAAACCCTAAAGGCCAGAAGGCCCTGGATAGATGTTCTACAATTACTAAGAGTCCACGAATGCCAGCCCAGGCTATAATAAGAAAAACTCTCAATCACTATAGATGAAAAAAAAAAAAACAAGATATTTAATGACAAAGCCAGATTTTCCCAATACATATCTACAAATCCAGCCCTACAGAAAGTTTTGGAAGGAAATCTCCAACCCCAGGAAGTTAACTACACCCACAAAGATGTAGGAAACAGATAATCTTACTACACCAGAAACCAAGGGTGAAGCAGGACAAATATATTCACAAAACCACTGCCAACAACAAATCAAAAACAAACAAGCATCAACAATCAATGGTCCTTACTCACCCTCAACATTAATGGTCTTAACTCACCTATAAAAAGACACAGGCTAACAGAATGGATATGAAGACATTATCCATCCTTCTGCTGCATACAAGAAACACATCTAAGCTTCAAAGATAGACATTACCTCAGGGCAAATGGTTGGGAAAAGATATTCCAATCAAATGTACGAAAGATGCAAGCAGGTGTGGCTATCCTAATACCTAATAAGTTAGACTTCAAACCAAAATTAATCAAAAGAAATGAAAACAGTCATTTCATATTCATAACAGGAGAAATCCATCAACACAAAGTCTCAATTCTGAACATCTATGCCCCAAATACAAAGATACCCACATTCATAAAAGAAAGGCCACTAAAACTCAAAGCTCACATAAAACCTCAAACACTCATAATGGGAGACTTCAAAACACCACTCTCAAACTAGACAGGACCACCAATCAGAAACTCAACAAAGATACAAAAGAACTAACAGAAGTTTTGTCTCAATTGGGTTTAACAGACATTTATAGAACATTGCATCCAAACACAAAAGAATTTCCTTCTCTGCTCCACATGGAACCTTCTCTAAAATTGAGCACATACTAGGTAGCATAACAAACCTCAACAGATACAAGAGAATTGGAATAGTCCCCTGTATCTTATCAGACCACCATGCTTTAAAATTGGAATTCAAAACACCACAAATCGCAGAAAACCTACAAACTCATGGAAACAGAACAATGTGCAATTGCACCACTCCTGGGTCAAAGAAGAAATAAAGAAAGAAAATAAGGACTTTCTAAAATTCAATGGGAATGAGGACACAACATATGCGAACTTATGGGACACCTTGAAAGCAATGCTACGAGGGAAGTTCACTGCACTAAGTGCCCATATGAAGAAAACAGAGTATAGTCACATAAGAGAATTAACAGCACAAATGAAAGCCTTAGAACAAAAAGAAGCAAACACACGCTGGAGAAGTAGATGCCAGGAAATTATCAATTTGAGGACTGAAATCAACAAAATAGAAACCAGGAAAACAATACAAAAAAAAAAAAAATCATTGCAACAAAGAGTTGGTTTTTTGATAAAATCAACAAGATATACAAACCTTTACCCAAACTAAAAAAAAAAAAAGCAGAGAGAGAACATGCAAATTAACAAAATCAGAAATGAAAAGGGGAACAACAGACATGGGAAATCCAGACAATTTTGAAAACCTGTATTCCACAAAAATTGAAAATTCAAAAGAAATAGACAAATTTCTGGATAACTATCACTTATCAAAATTAAATAAAGATCAGACAAACAACTTAAATATACCTATAACCCTCAATGAAATAGAAGTAGTAATCTAAAGACTTCTAACCAAAAAAAGCCAAGGGCAAGATGAGTTCAGTGCAGAATTCTACCAGACATTCAAGGAAGAACTAATACCAATACTCCTCAAATTTTTTTCACAGAATACAAACAGAAGGTTCATTGCCAAACTGTTTCTACAAGGCAACAATAACCTTGGTACCCAAGCCTCAAAAAGGCACAACTAAGAAAGAAAACTACAGAGCAATTTCCCTGATGAACATGGATGCAAAAATACTCAATAAAATACTGGCAAACCAAATCCAAGAATACATCAGAGAAATCATCCACCATGACCAAATAATCTAAAACCCTGGATTACAGGGATGGTTGAACATACAAAGATCTATCAACATGATCCACCATATAAACAAACTGAAAAAGAAAAACCATATGGTCATCTCCCTAGATGTTGAAAAGCCTTTGACAAAATTCAACACCCTTTCATGATAAAGGTCTTGGAGACATCAGGGATAACAGGAACATACCTAAACATAATAAGAGCAAAATACAGCAAATCAACTGCCAACATCAAACTAAGGGGAAGGAAATATAAGGTGATTCCTATAAAATCAGGAACAAGACAAGGCTGCCCTCTCTCTCCATATCTCTTCAATATTGTACATGAAGTTCTAGCTAAAGCTATAAGACAACAAAAAGAGATCAAAGCAATCCAGTTTGGAAAGGAAGAAGTCAAACTGTCTCTATTTGCAGATGATACGATAGTGTACATAAGCAACTCAATAAACTCTACCAGGGAACTCCTACAGCTGATAAACACCTTCAGCCAAGTAGCAGGATACAAGATAAACTCAAAAAAATCAGTAGCCCTACTTTATTCAGATGACAAAGAGGTTGAGAAAGAAATCAGAGAAACATCAACCTTTACAATAGCCACAAACAACATAAAGTTATCTTTGGGTAATGCTTACCAAACAAGTAAAAGACCTATATAATAAGAAACTTTGTGGCTTTAAAGAAAGAAATTAAAAATACCAGAAAATGGAAAGATCTCCAATGTTCTTGATAGGTAGGATAAATATAGTAAAAATAGCAATCTTGCCAAAAGCAATCTACAGATTCAATGTAATACCCATTAAAATCCTACCACAATTCTTCACTGACCTTGGAAGGATAATAATGAACTTTATATGGAAAAACAAAAGACCCAGGATAGCCAAAACAGCCCTGTACAATAAAAGAACTTCTGGAGGCATCACCATCCCTGACTTTATGCTCTACTACAGAACTATAGTTCTGAAAACAGCTCAGTATTGGCAAGAAAACAGACAGGTAGACCAATGGAATCGAATCGAAAATCCTGATATAAACCCACACACCTATGAATACCTGTTTTTCGACAAAACAGCTAAAAGAATACAATGGGGGGGGGGGAAGAAAGCATCTTCATCAAATGGTGCTGGCACAATTGGATGAGGGTGTGTAGAAGACTGCAGATAGATCCAAGTCTGTCACCATGCACACAACTGAAATCCAAATGGATCAAAGACCTCAACATCAATCCAGACACACTGAACCTGTTAGAAGAGAAAGTAGGAGGTACCCTTAAACAAATTGGTATAGGAGACTGCTACCTGAACATAACTCCAGGAGCACAGACACTGAGCTCAACAATTAATAAATGGGACCTCTTCAAACTTAGAAGGCAAAGGAAACAGTGGACAAGACCCAATGGCAACTCACAGACTGGGAAAAGTTCTCCACCAATCCAACACCCAACAAAGGGCTGATCTCCAAAATATACAAAGAACTCAAGAAACTAGTCAACAAAACACCAAATAACCCTATTAAAAAATGGGGTACAGAACTGAATAGAGAACTCTCAATAATGGAAATCAAAAACCTGAAAGACACTTAAGAAAGTGTTCAACATCCTTAGCTATCAGGGGAAATGCAAACCAAAACAACTTTGAGATACTGTCTTACTCCTGCCAGAATGGCTAAAATTAGAAACACCAATGACAACTTATATTGGAGAGGATATGGAGAAAGGGGAACACTCCTCCACTGCTGGTGAGAGTGCAAATTCATGCAACCATTTTTGAGATCAGTATGGCAGTTCCTCAGGAAAAGGGACTTTGTTTACCACAGGACACGGCCATCCCCCTCTTAGGCATATACCCAAAGGATTCACAACCATGCAACAAAGACATATGCTCAACTATGTTCATAGCAGCATTATTTATAATAGCAAGAACCTGGAATCAACCTAGATGCCATTCAACTGAAGAATGGATAAAGAAGATGTGGCACATCTACACAATAGAATACCACTCTGCAGAAAAAAAAAAAATAATGGAATCTTGAAATTCGCAGGCAAGTGGATGGCACTTGAAGAAACCACCCTGAATGACGTAACCCAGTCACAAAAACAGGAACATGGTATGTACTCCCTCATATATGGATTTTAGACCTAAAACAAAGGATCACCAGCCTATAATTCACACCGCCAGAGGAACTAGGATACAACGTGTATTCTAAGAGATTCATATAATGTCCCTCACAAAAGGGGGAAGGGACAAGTTCCCCAGAGCACATAGGAAGTGGAGGTGGGCAGTGAATGGAGACAGAATTAGGAGAAAGGGAAGGGGAGGGCAAGAAAGCATGTGTGACTAGGAAGATTGAGTCGGGGTAGAAATAGATGACGAGAGAGAGAGAGAGAGAGAGAGAGAGAGAGAGAGAGAGAGAGAGAGAGAGAGAGAGAGGACATAAAAGAGGGAGCCATTATTGGTTTGAAGAGAAAACTGAACCTAAAGAAAGGTCTAGAGACCTACAAGACTGCCACCAACTAACAATCTGAACAACCTTGGAAAGGCTACCATAAATGCCCTTCCCAGACAGTGAGATCAATAACTAACTTATCTACCATCATGGAGCCCTCATCTAGTACCTGTTGGAAACAGAAGCAAACACCTATACCAAAACACTGAGTCAAACTAGAATCCAGATGTAGAGGGAGAGGACAAGATCAGGTTGCAGAAACACATAGAGACAGCTGACCTGAACAAGGAAGTGCTAATGGGCCCACAGACTGATAGCTGGGAATCCCACATTGGACTGACTCCGGACCCCCTGAATATGGGTCTCAGTCAGAAGGACTGAGCAATCTAAGGGACTGCAGACAATGGAACCACGATATATTCCTGGTGCACAAAAGGACCCTGTGGACAAATCCCCCCATGGAGGGATACTGCCTTAACCTAGAGACGGGAGAGAAGTCCTAGTCCCTACTTCAAATGACTTGACAGATTTACATGACACCACCTGGATGGCATTGTCCTACATGTGGAATTTGGGTGGGGGATTGGAGAGGAAGGTGGTCAGGGTGCATGTGAGTGGGCAGAGAGGGTAATAGGGAGGAAGGGAGGGGAGGAGGGAAGGAGAGGGAACTGAGATCGACATATACAATAAAAAATTAATAAATAAAGGTTGAATAATGCCATTTTAATTTTTCTCTGGTTATTTTTTTAAGTTTCCCTCTAAAATATAATTTTCATTGAATTGTAATTTAATGCTTGCTAGGATCTATCTTTTAAAATAAATGTGCATTTGTAAAAAAAAGAAAATATAGACACATCCTTTTTTCTTATTTTTGTGATGCTAAATGTTTAGTTATTTTAGATTCAGTTTACATGCTTTCAGAGCTTCAGATTTGGCTTCATTTGGAATATTACTATTTTATTAAGAATGTCACACCATAACTTCAGGATGCATCACCAACTTTCAGCTCTACTACTGAGCTATAGTCCTGAAAACAGCATGGTATTGGCACAAAAATAGACAAGTAGAGAATTGGAGTCAAATTGAAAATTCTGACATTAACCCACACACATATGAACATGTGATTTTTTGACAAAACAGCTAAAAGTATACAATGGGAGGAGGAAAACATCTTCAACAAGTGGTGCTGGCACAACTGGATGATGGTGTGTGGAAGATTGCAGATAGACCCGTGTCTATCACCATACCCCAAACTCAAGTCTAAATGGATCAAAAAGCTCAACAAAAATTCAGCTACACTGAACCTCTTAGAAGAGAAAAGTGGACCACTTCCTGAACATAACACCAGTAGCACAGGCACTGAGATAGATAATTAATAAATGGGACCTCCTCAAACTGAAAAGCTTCTGTAAGGCAAGGGACACAGTGGACAAAGCCAAACGGCAGCCCACAGACTGGAAAAAGATCTCCACCAATCCTACATCTGACAGAAGGATGATCTCCAAAATATACAAAGAACTCAAGAAACTAGTCAACAAAACACCAAATAACCCTATTAAAAAATGGGGTACAGACCTGAGTAGAGAACTCTCAATAATGGAAATCAAAAAAGCTGAAAGACACTTAAGAATGTGTTCAATATCCTTAGCTATCAGGGGAGATGCAAATCAAAACAACTTTGAGATACTGTCTTACTCCTGCTAGAATGGCTAAAATTAGAAACACCAGTGATGACTTATGTTGGAGAGGATGTGGAGATAGGGGAACACTCCTCCACTGCTAGTGGGTGTGCAAATTGTACAGCCATTTTGTAGATCAGTATGGTGGTTCCTCAGGAAAATGAGAATCAGTCTACCACATCACATGGCAATCCCCCTCTTAGGCATATACCCAAATGATCCATATCCATGCAACACAGATGTGTTCAACTATGTTTGTAGCAGCATTATTTGGAAGCATCCTAGATGCCCCTCAATTAAAGAATGGATAAAGATGTGGCACATTTACACATTGGAATACTACTCTGTGGGAAAAAGAATGGAATCTTGAAATTCGCAGGTAAGTGGATGGCACTTGAAGAAACCATCCTGAATGAGGTAACCCAGTCACAAAAAGAGGAACATGGTATGTATTGACTCATGTATGGATTTTAGAAATAGAGCAAAGGATCACCAGCCTATAATTCATACTGCAGAGAAACTAGGATACAAGGAAGAATCTAAGAAATTCATATCAGGTCCCTCACAAAAGGGGAAAAGAACAAGATCTCCTGAGTATATTGGGAATGGGGAGGCAGTGAGTGGAGAGGGAGCTGGGAGAAAGAGAAGGGGAGGAGAGGAAAGCATGTGGAACTAGGAAAATGGAGTCAGGGGAGGAATATATGAGAGAAGGAGAGAGAGAGAGACCATAAAAGAAGGAGCCATTTTAGGTTTGAAGAGAAAACTGACTCTAGAGAAATGTCCAGAGACCTATAAGACTGACCCAACTAACAATTTGAACAACATTGGAAATGCTACCATAAATGCCCTTCCCTGATAATGAGATCAAGGACTAAATTATCCACCATCATAGAGCCCTCATCTAGTAGCTGTTCAAAACAGAAGCAGACCCCCACAACTAAACACTGAGGCTAACTGTAATGCAGATGCAGAGAGGGAGAACATTACCAGGCTACAGAAACACATAGATACAGCTGACGTGAACAAGGAGGAGCTAATGTTCCCCCAGACTGATAGCGGGGGATCCAGCATTGGACCCTCTCTGATCCCCTGAACATGGGTCTCAGAAGGACTGGGCAGTCTAAGGGACCTCACTTCGGACAGTGGAACCAAGATTCATCCCTGGTGTACAAAAGGACTTTCGAGGCACATTCCCCATGGAGAGATACTCCCTTAACCTAGAGGCAGGAGAGAAGACCTAGTCCCTACTCCAAATGACTTGATAGATTTAGATGACCATACTTGTGGAGTGTGGTGGGGTGATGTGACAGGGTGTGGTTGGGGGCCTGGGAGGGTGGGAGAAGGGGAAGTGAGGGAGAGGGAACTAGGATCAATATGTAAAATAAAAATCAAAAATTTAAAAAAATGAAAAACAAAACAAAAAAACAAAACAAACAAACAAACAAACAAAAAAACCACATCATTTCCTAAATGAAAAAGACAGTATGGAACTATGGAACTAGTAAGTAAGATAAAGTAGTATAAAAGTTACAGGTATAGAATGTGCTTTTAGTAAGGAAAGTTAAATAAAAATGTGCTTTTAGAGAATAAAATAATTTATATTGCAAATTAGTTTTATTTCAAGGTCAAAAAGATTGTTCCAAGAAAGAAATGAAAACTAGAAGGTTAGAGCAAGTCATGAAAGGGTGAAAAATTAAAAATAAGAGGAAGATGACATTGAAATGGCTAATTTGCCCATAATTAAAGGTTAGCAAAACTTTTAGGGCAAAAATTTAATACTCTAGTGTAAAATAGATATTGGTTTCTGTGTGTAGAACAATGAAATTTTCTTAGACTATTGATGTGCTTTTATTAACATTTGCCAAAAATAGCAGCTTAGAGAGAACATGTATTTTATAGAGTAAGCCATTTAAAACCTAGTGGTTAGATGTGATTCAATTACTGAACTTGTATATTCTCCCATTAGATCAAATCCTTCATGTGGTGGGCAGCCACTACCTAGACAATCAGCACTTAAAAATGGATGTTGTTAAAATTAATAAGTCCAATTTGGGACATTCATTCAGAACTGTGTAGTAATAGTGAAACTATTTTTTTCCTGGGAAAGTATTTAAATGTTTACAAAATTTGCCTCAGTGGATAATACTTTAATTGTGTGGTTTTGTCTTCAATACTCTAGATCAGTGGTTAAATAAAAAAAAATGACACTGATTAATTTATGCTTTTCTTTAGCCAAAGGTATTCCATTAGTTCTAAATATAATATTACTACTTTGGGAAAGTTATATTGTCTCCTTATAAGTAAGTGTGGGTCATTCTACAAATTAACTAATTAATTAATGATTAATTAATATGAAAGACTATATAATTACTATTATAATGGACTTTTAAATATAACTAAGATTTGAAGTTGGTTACACAGTATTTCCATGGTGAGTTCTAGAGAAACAAAGAACATTAAGAATGGTGATTTCATCAATTGGAAAAAAGATCACATCCTGATCTTCAGTCTAGAGGGAAAGGACTTGAACAACTATTTCTAATCACCTGCTGTAATACAAAACTTTGGGAGATATACACTTAGGTTTGTATTTCTCACTTCAAACTTCAGCCAACTTCTGAGAGTTCAAGTCCATGAACTTCAGTAAATCTGGGAACACTCATTTTCTAGTACCTCAATAACTGAGTGCCTGAAATCACTGAATTCAAAATTCCCCTGACAGTAGTTTTACTAATCATTTCTCTTTGCATTCTTAATTGTCTTATTTCTTAGGTATTTTAAAAATTATCCCTAGTATTTGGAATTTTCATTTTTATATTTATAAATGATAAAGATGATACTAACCTTGATTTTAGTAAAGTGACCAATGAAAATACCATGTCCTTTTGTTAATCATGTTTACCATATAACAGTTTGTTTTCATAGACTTCTTATATTAGTTGAACCAAGTCTTTATTTAAGGAGACTCAGGTTACTTACCAACTTTGCAATAAAGATTTTCTAATTATTCAGTATAATTTGGACTTTTAAATACTTGTTTTGGGTGTGTGAGAGATGGCTCGGCCTCTAAGAGCTGAGATGCTCTTCTACAGGATCCAGGTTTTATTGCCAGCACCCACAAGGAAACTCACACCTATCTATGATACTAGTTCCAGAGAATCTGACATCCTCTTCTAGCCTGTGAAATCACTAGGCATACCTGTGCTATACAAACATATATACAAATAATTATACACATAACATAGTAAAAGAAAAGCTTAAATTTTTAATTGCTTCTGAAACTGACAAGTATGTTTTAAATTTTCCCAAAAGAACTCCATTTTGTGGGTACAGCCTAAATAACCACCGAGGTTAAGTACCAGGCTAGTTAGTAGGTGGCCAAAAAGGAGAAAGAATCTCTCAAGGAAGGGTAAATTGAGAACAGTGTTATGGAAAGATAAATGAGAAATTAGGATTATTAAATAAGGAAAGCACTAGGAATGAAGGATAAAGAAAGGAATATGGAGGAGGACACCTAAAACTAAAGGCCATTTGAGAAAAAAAAAAAAAAACAAAAACAAATATAAACCCTACTACCATATCAGCTTCCTGAAATGTATACATATACAAAAGGAATCTAAATGGAGAAACCAAATTATAGGGGAGCAATGCCCCAATTAGATATCTACTGCCACCAAGTAAGACATTCACTATCAGTAAAGGGTTATATATTATTGAATAATTGACCACAATAATCCCCCTAAAACCCTTCAAACATCACGGGTTATTGCCAAGGATATTGGCTGCTCTTGGCAACTTGATGGTAAGTTCCTACTGCTGAAGACTGTACTTTAATGGAGAAGTTGACCTGGCTACTAACTAACTAGAAGCTTATTGACAGAAATAGGCAAACACCAACCTGGCTACAAATCCTGTGACCTACAAGAGCTACCTGCCTACAAGATAAGATATACTGGTATATCTTGTGATAGGAATAACCAATCACTTTTTGATTGGACTTAAGGCCCATTCTATGAAATGGAACCAATACCTAATGATGGTAAAGTGGCCAAAACATTAGACTAGAGAGGTCACAGACCTAGGAGAAAACCAAATACAATTATTCTGCTAAAGAAACATAGCGATAAATTCATTCCTAATGACATACTGCTTTACCCATAGACCAGTGCCTCACTCAACTCACATCACAGAAGTTCTTCTTATAGTAGGTCGGAATTAACATAGAGGGCCACAACTGGACAGTGTGTAGAGTGTGGGACTTTGGAGCACTCTATCTTAAATCAGGTATTCTCACCAAACCCTTCCTCAGGGATTTTATGTGGAAGAGGAGGCAGAAAGATTTTAAGAATCAAATATGATGGATGACTTCAGATAAACAGTATCTTCTAAACACAATACTGATGTCCATATGAACTCACAGAAATTATGGCAGTATGTCTAAGTCTTCCACAGGTTCAAGACAGATGAGAGTCCCAGTACTGAGAGAGGGAAGTGGACATAGGTCCCCACTCTAAACAAGAAGCTACCTTCAGTTGCTAGGGCAAGTGGAAAATCAATTTTCTATAATGATGTGTCATTGCGTATATCAACCATACTCCAAAACAGGCCCCATGCTCAGGATTACATGGTCAACACAAAATGCACCCTAATGGCATTTATGTGAACTTTTCATTTTATTTTGTTTGGGTGCTTTGTTGTCTTATTGGATTTTTAACTTGCTTGTTTGGCTTTTTGTTTTATGAGGTTTGTTTGTTGGTATTATTTGTTTTATGGAAAGAGTAAGGAAGGAAGGAGGGAGGGGTGGAGAGAGGGAGGGAGGGAGGGAAAGAGCAAAAAAGAAGGAAAGAAAGAAAAAGAAAGGAAGGAAGGAAGAAAGAAAGGAAGTTGAGTGGGTAGTGATCTGGGGAAGATTTGAGAGGGGTTGAGGGAGAAAAAGAGTTTAAAATATAGTGCATGAAAATAAAATTTGAACTGAAAAATATTATATTTTCCAAAATGAATTCTGTTTTCTTGGCATCTCTACCTTCAAACCAATTCTTAAAGACAACATGAAATTTTTCCTACCAAGACCATAGGGAAGAATATTAATTGATCTTGACAAATTGGATTACTATGTTACTTTTATATTAAAATATATTTTAATGGTGCAATGAATTAAATGTTGAGGAGTACTATGCTATACTCAGACTCTTGCCTAACTTAATGTAGCATTGACTCCATTGTCTATTGTTAAAGATACCCCAAGATTTTGTTTGACTTTTTATCTATACATTATGCAAAATATATAAATTTCTAGTGACAAAAATATACATGATAGTATATTTAATTTCGATTTAAAAATTAAGTAACATTCACATTTTCATATTGAAAGGTGAGTAATAATAATGCTAGAAAGTGATTCTAATTGAATTCAACTTTCTTTTCTGTTTATGAAAATAAAATGTTAAAACAAATTTGGTAATGTGCACACAAGATATGAAATTCTGATTTGTCCGCTATTCTGGCCTTTTGTGTCTATCCCTGTCAATAACATCTGGTACATAAAAAAGGCAATTTTGTTAAAAGGAATTTGATGTGCTATAATTATTATATTTTATATGATTATTTTTCTGTAATTGCTGCCCCAATTTAACACTAAAAAAAGAAAAAAAACAGGAAGAATTATTTTTCATGTATAAGTTATAAAAATTTTGATAACATACATCTCTTCTAAAATTAAAACTAGCTGACTCATATGAGTTTATTACTATAAAATCAAATTGGCCAAAAGGAAAATATAAAATAACAAATTATTTACATTTATTCAAACATCAAATAAAATATCTTATCAAATGCAAGTAATAATAGACAGAAGGGGAAACATATAGTGAAGTAAATTTTAAAGTCACTTTGGAAATCAGTCTGCTTCAAGATCTAGCAATTCCACTCTTAGGCACATACCCAAAGGAT
The DNA here is from genome assembly GCF_943737965.1 of Phodopus roborovskii. Taxonomy (NCBI): domain Eukaryota; kingdom Metazoa; phylum Chordata; class Mammalia; order Rodentia; family Cricetidae; genus Phodopus; species Phodopus roborovskii. The sequence goes on from NW_026126409.1 coordinate 23,252,633, forward strand.
GCACATTCATACCACAAAGACATCTGTTCAACTATGTTCATAGCAGCATTACTTGTAATAGTCAAACCTGGAAGCAACCTAGATGCCCCTCAACCAAAGAATGGATAAAGAAAATGTGGTACATTTACACAATGGAGTACTACTCAGTGGGGTGGGGTGGGGGGAATGAAATCTTGAAATTCCCAGGCAAATGGATGGAACTAGAAGAAACCATACTGAGTGAGGCAACCTAGTCACAAAAAGACAAACATGGTATGTACTCACTCATAAGTGAATATTAGACATAGAGCAAAGGATAATCAGCCTACAATTCACAACCCCAGAGAAGCTAGGAAAAGAAGGGGGTAGGAGGAAGAGAAGGGGTGGAGGAGAACATGAGGACTCAGGATGATCGAGGCCTAGGAAAAATAGAGGAAGAGAGCAAGAAAAGAGATGTCTGAATAGAGGGAGCCATTATAGGTTTCAAAATAAGTCTGACACTACAGCAATGTCCAGGGATCTACAATGATGACCTCAACTAACAATCTAAGAAATAGCGGAGAGATTACCTTAAGTGCTCTTCCCCTATAAAGAGATTGATGACTACCTTAAATGCCATCCTAGAGCCTTCACCCAGTAGCTGATGGAAGCAGAGCAGAAATACACAGCTAAACACTGAGCTGAACTCCTGGAATCCAGTTGTAGAGAGGGAAGAGTGATGAGCTAGTATCAAGACCATGCTGAGCAAACTCACAGAAACAGCTGACCTAAGCAACTGGGAAGCTCATGGACCCCAGTTTGACAGCTGGGGAACCAGCATAGCACCAAACCAGGACCCCTACACATGGGTGTCAGTTTGGGGGGCCAGGGCAATCTATGTGGTCTCTGGCAGTGCAACCAGTATTTATCACTAGTGCACGAATGAACTTTGGGAGCCCATTCATTATGGAGGGATAATCTCTCATCCTAGATACATGGAGGATATCTTAGGCCCTGCTGCAAATGATGTGACAGACTATGAAGATCCCCCATGGGAGGCCTCATCCTCCCTGAAGAGTGGATGGAGTATGGGATGGAGGGTTGGTGGGGAACATGGGAGGTTGGGAGGGAGAAGGAACTGGGATTGGTATGTAAAATAAGATTTTGTTTTCATTTTTTATTTAAATTAAAAACAAAGAATATAATTTGGGGTAGATTGAAATGTGATTTCTCATGTCTGCGATCTGCAGTTCTTTAGGCCAAGCTTAGTTCTCAGTTATTTTAATATTAGGTATAATTGTCTTACTATATTTATATGTCACTGATAAACAATATGTCAAATATATCAGGGGAATAACAAAATCTCAGACTGAGATCATAGTGACTGATAAAGTCTAAGAATTACAGGAATTTCTTCTCTAGTGGCTTTACTAATGTGTTCCCCTAGGGACTTGCTTTCTTACCTTCTAAGCTCATCAGATTCTAAAACTGAGCCTTCCAACACAGTGGGAAATAAAACATTTGATACCCACAAACACAAAATGTGATGTTGGGCCAGCAGAGAAATCTGTTAAGTTCCCCTGGAGGATGTTGGGAAGCATCAAATTTACTAGATTCTACAAGTCTGCTTGACCAATTAGGCATGATTAAACATGGGATTGTACTGAACTCAAATGCTGAATCTTTTTGAGCTATCATTAGCCTCTTTAGTAGCTATTCATCGCCTACCCCTGTATTTGACCTAATATGTGACTATATAATGAAATCCCCTTGAAATATATAAGCAGATTTCTACCTACCACCACTCCAAAGTATAAGAATATCACCAGGTCAAATTTGAAGCCTATAACCATTTCTCTGTTTTGATACATTCGATACACCTGATGTTTCTATCAATGATTTAGGGGTGTCTTGATTAATGATTTTCTTTGATTTTATATATAATATATGTTATATATATTATATGAAGGGTATATATAATTGTTTCTATGTTGGATCTGATATTTTATGTCCATGTTTCCAGGCAATGGTCACTCATATTTGGCTTCAGATTCACCTGTCTCTTATTTCCTTTGAGGAAAAAGCTGTATTTCTGTGTGTTGTGTATAGTTAACTCACTGTATATTTTATAGTATCTTAAAAATAAAATACCCTAGAAAAACTGAAATAATCCTTTCTGATTCCTCTTTTTTATTGCAACTACTTTTATACAGCGACTGGTAGACTATATCACAGTGAGAAATCACTTGTCTGTCTCCTCCCTGGAGGTGGCTACAGACAGGTTGGTATTGGCATTTTGGCAGCCTGGTTAAGCTGAGAGACTTCTATGCTCTTACTAAGCAGCACACTTTGGCTGTGTCTCCATGACAACAGCATGGTCTGGCTAAGTTGCTGGATTTCCATAATGTCCAGTGACTTAAAAGAACAGTTTTACTGTTGCTTGATTTTAATGGCTACTTTAAGATTAGATATAGTATGTACTTGGGAGATAAATTAATTTCTTAATTGTGTCATGACAATGGACTAATTTTGTTTATGGATAAATTAACTGTCCTAGGCATGAGTTTGTTATTTTTCACTTGGATTAAATGGCTTCATTTCTGTGGACAGATTAATAAGTGAGATTCTGAAGCAGGGTTGTAGCTTAGTAACAGAAAGTTTTCCTACCATGGGTAGAGTCATGAGTTCAACACACTGGACTAACATTAAATATAAAGAATACATTGATAATATAAAGAATACGTGATAATTTTCTTCTTTTCTAATTTAGTCTTCCCTCATTTTCTACAAATCTCTGAAGAGAAATTGAGCTAAAAGCCAGATAACTGCTTGTTAATGTATCAAGTTCTCACTAATATAACTAATTTTTCATCAACATGCATGGACAATGGATATGAACGAATCATCTAATTGCCTTACTGTTTTGCTTTTCATAGATGGTTATGACAAAATATCTTGTGCTGGCTGAACATTGCATCTTAATGAATTTTAATATGCAAAATCCTTTTGGAGAGTTTTAAAAATCATTCTTTTAATTACCGAGATCAGTTTGAAGCAGAAGATTTAAAAAAACTTTGCCAAGAGGGAAAAAATAGTTTTCTAGAAAAAGCCAAAGTAAAGTGTTTTGACTTTATTTCTTTTCTGCTAAACTCATGGCGGTACTATGCTGGCAATTACCATCTTTAGAGTCAAAACTTTAAGAATCACTAAATACCAGCTAATCAGCTGCATTGTGCAAATCACTAAGGGAGATTTAAAGCCCAAAGGAAGGGGAGAAAATCAAGAACTCTGGTAACTCTCAGTACTGATGAAAAATTTTGATGGGATTGGAGAACAGAATGAAATATGTATCTACAGCCATTTCTTCATCTAAAACATTTTTCCAATATTGACTTTGAATAATCATACTAATTTAACTTGATAGAGTCATTTTCTGGTCTCTCCAAAAAGATATTTTTTACCTGTATATATGACAATATCTTTCTTGAAATTAAAAACAAGTCAGGGTAGTTTTAAATTGCAAGAACATCAGTATCATAATATATTGTATAATACATTGTTAATATTTTAATAAAAGTAAGATATTTAATGTACTCCTATTACACAGTCTCTGTGTATAGATAGTAGGCTTTTGGATAGTATCCCTTCTTCCTTCTTTAACTTACTAGTATATTCCAGTCATCACAGGAACACAGAGAGATAAAAATTCTGAGGTATATCATATGGCTTGGATTTATTCTTTAGTTCAAATTATCTTAGTTTTCAGAATTCATGCACAGGTACCGTATTTATATAATTGCTACCCCCACCTCTGCACCCTCCAACTCCTTCTGCATCACCCCCACTCCATCAGACTCATTGTCATTTTTCTAAAACAGTCAGACAAGGGTTTCTCATTGACATTCATTCCCTTCCTTACATAAGAACTTGTTTACATTTGAACCCATTAATTCACCAGGAAAATTTTGTCAATCATTCATAATGAGAACATTTCCCCAAAGATGTACTATTCTCTTTGTCCTTGAAGCAAGAAAACAAATGATCACCCACAGGTGCATCACTGATTGATTTTGTTTTTGAGCTTAAGGAACAATACAGGGTCGCTGTCTCATAATGTTTATGTGATTTTCTAACTTTCTGACAATATCCCATAAAGACGATTGCTTAAGGTGTCAGACCATCAACTCGTTGTCAATTTGTCACTGTGACAAATGTCTACCCCTTTTCTTACTTTGCCCTAAAATGATAGTTTTGAAAGGCACTTTAAGAATTTCTTTTCACTCCCCATCAGCAAAGTTCTAGCTTTTAATTGATTTTAACAATTTAATACTTGCTTACCTTTAGACATAAAGTTAATAATTGTCATCAAAGAATGTAGTCATAATATGTCATTACCTATGCAACTTTAGAGAAATATATTTCCATGATCTTCATTTGTGTATAGAGTAATCATGACAGTAATGATTCAGGAGATATATGCTCCCCTGCTTCTCCCAAGAAGAGACTTCTCCAACCAAAGTTTAGAACTGCAAATGTTGATAGAACAAGGAAGAATTGTAATAAAATTTGAAATAGAAGTGACAACTAGGTGCATAAAAAACAGAGGTTTTACAAAATATTTTTGGCACATACGGCTAAGGAAACATTGTGAAAGACTAGACAGATTGTAGACCTAGAGAATCAAGAGATTTTCCGTGAGATTGTGTGTCCTAGTAACATCAGTAGTTGTATCCATAAAGGCTTGCCAACATGACCAAACAAGGATGACACCAATGGATATGTCAAAAAGGCTGGGGAAAAGACCAGGAGGCCTCAACCCTACAAAAAGAAGTATAGGCATCTGGAAAAAGCTAGGAGATAAAAGGTTTTCCCCAGGGCAGAGCACACCAATTGCTTGTCTAATGCCAAATAGTTAGCCCTGAAAACATACATACAGGTAGCATTATTCATACCAAACAGGTTCTGTTTGTGAATATGTATGTACATACAAATACATATATACATGTAATAACAATGAAAAATGAGTTCATAATTTAAAGGAGAGAAGGGAGGTATATATGGAAGGGTTTAGAGGGCAGAAAGGGAAGAGGGAAATGTTATAATTAAATTATAAACTCAAAAATAAAATAAAAGTACCCAGATGAGCTGGAACTCTGACTGAGGATTACCTTTGATGTTATTTTAAACTCCGTGTGCTCTGATTATGCATATTCAAATGTACAGAGGTTCTGTGAGCAAACACCATGGGAAGCACAGTTCTAGAACTTTGTAAAAGTTCAAGAGAGGCAGGGATGAAGACTTGGATTCAAATAAGATCTATTGCTTTTCATGTTACTAGCTAACCATTGTTTGTCAGCTAGAGAGCAGAGAGAAATTGGAAAAAGGAATGGGATGCAATTACAGAAACCTAACTGGGTATACTCTAAAATAACAAACTCAGTTTGGTGACTCATAGAGCATAAAACATTTTGAGGAGTGGGAAACTGGAAGAGAAAGTACTGAATGTCCATGCATCCTAAATAACAACTGCATTCCTCAAATCAGTTTGTGAGATTTAGTTGCCATCTGTAGCACCCCCCACTGCAATGCCAATTAGCCCAATGTTTAGGGGGATTTTGTCTGATTCATCCAACTTGCCCAGTTTGTACCTGAGAAGGGGAATGCGGATTGAGAAAGGGCAGATAAAGATACTAAGAATAGTCAGGAGAGCAATCCAGTGAATACTGAATGCCCCAAGTTTATTCAACATTTTAACATACCTAACCCAAAAGGGGGAAAAGACACGATATAAGGGACAAATAGACTTACTTCCTTAATTTTCCAGACATTCAGTAGAACTAAATCTCCTATCATCTCTTGTTATTTAGATAAGACTTCAACACCGTAGACCAAACACCCTATAGTAGCCACATCTTAGACCTTTAGACTGTATGACTTTAACCTTGGAAGAGTAGGGATAGTTTGAACTCTCTGACCTTAAGTCAATATGAAGTGAGGCCATTTTTATAGACCCTAACACTGAGAGTCTGTGACAGTGCTCAGTATAAAGTGTGTTCAGGCATCAATTCCTAGCAGTGGGCATCTATCTCATTCTCAACACCTCTCTGTCTTGAATGGGACTAATCTCCAAGGAATCCCACTAGCATTTCTGAAGAACAGTGAAAGAAGAGTTTTCCACCTTATGCTTCTGTTCCTATTGTCACCTACTTGTTGGTTAGTTAGCTCGGGAACAGACATGTGATCCAAGATGATATCCTAATGTGAGTCTTGGCATTTAAAATACCACTTTGTTTATTTTGTCATTTTGAAGTAAAATGCACCATTATCTGAAGTCAATTTTCTAGATAGTACCCCAAAATACTTCTCACTGCATATAGTCCATTCACATGAGTCAAAGCTCAAAGCTTACTCTGGGGTCATTCTGCATGAACTAAGTGACAGTACCTGCAGCACTTACCTGAACTATAGATGGTAGCTGGCATTATGGCATAGTTTTGCAACTAGTCCTTGCTCAAAATTACAGAGCATATTAATGTTCCTTTCATTTCTTCAGTGTTACTTCTCCTTTATTCCCCATGTCATCATAGTTTTCACCTCTTGTGATTCTTCTTGAATTTGCTGAAGTTTAGCAACTTACCATTTTAGCAACTCTAGTGAAGGCAAATCCAATAATGAATTTTATTATTGCTAAGTTACCAATTTCCACTCAACTGTTAAGAACTAGAACATACTCCTGCATCGGTCAATGGCTTTTCTGTGGTTCAAATAAGACATTATTTTATTACCATTCAGAAGACACTATTTGTTACAAACCAAAGAAGTGTTTACCCCAAGACTTGACACTCATAATGTGTCTACTGAGATTAGTTTGGTTTAGTATATTGCATGGTGACCATAATCATAATCATAGAAGCATGACCTCTTATTCTTTATAAAACTCATGAGTCTAACTAAGCTCATCATGGCCTCTTGCCTAATGACCTATTTTTAGAATAAAAATGATTTGATAAAAATGATTTACAAATACAGCTCTATGGACTTCACTGGAAACTTGACCAAGTCCATTATAAAATGATTACCAAAATTGCAACCTCAAATCATCATCACAATTCAGTTCACACAGGAAAACATTTACAGAGCATCTGCTGGGTACAGTGCACATAACTCAATCTTGTGAATGGTGCAATGGTAAACAAGCCCTGATACTCATCACTCTGAAGTTTAAGGCACAAGTTGACACCTTTCATTTACTAGCCAGTAAAAATGCTAAGAAAATTCTGTGTGAATAGAATAAAGACCATGGCAAAGACAGAAGCAATTTGCTTTAGATACAAAGAGAAAGGGGTGGTTAATTATGTCAGTGGAATTTGGTAGAAGTTCTCTAAGGGCATTAGAAAGTAATTATTAAAGAAAAAATGTGTAGGAAGCCATGGAAACCAAAGGAACCAAAGCTATCTTCCAGAAATTTTTTATTGGATTTGCCTTCACTAGAGTTGCTATAATGATGTCAACTGATCAAAACAGTGAGTTATCAAGACAAAATCTCATTTCAACTTTAGCTTCTATACCAATTTTGAGGTAGCATAGATCATGGCAGAAGAGTCAAAGCTGAACATAGGAATTAATGACACCTCATCGGTTATAGAAGTTAAACTTGTCATGGAACTTTTAAAATACTTGCTAATGAAGATTTGTTGGAGCTACAAACTACATTGCTTTTCATCCCTTGCAAGTCAAGGAAAAAAAAAAAAGTGTCTTGACACACCCACCTGTGACATATAAACTTGCTTACCTCAGTACCTTCATCTCAATCACTCCCCATACAACTGTTATTTTACAAACTCTCAAACTCCTGTGCCCTTGATATTATGCTGTGGATTTCATTGATTCTGCCTGTTCTTTCTTGGGAGAGTGTCTGTTTTTCCCCCTCTCCCATCTTACATCAATTTGTCACAGCTTATGAATCACCTCTTTGTGTAATAAGTATCCTAAGAGACACCTCCCTAGATAGTTTTGGGTACTAAAAGGTAGGGTGACTTTTGTCATGCTTAGTTTATTGGTATGGATCACCCTCCAGGCCATGTAATCCTTCAAGATCAGATATGTGTGTTATTTTTATTATTTGCTCAGTGGTATATAAATAGTAAGTACATAGCACTTATTTCTCAATCCTAGCTTTTCTCATAACAGACAACAATAATCCTCCCCATTACTCTATACTGAGCCCTTTCTCAAAATCCTTCTCATCCTAATTCTCTACGAGGATGTTGTCAATCATTCAGAATTGGCACACAAATCCTTGAGTCATTTGCCATTAATAGGCTCTAAATCCTTGATGAATAATGAATAGAGCAAAGATTGTCTCTTGTTTTCCCAATGCTATACTGGAAGTTGGTATTAATCAATGTGTGCTATGATCAGGCCATCTTGCTAGGTCATTTAGATGGTGCTTGATATAATTCCCATAGGTATTTTTTGTGCAGTATGTATATTTCCTCATTTCTCCCAGCTATAAACACATCCCAAAAAGCTAAGACATGTGTCTAAAACATCAATGATTGTGAACTTTAGCTATTTCACTCCTGACTAGAGAGTCTTGTTTTCTATGGAAAAAAAAAAAAGTTAGTTTGCCAAAAACTTCTAGTTGAATGTGGTAGCACATGACTTTAATCCCAGCACTGGGGAGACAGAGGCTTATAGATCTCTGTAAGCTCCAGAAGTCAGGGCTAATAATGAGACTCAAAGAAATGTTATGAGAAACAGGTTCTGGACAGTTGTACCAGAAGATTCCATGTCAATCATCTTCCATCACTCACCCCCTCTGGCAGCCTAAATGTTTGATCACTAGTAGAGACAGATGGATCAGTTAATTGTCAATGAAGTAAGGAGGATGGCAGAGCTGATCTTGCACAATAAGTAGAAGTAGGTCCATTGAAAGCAAAGCTCAGCATCATGTGAACTCTGCGTGGTATTGTTTTATTTCTCACTCTTTTCCAGTCACATTTTATACAAAGTTTCTTATGACTGCTTTGGAAAGCTGGAAGGTGGCTTACTACATGGATTTTATTCTACTGAACTACTTCTATCTCTTTACATAATCTTCACCAATATTTTACTTGTAACCTTTCATTCATGACACTGTATACAGCCTCCACACATTCTCTGTCACTTATCCTTCCTACATGGTTCTGATTTCATCCTTCATCCCTGATGCTGATAATGGTATGTCCTGATAGCTCACTGTGAGAGCTGCACATAGGAACGAAGACCTCTACTTTATTGGTATAACTATAAAGAAATAAAAAAAGATTATAAAAATAGATTATAAGCTATACTCACAAGAGGGTTAAATTATCACAGAAACTTTCCTTCCCACATGGTCACTTCCCATTTCTAGAAAGCTAAGATGGAAATATAAACATTTCTTGGTGTTATAATACTGTATGTCTGAGATAACGGAAGAAAAAGTGTCTACTGCCAAGAAGAAAGTGTGCTTCCATTCTCCAGCAGGTGTCTCTTCAGGCTCAGTCATTTCTAGCTTCTGTAAAAGGCCAGCTCTAAGGAGGAAGCTCAACCCAGAGGAAGCCTTCCTGCTGTCAGGGAGGCTGGCCTTGTCACATACCAGAGCAGAGAAGATAGTATCCAAAGCACTCTTTGCTGCATTGCAAAGTGAGCACAGTCTAAGCAACTGCCTTTTGGAATCAGAATTCAAGAATGATAATTATTAGATTACTGTTTTTCTTTGAAATATTCATTTTCATCTCCAGCTAAAACACAGCTCCTTGCATCTCACACTGGCTGTTTTGGTACACAAATGTCAGATGGTATTCTGCTAATTATTGCCACAGAATGCCTAGCAGAAGGAACATAAATGAGGAGAGACTTGTTTAGTTCTCAGATTCATGAGATAGCAGTCTATCGTGTGAATGCTGGCATGGTGGCTGGGATGATTAATATAAATCCAGAGACATATATTGGGGTTCAAGCTGAAATATCAGAGAAGCAAAGCAGCCAATCCCTACAGACTTCTCATCTCTACCAATGCTCAGACCTAAGGGGTGATGGTGACCTCTGATTGCATCTCCAAACTGCACTGCTCTTCACCAAGTCTGACTACAATCCTAGGCTACAATGGTCTCCCCATTGTGTCTGGAGACTAACTGCATAAGACTGACCTTGCTTCTTCCTTACATATCCCTCTCAGCTCAGCCATATCACTTCTGTCTCTGTCTCCCTAATGCTGGAATTAAAGGTGTGTATCACCACTGGGAGGCTCATATGGTTTCTGGATAGCCTTGTATTCTGAACCCTCAGGCAAGCTTTATTAAATCATAAATAATATATCACCACAAGTTCCAACCATGGCAGTGGAAGCTTGCACCCTGACTTGTTCCCATCTTGATGAATCAGCAATCAGAAAGCTCAGGCTGCACCAGAAGTGGGTGTACCATTCAAGACCCACCCCCGGGAAGCTCCTATCTATGATCTCAGCCACAGGATACCACAAACCTTCAAAACAGTGCTGGCAGTTCAGCAACAACTGTTCAAATGCACGATCTGTATGACCCCTTGTGAAGAATATTTCACACTCAAACACTTACTAAGGTAGTCTCTTCTAACCCATGCTTTCTGTGATTTAGGGCCTTGAATGAAAATGCCTGGAAATAAACAACTCACACATTTTAAATTGTGCACCATACTGCATAGTGTGATAGACTTCACTCAGGATGTGAGTCATCTCCTTGTCAGATATCTACAGCTAAATACTGTTGATAAGCAATTCTTCTTGTCACCTTGGCTATCAGACCCACTGTCACAGTATCACAGAGCTACTGCTGAGAGAACCCAGACTTTCTTTAATTAAGGACCCTAAGTGCCAGAGGAGTGATGCTGGGAGCAAAGTATTTCTCTTTTTAAAGTGATAAAGTAAAAAGTTTTCCACTTAAGACTGTGCCCAAGGTGGATAATTATACTACTGCTACTCATCTCTTATCTAATTTATGAATTAAATTTTATCACAAATAGATTTCTATATGGGAAATCATAAATACTATAGTGAGGTTTCATGTATATACTGGGGGTTGTATAATATCTTTTTGACATTTATTACTCGAGCCTGGGCTCATTAAAACACAAAACTGCATTGTGAAAGAAAACATCAACGAAAGTCATTGCTTATTGTCTTTTAAGGTGTTCTGCCCTGAGCTCAACAAGTAACAAACACCTTGGTTGTTTAGTCACAGCCTGTGTGACCTATCTGAGGGCAGAAGACAACCAGACAGGAGTGGCTATCTTCAAAGTGTTCTCAATGGTTTCATTGAGACAAGGCTCAGGCATCCTTTGTCATGGAGAATGAACAGCTCTGCTTATTCTTAAACATTCATTTATTAGAGCCTTTGCATTTGGAATGAAACCAAATCACTAGTAATTGCATAGCATTGACTTTGCTGTTCTTCTCAGCCTCTACTTATGTACTTGGAATGGCAAGCATTCATGAACTTTGATCAAAATTGTCAATCTGAAGGCCCATCATAGTCACCAAGGATTAACTACTCTGCGTGCTCAGCATACTGGGCACACTACCCACAGGCGTCTGAACCTGGTGTTTGGAGCTAGTCCAGTAAAAGTAATAGCAGCTTGTGGTTAAACAGATCTGGGATTTCAGCAACAGAATTTGTCCTCAGTAGGTCCACCTGTCATGGAGCTCATTCATCTATTCATCTATAACACATTATATTTCCTTTTCATTTTAGGTTTTTCCTGGATTTGTATTTATTAGCACAGCTTTTGTTTTTTTTAATTAATTTATTTTTTTGCTAATAGTGGTGATTTTGTATATACCCAAAGCTATAATGATCTGGAGTGAGATCAAGTGCATTTTGCCCTGGATGCTACACATTATCTGTGGATGATCTTACTTAAATAGAAAGATGGAGCAAGCATTTCTGGTCACAAATGCACCAGTCCCCATTCCCTCTGAACCTATGGGATCTGATGAGCTCACACATTAATGTGCTGCCTATGACTCAATCAGATGGTCAAACTTAATGAGCCATTCTAGTATGAGTGTGGAAGGCCAAAGGAACCAATAGAAATGTGGGCAGTAAAGATTGTGTTATTGGGGCTTTGCAGTGTAATAAGAATTATATTGGGAAGTGGGCTGGAGGTTGTTCACTGTTCATGTTATTTGCTGGCAAGAAATTCGCTTTCTTTACATGTTTTGAAATCCTGAGTTAAGCTGAATTCAAAATAAAATTATGAAGTTGTTTGGCAGCAGGAATTTCAAGCCAGTAGAACATTCAGACCATGGCATGGTTAGTGCTCACTTCTCTTAGTGAAAGAGCAGGAAGATATGGGAAAGCATGTTTTGTTGAAAAGGGGAATGGAAACAAAACAAATTGAAAATTGTGGACATATGGGTGTGTAATGCTCAAAGATAAGGCTGGTGCAGAGCACTGGGGCAGTATTCCATTCTGGGAACATTGGAGGAGTGATCCCACACTGAGACTATAGGATACATGCCCTGAGAGGGAATTCCCACCTTTCAGTGGAATCATCTTGTGAAACTGAACGTTTCTGTGAAAGGTGAGGATCTGAACTGAAAATCAGGCCAAAACCAACTGAAGTGGTTCATTTACCAAGGTGCACAGAAACCACTACATTGAGACAGATGTGGGTCAGATCACATCTCAAGCTAGCAGCCGAGCTTGGTATCATCCATATGATGTGAACATACAAAATGCAAAAATTGTAGGGTAAGGGAGGTTTATATCAGGGCTTAGGGAAGTCGACATGGCTGGACAATGTGTGGCAGTATGAGAATCGCTGAAAAGAGATCATTTTGTAAAGATTCAAAAATAAAGCTTAAGCTGCAATGGAGACCCTGGAATATTAGAGATACCAGGGCCAGAGGATACCCAGTGAGGCAAGCTGCAGACATGGACTGTTATCATCCCATGAGAGGGGCTGTGCGCTCTGGAGGATGACCAAACTGGAGTAATAGGCTAACCAAGCACTTAGGACATTGAAGGAGTGCAAGCAATATCAACAACAAATGTAGATGTTGAGTATGGTGCTGCAGGATCATAGCTTAATCATTTCTTGCCATGATCTACTCCTTTTTGGAATGTGAATATTTTGTTTCAAGTTTCTATCAATATTTTCAGCTTCAGCTCCATCTTTGCTGTCTATCCCTTTCTCTAGCACCACTGACTTAATGCAGAACTACATCCTCTCTATTTTGTATACCAGTAACAGCCAGATAACTGGTCTTCCCATCTGGCTGCACTAGTAACTAGTATCCCATGGTAGCAAAAAAGATAATGTTGCATAACATAAGTATGCTGTATTTTTTTTTTTTACACAAGGGCAAACAGTTTAGAGTCTATATTGGATCTCAGAAGTGGCTTCAGGTTTCAGAGTTTTGAACAATATTAGAACTGCTGAGGTTTGGGGAACTCTTAGAGATGACCTCAATGCATTTTATATTATTGGGGGTAGTCATAAGCCCTACAGGACCAGGGGTAGGAAGATAAGGTTAAAAGTGCTTCATTTGTGCATCAAGTTAAAAGGGGACAAGTTTTAACAGTTAATGACACATTGTATCCCCCTCAAACTGTAAGCCAAGACATTATCTTCTCCCCTTACGTTTTGCTTGTTAAATATTTGGTCACAGAAATGAGAAAGGTAACTAACAGTTTGGTAGAAGCACTTGAAACCTTTAGATCTTTCATTTAACTTGTGTGGAGATTGATCTGAGAAGAAAAGGGGTAAAGCAAAAAGGGATCTGGGTTGAGAATTCTGGGTCTCAGTTTATATAGATGAAGTAATTATCCAGAAGCCACTAAAATCAAAATAACCTCTAACCTGTAGTAGAGTTTTAAGGGACCTAATCATTATTTATTGAATCAGCTGGCTTCCTGTAGGCTTGTGCTTCTAAGCATAAATTGATATTTACTGATATTGATAATACTATGTTGCCATGATTGTGACCTACAATGTGGCCTAAGGACTAGTCGCCAGCTATCTAATCACCCTCATTTGCATCAACTCATTAAATCTTCTGAGAGTATGTTAAAACTAGTTTTCATTGTCAGATTAACTAAACACTCCACACTACCTCAGCACCTCAGCTTGGGGCAGGATAGATCCGAAAGAAGGGGAAGGATAGGTAGGAAAGGGAGGAGAGGAGACAGAGGAAAAAGGAGAGGGGAGGGGCAGGAAAGAAGGGTGGATAAAGGTGTGTTTCTCTGTATATTTCCTCACTAATTCTGAAGATGATTTTGCCTTAATTGTTGTTTGGTGTCTAGCAGCGCAAAAGGCAGAGAGAATAGTAGCACGTGCTTAGGAAACTAGCCAGGTAGTCAGTAGTGAATGCAAACCGCTTTCCTTTATGTTGTGGCAAACACTAAATGCATCCTCTTTAGTCATCCCTTCCCTTGGGAAAATGACTGCCACAGGCTCCCTGTTGAAAAAAAACTTATCACTAATTCATTTGTGTCCTTTAACAATGAAAACCACTTTTCACACACAAAAGTGAATTTGCCACATTTTAACTCAATCACCAACTAGGAGAATTTTTCTTCTGCCTCACTTGAAAAATAAAATTTAAATTTTTTCAATTGCAGCATAAGACTCTGTGAGCTTTTCTATTCCCCCATTTTAGTACCAAAAAGAGATGTTCCTCTCATTTAAAAAAAAAGTTTATCATGTTCTACAAACTTAATAAAATTCCTCCCATGCCTTTACAAAGTTGTTATAAAGTAGAGGCATCTGGGAAGGCATTAACCCCAAAATAGTTTAGTTTGTCCAAAGGAATAAATAAAATAGAAGACAAGTGGAAATAACGATGACCTCCAGGCTCTCTGTGAACTCTTACTTTCCTTTGTTCATTTTTTTCGTCTCTCACATCTATGTGTAAATATGGCTAAGATTGTATTACCTAATAATACCTTTTATTTATTTTTTCTAAGCAAGATGATGTCACAACAATCATTTAATATGAAGAACAACAGTTCTTATATAATTAAATATTTGGTTGTTGAAAGGGGATATAAGTAGCTAAAATCTACTATGCTATCTTTGCTAAATTGTATAAGCATCAATTGTACAGAGTGGAAAATTGGAGGTCTTTGTGTGGAAGTATGCATCAGGAATTCTGTTACAGCTCTGCCGACCAATTGTAAGGAACTGCTTGGCCCAATGGGTAGAGTTAGAGAGGAAGACCCGAATACTCCCCTACCAAAAGGCCAAGTTCAACTCTGTTGGAGTCCATGTCTCCAGAAGTAACTAGGCTCTGTATTGAGAAACATGGCCTCCAACTTCAATCTATTGTAGAGTTGCCTAAGGACAGTGTATCCATTGTCTAGTTACATGGTCTTAATCAAGCATAGGCTGGAAACCCATATTCAACATTTTTAAAAGATCCTTAGGTGCTTAAAAAAAAAAACAAAAAAACTAAAAGGTCACCATGTTGTCACTCAATGTACAGCCAAACATTCACACTGTAACAGAAAGGATGCAAAGACAGGCTCAGAATTTTACAGGTGATACATGTGTCTATTCCTGATGAGAGTATGGGAATGGAGCTTCCTGTTACAACACAAGCTTGCATTTCTGTAGTAGTACATTCACTCACACAAGTGAGAAACTGAAACTGGATAATCTTATGTCAGCTGAGGTCACATTTTGTCATGGAATGATTTCCCTTGCTTATAAACCACTGCTATTTATTTACCAGAGCTTTGGGGATTGCATAATTGTGGGTAAGCGTGTGCTATCTGTTCTTCTTATGTAGTTAAATGTCAAACAACCAAATAATAATCTAAAAAGTACAGAATTCCATTTACAAAGTCTTCCACAGCCATGTGTTTATACCCATGATAATTAATGTAATTAGATATCCCACCTTGTTATTGCAGTCTAAATGTAATCCTTATCTCTAAGAATACTTCTTGTACACAAACTAACAATTGTTTGAAAGTGAAGTTCTTTGCTTTGTGTATTTAGATATTATACATACACAAGTATGACTGTATGTGTGTACATGTGAGTGCATGTGCATATATGTACTGGGATCAAGCAGACACAATCCCCAAGAATAGTCAATAATTATAGATTATGTGATGTGCACCTCCCAGACTATAACTATAGTGTGATATAGCAGTTTATGGAGCCCAGGAGCCCATCTCGTCACATCCAAATTGAGCATGCTGAGTCTGTTATTGGAAAGAGCCTATTGGCTTTCTGTCCTCAGGGCAAGTTGCTCACTAGCATTAATTGGACGAAGAAGCAGCTCATGGATCTTTACTGGTGAAGGGTGTGTATTTTTTATCAGACAAGGATCAGCTCCAAGACAAGGCTTTTAATTCAACAGCATCTAAAGATAACATAGCTACACAGAACATGGTGGAAGATCCAAGCTGAGTACACAGCTTCGGTGCTGTGTAACTGGTAGACACAGAACAAGGGAGAAGAACAGAAAAGTGGAACTATTATGATTGTGAAAGGCATTCTCTGGACTTCGCTTAGGAATTTTTAGACAGGATAACCAGCTTTGTGCAGCTGACTCTTCTGGCTCCAGGATGAGAGATAGCAAGTTGTTCTGAACAGTGGAGTACAGGTTTTATGATCCTAAGACAGCTACCAGCGATGGATTCCATTTGAAAAGCTCAGGTTGTCCTCAGAGCTCCCCAAATAATCTCTCGCTTGATACAGGTTATCTACCTTTAATTTACCAAGAGCTTCAGGACAAATGCCACGATCTTTTGAGGTCCTCCATTCAGTCTCCCAGGAAATGAGTCCATACTATTTGAATTCCCTCAGCTCCCTCCTCATACCTACAAATGGATCTGCATCCACACATCTTCCCTTCCTTCATTGTCCTGGTTTCCCCACTTTCAGCATCTCTCTTAATGGGAAAATTTTTCCTATATCCTCTGTGTTTTCCCCTTCCAAATAACAAAGTAACAGTATAAAAGACACACTACCCTAAGTTTATCATAGCTCTACTCTTCTGGCCTCAGAGCTGAGCTTCTCAACAAGGCTATATTGAAGGCTATGAGATGAAGAGGGTTAACATATGTTCCCCTCTAACAGGAGCCTGAAGTTATTATCAGGGTTAATACTAGTATCTAAACTCAAGGGACATCTTTCAGTCACCCCAACTTTCCCTTTTCTGAACGTTTCCTGCTTCCTGATCTACAAGTGGCCTGCTGTAACACCACACTGGCTTTCTCACGCCCTAAGCCCTCTCTTCTACTGTCTTCTCAAGCTCTTCAGCTTGCCAATTAATTCATCATAGTTCCATGATTCTGTCAATATTTTCAACTCCATCTTGCGTTTTAATCCAATCTATCCACCTCCCTCTAGCATGACTGACTTAATTTAGAACTTCAACATGTCTATTTTGCATTCTAGCCACAGCTTCCCAACTGTTCCTCCTGCTCTGGCTGCACTAGTAGGCCTTTGATGGAGAAGATGTGGCCTATCCCCCTGACAGCTACAGTTATTTTGACAATGAAGAAAATTTTATTTCTCTGGAAACTGAATCTTCTCCTGACTCTTATTTCCATGAAATCCACAAAGCATTTCAAATACTAGATTGCATGGTGAGGCCAAATGTGTTTTGAAAGTGAGGAAATGACAGGATACAGGTCTTTTGGAAGCTGTCCCCCAACATGATAGCTGCCAAAAGAGACAATTACAGGAGTTTAGTTTAACAATCTTAATTGGCTTTATTTCCTATTCTAGTTCTGGGCAACACTGTGTTGCATAAAACAGAAGCCAATGCTCTCATGGGTGTATGGAAGTTGATGAATCAGTGAGAGAAATATTAAGAAATGAAACAAACCCCCAAAAGCAGCCTGGTCATTTCCAAGTCACTTTCTTTGTGGCTGACACTGGGAGGCAGTGCTAGGGAAGTAAATTAATTTTTCTATCAACTTAAGTCAGATTGGAACTTCTGTGTAAGGACTTCAGAGAGGGATATCATCTTCAGATTGAAGCTAGCCCATGTGAAGTTATCCCATTCGTTTAAAATAATGGTGTTTTGTAATTTCCATTTAATCTAATCACGGCCTTTGCTCTTGCCAGCTTGTACAGTTAGACACCATATCCATAGATTATTCTCTCTCTCTCTCTCTCTCTCTCTCCCTTTCTCCCTCTCTTCTTCTATGAATACTCTTCATATGGTACTACGTGTTCTCTCCTAAGTATGAGTTTTGGTCACTGTTGTTGAAGTGTATGAGTTGGCTTCCTTTACCTTGCACTACACTACCTATGTTTCTTCTGTGACCCATAAGTTCCCCACCAGCCAGAGCTCACCCATCTAACCAGCCTTTGTTTGACATTTCTGGCCAAGTGGTGACTTTCATAACTATTTACTATAACCAAAATGCTCTCTATGCTCTTTCTTCCTAACATGTTTGACTTACATCTGTGAGTGTGGATGAGCTCAACAAGAAGTAAGCATTAAGAGACAAAAGGCCCAGGGAAAGTCCTTATAAAGGAATCTCAATTAAGAGTACCAAAGAAGAAACAATGTAGAAAAAGGAAAAAAAAAACAGTAAAATCTAGTTGATGAAAAACTGTTACAGAGAACACTGAAAGAAAAAATAACTATAATGTGTGCAATGTGTGCATTATTTATGTGTGTGTTAATGCATGTATTTCTGTGTATGAATGTGTATGTGTATATATGTATAGGTATTTATATATGTATATATGTGTATAGATAGGTGTGTGTGTGTGTTGTGTATGTGTTTGTGTATTTGTGCACATATTTTATGTCTTTTTCTTTGGAGGTGCTGTGGAAGAGTAGAGACCAAGGAAAAGAAGTACATTTGATATCAGGAAGGTAATTAGTACTTTTTTTCAAATATCAGAAAACAGAAAAAAGTCAATGAGACCCTAGCAGAAACGATTCCATGTAGTGAGTGACTGTTCATTTAACCTCAGATACTTGTTTCAGCTCAGTAGAGCAGGATGGTAATCAGCCTGCTGGATTGAGGAAGTCGAAGTGAGTGAAGCAAAGATTAGTCTCCTGCCTCATGAGTCCAGGAACTGGGAGCAGTGACTAAGAGCTAAGGCTGAATTGTGTACTGAGGTTTTGAGTGAATATGAATATAAAATGCCAGCTTTGTAAGAGCTGAAAACCAAGAGCAATCACCATCAGGAAGACAAAACACAAGAGTGTCTTTGACCTTTATCACAGCTGCCTGTGGGGACCAGGTGGAAATCTTCTGCTCCAGCAGATGGCCAGTATTTAGACTGAAGCAATCACACATCAGAGCCTGTGCCCTTTAGCTTGGAGGCAATTTCATACATTTGGATGATCCAGGAAGAGGTGTGTAACCTCTATAGGGGCTTGTATAAATGAAGAATATTAAAGCTACTTCCCTCTCCATTTGGCCTGTATTTCCCCCTTTGCTCCTCTGTGTAGTAGCTCTTGCTTTTAGCTCTTTCCTCCTCTAGAATCCAATTATACAATGTCTTGTTTCTACTTGGCTACCTTGTTCAAAACTTTAGCTGGGCATGGTGGCACACACCTGTAGTAGATACTGAAGCAGGATGATCGATGAGATCTTGAGGCCAGCCTGTGAGCCTGTGCTACTTAATGCATACTAGCTACATTGTGAGGCCCCATCACTATATGTATAGTTTTTACCTGGGGCATTTATTTATTTATTTATTTATTTATTTATTTATTTATTTAGGTTTTTCAAGACAGGGTTTCTCTGTATTGCTTTGAAGCCTGTTCTGGAACTAGCTCTGTAGACCAGGATGGCCTTGAAATCACAGATAACTGCCTACCTCTGCCTCCCCAGTGCTGGGATTAAAGGCATGCACGACCAACACCCAGCCTCATCTGTGATTTTTTGATCGGACTTTTAAGGCTAATAGAATCTTGATTTTTCTTGACACTTATAAATTGTTTTCTTGCTTAAAATTAAAAAAAGGAAGTTTTACAAAAGTCTTTTAAATAGTTCAGTTAGCATAAAAATTTTTAACCCTGTTCCAACACTCATTGTTCTAGAATTGATTTTTATTCTCTCTCTAGATAGTTCTACATATACTTCTTTATCTAAACCAACCAAATCCCATCTACCAGGTTCTTTCTCTCTTCTTATTCTCATATCTTTTTTATCCTAGGCCATGCTATTTGTCTTTTCTGCCTAGAAACTTGCTTCTATGCCTTTCTGGAGAGATGTATCATACCCTGCTTTGTGTTACAGAGCTTTGTGTACGTTTCATTTCCCAACCAGAACACAAAGCTATCAGCCTAATGCCATCCATATAGAAAAACTAAAGCAATTGTGAATGAATAACAACAGGAAACATGTAGTAATAAACTATTTTAATAGGACCTCAGAAGGTTCTCAAGCAGTCAGCTTATTTATAATATCTGGATATTTATTGGTGGTAGCAGTGATGTTGCATGGGGAAGCCAAGACCGTAGGCTCCAGCATGCTAAGCAAATGTGTAGCAGCACCCTTTACAAGAAACATGTGGCCTTTAAAGACCCTTAAAAGAATAGAAACGTGGTTGAAGCAGAGAACAGAATAGAGCCAACCCTAATGAGGACCATGTCAATCAATTAGTTGTAACATGATGTGAATGGAGTTGAAATTCCAGAGTTAATAATCTACACACCTAACATCTCGCTTTATTCCATTTCAGCTTCAAAACTTACATAGCATCTCCTACCCAATGAAAAAAAA
Organism: Phodopus roborovskii; assembly: GCF_943737965.1. Lineage (NCBI taxonomy): Eukaryota > Metazoa > Chordata > Mammalia > Rodentia > Cricetidae > Phodopus > Phodopus roborovskii. The sequence goes on from NW_026126409.1 coordinate 23,273,311, forward strand.
TGAATCTATACAAGCAACCCAACATGTGGAGTGTATGTGGGGGGGGGGATAGAAGGAGAGAGTGGTCAGGGTGCATGTGAGGGGGAAAAGAGGGAAGAAAGGAGGGAGGCAGGGAGAGAGGGGGAAAGGGGGAACTGGGATCGATATATATAAAAAAAAGAATAAATTTTTTTCCCAAGAGCAAAATATTTCCTATATAAAGAGGGTCACAATTGTCAGGAGCTGTGAAACCTAGTTTTGGATCAGCATATGACCACCTATCCTACACGTTTCCCAGGGCATGGCACCTGTAGAAACGGACTCTCACTTGGCAAGGACCAGTAGTCCATGGGACAGCATAGGAATTTTTAAAATTCATGAAACTTGTAGGCTCTTCTCTCATTATATTGGTGATTCTTTAGGTGGCTTTTAGTTTTACTTTATCAGTCACACATGCAACAGCTATAATTTTCCCTAGAAATTCTTTTCCTTTTAAATATTTTCCCCTAAGGTTTATGGGGGGGGTGGTTAATGCTTTCTGAATCTCTTCTCTGGAGTTACTAAGTACAACTCCTAATCTTGGGAACTTTTCTGATTCAATGGAGATAGTTAGGTACATATGACAAAACTACACTTGGAACATTAACCATTCTCAGGTTTAGAAGGGAGTAGGGCATGCATACACAGACTAGGGGGAAAGCCTCAGAAATACATGTAGTGTCAACTATTGAGAGTAAGATCCCTGCGCACCAATCATATAGAATCAATAATAGAGTCTAGTATATTATGATGGCAATAATGCAATGTAAAATAAGGGGTGGATAGATCCATCCTCACCATACATAGGGGCTTATATTTGTGAAAGTTGTATGGTATCATGAGATAGGAGAAGAATGCTTTATTTAAGTCTGCTTTTTACAGAGAGATGGAGACATGGGACCCTCTTGTAGATAAGGGAATTATATAAAAATTTATCTTGCATACTTGAAAGATTTGTCCGGGTTTGAATACTGCCCTTAAAACAATGTGCTCATGTCTATTACTTTTAACTTTGTAAACACAAGTAGCTGCCGGCTGACATGCGTACTGAAAAAGTACAGCAAAAATGCTGAACTCAATGTCTAGAATAAAGTTTTGCAAGGGGTGGGAGGAGCGCCTATTAAACTGGTGCCTCAGGAATTTCTTTGAGCCAGGACCAAAAAACCTTGTTCCTAAGGAGAGCCACATTTAGAGTGTTGAAGTGCTATGGGAATCTTGAGTGTGGAAATACACTGTAGGAAGTACTTAAAAGAGAATGACTGACAATTAGACAATACCCCAATCAAAGCATAGGAAAAAGGGGGTTAGTCATTAGCCGTGTTTTTGGGCAAGAAAGGCTCCCAAATGTTTTTGGGAGAAATCCAGGGGGCCAGCACAATGGCCTCATCCCAAATTCCCTCCAGATCAGCAGCCTTAACCTTAAAGCACCTGGTAACCAATATTGATGTTTATTGCTCTCACCTGAGGCTTCTTAAAGTGGGAGGGTAAGTTCCAGCATGGATAAGAACAAAGTCTAGAACAGACAAAGACAAACTCAAACAAACACAGCAAGTGTGTCGGACCTAAGTGTAGTAGACATTCCTACCTAATGCACCAGGGGTACCAGACAGACACAAAGGAAAAGAAAAGAAGGATGGTCCTCGTGCTCACCTTCACGAAAACCAAGAATATGAAACATAGAGACCAACTCACCTAACAAGTCACCGAAGGGGCGCAGAAATGAGCAGGGAGCATGAAAAGGAGTCCAAAAGGGTGCTTGCTGGTAGAGAAAGCAAATTCACCAACTAGGATCCACTGATGCACTGTCGACCACAAAAGACAAAGATCGGGACGAAAACACAGCTGAGGCGATGGAAAAGAGAATGGACGCTGAGTTGGGCCCATGGGACAGTTGAGGCCCATGCCAGCACGGGATCCACGAGCCCCACATCTCGGTGCCAGGTGTCGGGGGTGACCCTGCTCAGACACTTCTTGGGGGCGGGTGGGGGGGTTGAGAATATGCAAAACCAACGACACAGGCACTGAGAGTCAGAGAGTAAATGCAGCAGACTCCTTTATTAAGTAAGTTAGTCCTGCCTTTATACCCTCTCCCAAGGTCCCATTGGCTCAGGCGGCTGACTCAGCTGTGTTGTCCTTTCCTCATTGGTGTCTCTGGGTCAGGTGTGTCTTTGTCAGCAGTTTCTAGGCACAGAGGCAGGCTTGGCTGAGGGATGAAGTGCCTGCTGCGCATGCTCATGCAGGCTGACCTTGGCATCTGTGGTGTGGGTAGGCTGGCCCACAGTTTCTTCTACAGGAAGGTGTATTGGGGAAGCATAAAAGGGCACAAAAAACAACTCTGTTTAAATAGCCCAAGCTATTTCGGTGCTACTTGAGTGTAATCTACTTGGTGGTCAAAAGTTTTCCTTACACCAATGCCTTTCCCATCTCAGGACCCGAACCCCATCCGAGGCTGAACCCCGACAACAATAGTTTCAACTTGGAAACATTCCAGCTCATTAAAGTTGGGGCAGGTTTTGAAGTAGAGGAGTCAAGAAATAGCTGTTACTCTAACAGCTATTTGGAAGTTGGTGAATTAGGAAGGGACCCTCTCCCCCATGTCTGCCCACCAAGAAGATTAGAAACAGATCCATTGTAGGGAGATTTGTCAGGGTGTGGGTTGAAAGTCATGAAAATCTAGAAGAGAAAGTTTGTAATCTGGTTCTAGTCCTTTTCCTCAATTGAATGTAGTAGTGCATGTTGAATTCTTTTCATCGCAGCATATTACAATTTCAAGAAAGTACTGGGATGGAAATATTATCATCAGTTTACTCTCAAGATGGTCAGGCCATTGACAGAACATGGGACGTGGCTCCAAACAATCGTACAACTACAGGGGAGACGCATGGAAGCACAGATCCATTGATTTGTTTCAATTTACCAGAAATTTTCTCCTCAAAGTAAATGGCATGGTTTATGGCTTAATTAATTGATGTGTCTGGTTGATGAATAGGCAATGAATAATAATAATGATCAGCTGGAATTTTCCCTAGTATGTGAACTTGTTGGTCACAAAACAAAACAAAACAAAACCTACTGTAAGTGAACCAAAGAAAGGACATTGAAGGGGGCAGGGAGATCCAGGATGCAATGATCAGGTCTCCTTGGTGTACAGTGCATTACAAAGTAACTAATGTTTCAAAATCACTTGGTCTTGAAATTGTATCCACTTCCTGTCTCTGCCTGTTCCATATGAGTTCCTAATGACATATTGATTCCAGAGCCAGCTTGAAATGTGATGAAGCTCCCCCTCCAATAGCAGGGTGGGGGGCGAGCACATTTCTCCTGAGTCATCCTAACTGGTGTAGACTTCCAATGAGTGATCTGTCACCTGGGTGACTGGTCCTTGAAGGACATGAGGAAATAAGTTTGAGAAAAAGGGAGTGAGAATGGACAGCAAGACCTTTCTTGTTTCAGAGGTGAATTGAGTTCCAGGCCTAGGTTAGCAGTTGTCTATCAAATTCTGTCCAACTCCTTTTCAAAGTCAAACATTTTCAATCAAACAGCCCTGACAACTCAGGCACACCATTGAATCCAGAGATCAGCTCAGTGTTCCAATCCTACACTGATGACTGCTGCCAGGTGATTTCCAAGCCTCCATTCATTCTGTGGTTTGTGAATGTGATATTGATCAGGCAAGCAGAAGGCCTCAGGGAGTTTCCCTTCTAATTTCAGAAAACTTAAATCCTGAATAATTGGAATAGGGGAGTGTACACAGCAAAATACAGAAAGAACAACTAACCAGGTGCCGCAGAGAAAATAAGGAGCACCTAAACACCAAAATAAAATGCATGAGAAATGCTAGCCCAATTACGTGTGCTTACAGAGCAAATACAGTTTTATTACTTTCAGCTGCATGTGGTAACTTTGAAATAGAGTAGCTTGGGTTAGATGACAACTGTTTCTGCTCTAATGAACAAATAAGATGGATGTCTTCCAAAAGCTTCAATTTTCATGGAGACAATGGCATAATTTTGAAATGCTTTTTGGTCTTCAGTAGGGTGAAAGCTAGCATCTATTAAGTCAGTACTAAACACTGAGGCCTGTGCTAGATAATTTCTTGTGTGTCTCCTTTGGCTTACCAAATTATGAAGTATATTTAATACTCCCCCTTTTCTGATGTGAAGAATGAGTTTGGGGAGGATAAATAAAATGTCCAAATTTATACAATAAGAAACCCATGGAGCACCAATGGAAACTTTGCACCCTGAACCTTTCAGTTTTAAGAAGTAAACCATATCCAAGGACATGCATACTTGTTTCTCATATTAAAAACAAAAAAAATGGTGCTAGAACCCAGCTTTGTGATAGACAATAAGATTAAACAGTTAATTTGAAATATTAATAATGTATATAATAAATATTTTACAGGAGACAGTTTAAAAGTTCCTGTTTGTTAAACTGTCACTACTCCTTTAAAAAATCTTAATACTTTTAGAATTCTTTTTAATGTCAATATGTGTCCTATATGAAAGAATGTCAGTCAATTTTTAAGCACCATCTAAGAATCTGAATACCTTTTAAGTTGAAGTTATTAAACTGAGATAAGGAAAAAGATACAGTAATGAATGCAATGGTGAAACCCTTGCATTGTGACCACTGCACAGTCTAGCTGGGAAAATAAGATATTTATGTATCTACTTAAAGCAAAACTGAAACAGAAAGGACCTTTGTATATATTTTCTACAAGGAAATTGACTGTTGCTCTATAATTAATTTTAACCTGATGAATAACTTTGGCTTTGTTTCACTTTTTTTTCCTGCAAACATGTTCCAATAATGTATAAAATTAACCCCTTTTGATATCCAGAAGAACAGACACAAGCATACAATTTGAAGTCATGGGGAAAAGTTACCATTTTTTTTTTTTTTTTTTTTTTTTTTTTTTTGCCTAACAATGACAGGGCATTCCACATAATTTGAAAGGATAAAAAGATAAATTACCATCAATATGTGATTACTTTATAATGAGAATACCATCTAGGGTTTATCGACTTCATCCTGGCTGGCATAAAGAATCTTAGTACTTACTGATAAGTGTGGCTGAAAATTAATTGGATATCTAACTTAGGTACCAAATTAAGTTTCATCTTTTGAGGACATGTTTCCTTTCTTAGACATAGGTTAAACTGTTCAGAGTTTTGGATAATTAGGAATATTCTAAAGACTCTGCAACATGCTCTGAGGGCAGCTTGAAAGAAGGGAAAGAAATGCACAGTTGTTCCATGATAGTGCAAGTGCTGGGGTGGAACCCAGAACCTCACACAGACAAGAACAGTGTTATACCATAGAGGTAACTATGGGTTCAGTAATGTGTTTTGACAAAGATGAGATTTCCTGGGCTACTCTTGGGGAAAGGACAGCTTGCCTTTGTCAGTTTTTAACCTCACATGTAACCCAGTCTTTATCCTGAAATGACACCCAAATCTGTAGTCATTGAAGGCTAAATGAATGAAATTTTATTATTGCCATTAAGCAAAATTATCTTCTCCCAGGTCTTAATTCACTTTCTAATGAGCACAGACAGTGGAAAAATATTCTTGGTTCAGAGATGTGTTTCAAAATCGTCCTTTATATTACCCACTGTGCCTTTCAATCAATCATTTGCTAAATATTTCCTCTTGCTTTTGTTAATCCAATTCAACAAATGCATCTACGCTTATGAAAAAGAAAATAGTAACATTGAGCAATTATCTGGCTTGCTGGCTGACGCAGAAACCCTACACAAATAATTCAATAATTCAGGCACTGAAGTGGATATTTTAGCTGGTGCTTTTCAGTTTGGCTAGCCATCACACGTTATGCATGCATACAGGATTTTCTCTGTGTTTAATGCTGTAAATCAGTGGAAAATGAAAAGAGTTCCTAGGTGTAGTGCAGATAAAAAGACGGCAAAAGCAATTTTGCTTCTGCATTTTCCTTCTCAGGGTTTTAAAGTTTCTGATTATTAATCTGCCATGGGAAGTCTCTGTCCTTGCTTCTCTCCTCTCATCTGGAGGACAGATGTTCCAGGAGATCTACTCTTTCTAAATCTAAATATTGTAGAGGCAGGGAAATCAACCAAACAAGAGCTTGCTTTCACAATTCCTCACCAGAAAACAAATATCTATAGTATATTAAAGAACAAGATGTGTTGTGGGGTATTATTTTAACTATGTAAAGATGTGTTACATTTGTTTACATTGTGGCATATTAACTATGTGAAAGTGTGTTCCATTTGTTCTTGAAGCCTTTGTGTTACATTGGTTTATATTGTATTTGTTTAATTATGTAAAGATGAGTTAATTTGCCTGCCTAAGGCACCTAATTGGTCTAATAAAAAGCTGACTGGCCAGAAGCTAGGTAGTAGAGGACAACAGGACAGGTAGGCAGAAAGACTGGTAGGAGGGAGGAGAGAAGAGGAAAAGGGGAAGAAAACAAGGGAGAAAGAGAGGGACACACCTGGGACTAGATGCCAGCCAGCTGCCAGCCAGACACAAGAAGCAGGAAAGTAGGATATACAGAAAGAGAGAGGGAGGGAGGGGGGAGAAAGAGAGAGAGGGAGGGACAGGGGCAGAAGGGAAGGAAGGGGGAGAGAGGAAGGTAAAAATCCCTGAGGCAAAACATAGATAAAGAGAAACAGACTAAAATAAGAGTAAGATAAGGTCAAACATTCATAATTAATACTAAGCCTCTGTAGCATGATTTGGGAGCTGGTTTGTGGCCTAAAAGCAAGCCAGGGGCAAAGATGGATTAGGTAGCACCTTCTGTGCCATTGAGGCACCTGGAACAACAGGCCCAAGGCAATATTGCCAGTTTCCATGGTGCATTGCTATGTAGGTTTGCAGATACAGCACAAAGATGCCAAGTTCATGGTTGGGCCTAGAGGTGATGAAAATGTAACCAGGGGTGGGTCTGGAGGTAAAGTTGTAAAACATAAATAAATAAAAGGGTAGTAAATGTTTCCACCTCTCTAGAAAGTAACTCAGATAGGAAAGATGCTGAGTCCAAGTTGGTTCCCCACTGTGTTTTCCCTTGTTTTCTGGAGGCATTCCTCTTTTGTCTAACACTCTGAATGGCATGCTCCTCCAGCTCATTGTACTCCTTTGTACAAATCCTCTAGAGCATGGGAATACTGCTTCCTCGGAATCTGTAACAAGCAAGATGCTAGGGCTCTCATGTCAACTCCACTGTAAACCTAGGAGAGGAGAACAACAGCCTTTCTACTGGATTTGGTTGAGGGTAAGCAAGGACGTCACAAACTATAAAGACAGTTTAACCACCATGCCCCAATCAGAAGCACATCCCAATAGTTAATATATCCATGGGATTTTAGTGACCATACGACATTTACATATCATTACAAATGTTTTCATATAAAGTAAATAACTATAATTCCAAAGTGCTTAGTTTCCTCTTGTGAATTAAATTAAATAAGCACACAGACAAGAATAAGGCAAAGGAATTGCTCTTTTGACCCTCATAAATGGATCAAAGTGTAGTCCAGGGACACTAAAGAGCGGTGTGCTAGGGACACTGGCTTAAATTTTTGGTGTCCTTGGAGTTGTAGAAAAGAAAGATCACCTTGAACAACTCTCTGCAGGGATTTCCTGTTGCCATCCCTCCAGCTTCTTGTTGGAACGTCCAAAGGTGTTTGAAACTTCCCCTTTTGTGTCTCAAATACCCTGAAAACCCACTGGCTCCTAGAGTCCCCATCCTTTGATCCTATATTGTTCCTCGGGGCTATCTCATTTAATTCCTCAACAGATGGTAATGTTTGAGGATCTGCACATTAATTCAAAACCTCCTCTGCCAAGTCCTATCTACACACCTGTGTTTTTTCAACTCTACTCACTGCTGTTGTGCCTGATCCACAGTTGAAACTTAAGTAAATATGCAAGCAACTTGGTAGTATGAATTCTAATTGGTCTTAATGATAAAGACAAGGAAGCAGATAATAGGGGTAAATGCTGAATGATCAGAGAGACAAGTGAGCAAACTACTTCTTTCCTAGCCAGCTCCTTGGCCTGAAAAGGGGCATGCTCCTGTCTCCACCCAAATTCTTCTCTCCTCCCAGCCATATCACTCCTGTTTCCTACTCCCTACTGCTGGGATTAAAGGCATGTCATCACAAGTGCTGGGATCAAAGACATGAGATACCAATTGCTGTAATTAAAGGTATATGCCACCATTGTCTGACATCTATGGTTAACTAGTGTCTAGCTCCGCACTCTGATCTCAAGGTGAGCTTTATTTGTTAGAGCACAAACAAATCATCACCACACAACTTCTTTTAGTTAGGGTTAAGAAATCAACAATTATTAACACTCACCCATATCTTCATTACATTGGTATCAGCTGCTACCAGGATACCCAATAGTGGCTCAGCATCTGTCAGAGAGACAGATACAAACTTATGACGGAAATACCACTCTAGGGTATATGAACTTTTCCAGGAGGCTCAAGATGGCATATAATGGCATATGACATAAGTTCTCAACCTTCCTGATGCTGTGACCCCAATACAGTTCCTCATGTTGTGGTGACTACAACCATATTATTTTGTTGTTATTCCATAACTGTAATTTTACTATTATGAATTGTAACATAAATATCTGATATGTAGGATATCTTATATGTGATCCCCTATGAAATATCATTCGACAACCAATCCTCCCCACCCTCCCACCCCCCACCTCCCTACCCCGCATGTCCAAAGAGGCCATGAACCATAAGATGAGAACTACTGACACAGAATGAGTAGCACATGAATGAGACCATATCTTTTTTGTTGCTTGTTTGTTTGAATAGGAGCTTTGAAACCTACAGAAAAAAAGATAGGATCTTAAGGCATTAAAAAAAAAAAAAAAAGGCTTGCTTTTATTTACTCAATACCTCGCTAAAACTCTTTAATATTGAAGAAACAAATATTTAGTGAATACTAACTCACAATTCACATCTGTTATTTAGAAGGAGAAGATAGAAAACTACCAGTTGCTGCTTTGTGTGTATGACTTGTGCTAGAGGGTTCCAAAGAAGCTGTCTGCTAAGGACATCTAGCAAAGGCACACACCAGGGGAGAGTAGGGTTTTCCCTGTAGGGAGTTGATATTCAATCTGTCAGATTCTCTGAAATGAAACAGAAGCTGGAAATAAAGATTCATGACAGGAAGATGAAGGGAAATTACTTCCTCTAACCCTGGCTCCATTGAGCCTGGACTGCTAGAAACATGAGTACCAAGAACAGTCCAAAGGCACAGTACCCCACTCACCGGTGCTTTGGTTTAAATATGGAATGCTTCCCTCATGCTCAACATGTTAAAGCTTGAACCACCACAGGCTTTGGTTTGGGAATTCGAAACCCTTTAGATGATAAAGTCTTGTTGGAAGAGCAGGTTCTTGGTTGCGGGTTGCGTGTTTCTACCCCCACCCCCGCCTCCTGCCTACAACACAGTGAGTCCTTTAGCACATATTACCAGTGTGCTTTTCTATTTCACCACAGGTACAGACACAGCAGAACTAAAAGGTGTGCACTGAAACTCTGGGACCAATACAAACCTTTCCACTGTGCCTGCTATTCTCTCAGGTCAGAGTGATGCAAGATTAACATTAACCCAGACAGGAGGTAGCTGCTGGGAGTCATCTAGGGGTATCCTTCTTAGGTAATAGTGGTGGTGTTCTGACTTCTGGGAACAGCCTCCTCTAACAGCCAGACTTGATATATACATAATCCATCTCTTACTAAATGTTCACATACTCATTTCCTTTTGGGTAAAGGTATAGTCAGAGTTTAACTGTATTAAATATGGTCCTCAAGGCCAGCATATCAAAGCAATGGCCCCTAAACTTCTGAAGCAGAGTTCTTTAGCATCATTGGGGATATATTTGGCAATTACTATTTTTTCCTTTTGGATTGACATTGGTGATGGAGGGTATGGTAGATAAATGCTCTATCCCTGAACTGTACCCCAGGCCCCCTGTGGCTCCTTATTTTGTGGCAGGACCCTCACTAAATTAGCCAGAATGAGCCTAGTACCCACTCTGTAGTCCAGACTAATCTTGAATCTTCCTTCACCAGCCTCCAGAGTAGCTGGTAATGTATGAGGTCTTACCCTAACACAATAGTTATATGACGCAAATGTTATCAATTACCCTCTTCTGTGGTAGGCAATGCCTCTACCCATACCTTAAAGACATATGACCCAGGCTTGTGTGAGAGGTCAGGCTGGTCATCTAGAACCAAGTGAAGTTATTGACAGGAGAAGTGACTAAACATATTGAATGAACATGTGTGATTTACTATGGACAAAATGAGTTCATGAGGTAGAAATAAAAATACAAAGGGGGTATGTTAAACCTACGAAAAATATTGGGCAGAACAATGCAAAGGGAAGCAAAGGCTCATGGGTTTGGGAATTTCCTATCTCAGTCTGTTGCTTTGAGCCAGGGTGAGGGCCAGACATCAAGGAGGTGGTAGCACCTATTCAAACAGAGCATCTTTGTTCCCAGCAATCAAGGAGCAAAGAAAAGGATATAAAGGAGGAAGTTGGGGAAGGACAGGCCTTATGTCCATATCACTGATCCATTTCCTCCAGCTACAGCCTATTGTTAATGCATTCATCTTATGAACACATGAAGTGATTAATCCATTCCCCAACCCAGAACCTTAGAGATGCAGTCACTAACCCAAGCCTGTTAGCTAACAAATAAGGCTTCAGAGGAGGATGTGGTTGGGGGGCGGTGGTTGAATCAGAACCACAGACAAAGCAAAGGCTCTATTATCATCCTAGAGCCTCCAGGAATCATGAAATGCCCTAGCTAGCCTCGCCAGATGGAGGATCAACTCCTAGGTTCTGAAAATCCTACCCAAGTGTCAAAGGACAAAATCTACTGGAATATTGTTGCTACAAACCCTGATATGGAGGAGTTTTTAGGACAAAACTCAATGACACCCAGCCTAGAGTCATACAGTTTTCACTGTCCTTTGTGTGTGAAGTAAGAGAACTTTCCCCGTACTTCAGTGTATAGCTTCACAGCTTTTAATTGAAAATGTTTTATTCTCCCATGCCACCACATTAGCCAGCTATGAGTTTACCATTTGTCTGGAATTTTAATCCTCTCCATTTGGCATATCTGATTCTAGGCTGATTTTCAAATTCCATTTCTCTGAGCCTTTGGTTCTCCTATTTCTACACAATAGATTGTTGTGAGGATGATACTACAGCATCACCAGCTTCCTTTGTCACAGTGAGGATGACTCTGATGTGGTCTTGCTCCAGTTGTCATGTTGCCTTATTTCTGTGTCCTGCATTACAATTACAAATCTATTCATCCCACTGTGTAGTAAGCAGGATTAAGCCTGTTCCAAATTAAAATGCAATAAATGTGGGGTTTTATAGTTACAATTTTGCAGCAGCATCAAAATGCTACAAATCAGTTGTTTATAATAATGTTACAGCATGTTTTATGATTAAAATACTTCCCCGTTCAGATTTTTCTAAGATGTCCTTCAAAGTTGAGCCCGAGAACCATGAAGAATTAAAGAACTGAGTCCCAGTCATCTTCCTGCATCTTAACAAGCCATCCTGTGGACCCTTTATGTGTTGGTAAGCTAAGACTCTCCCCGTCTTCCAGATTGGCTTGTTGAGGTGGATAAACTCAGTGCTTGAAAATGCAATTTGAAATAGGAAAAAAAGAAAACAAAGAGAATATGGAAGAGTGGTTTATTAAGAATGTATTATATTCCATGCTAATGTCAATATAAATGCAAAGTAAAAACCCAGCTGGACTTTAATGCCTTGGAAAGATTCTGTAATTCTTCAGAATTTCATTAATCTAGTCACAAATAACTGGGCTGCTCCGTATGACTGCCCCACCCCCTCGCTCCCACCTTCATTCATTGCTCATTTTAAATAGTTTTAATGGCTTTGGAAGTATTCATGAATTCCAGTTGCTTCACTCTCCTAATCATGTTGTCAGCTTAAAATTCACATTTAATTAACCTCTTCACCCAAGGCATAAATCAATAATAAAACTCCAAATGCTTCCCATACCAATAGTGATTTCCATGCGGAGGGAAACTGTTGAAAATTAGACATTCAGATGCCTGAAGAAAAGTGGAGAACTAGAGGTGTGGAGTGTTAAAAAAAAAAAGTGTGAACTAAGAAAAAAAAAAACATGTTGAATTTGAGAGAGAATATCCACTTACTTAGTCATCAGTGACAGCTATGTCTTTACTTTAGGTTGGGAGACTGTCTTATCTAGAAAAAATAGAGGCAACATGCTACTAAAACAGGACTTAAATCATTAGAAGTAAAAGATTTAAAAGAAGTGTTTATAAGAAAAATAAAGAAGGCTATGTGGCCTGACAAATGTAATTCAAATTGTGCCAGGGACATACTCGCCATATGACCAGAAGTATGAATGTTAACACCTCCAACAATTGATTTCCCTGCCTATCAAATGGAAATACAACTTAATTACATGAAGGAGTTAAGGAGACATTTCAAAAGTCTGCATGATACACACACACACACACACACACACACACACACAAATGGAGACTTGTTCTTGACTATATGCAAATCAGGTTTATTTTTCTCAGAGAACTAATCACATCCAAGTCTTCCTCCGGTTTGGTTGAAGGACTCCATTCACTCACATTGGGATGCACTTATAAAGGTGTAATTTACATATCAGGAATTACACCCATATCATGAACAGAATTAATTCAAGGACTATTAGGAGATTTAATAGGTATTACACCATCACTGAGGCATGTTTCTGACACTGTTTTCTACTGCATCCCATCCATACCTCCCTTTATTTGCTTCCTTTACCTTTGTGTTTATATCTTTCTGGAATTTTATATAAATAGAATCATACAATATTGGTATTAAGGCTGGCTGCTATCATTCAGAATATTGTTTTTGAAATCACCTATGTTGAAGTATGCCTTAACAATTTATTTATTTGTATATTGAATATATTGAATAATATGTCATTGTTTTGATGTGGCATATTTTGTCCACATTTTACCAAGTGATACATACTTTGTTTTGAATTTGAGAGCATTATGAATAATATCACTTTGCAAATCCAAATAGAACATTTTTGAACTTTATTATAATATTTTGGGGTAGAATTGCTGGAGTGTATACTGTTTATTCTTAAACCTTTAAGAAAAACGCTGTTTCAATATAATTCTACTATTTATGTGACTACCAATACTATTAATTAGTATCCTAAGTAGTGTTTGGTACTGTAGTCTTTTTTTTTTTTTTTTTAACAATTTCTATTTTTTGCTTCTTTGGAAATTTCACATCATGCACCTCAATTTTGTTCACAACACAATCCCTGTATATCTACCCCCACAAAATAAAATTTAAAAAGCTATTAATTAAAATGAAACAAACAAACAAAAAACACTTTGTTCATCCATCTCCCATGCCTTTTTAATCAGTGACTCTTTAATGATCTCAGTGGCAATCCCATCTGCAATCTTTGTATCCAATCACAAAATGTCTACCTGTATAGGTGTGGTATGCTGTGTAGTGCTTGGTATTCTCTTAGGGACTAGTGCTAATGAGCTTTCATTCTTGTATATATTGGCCATGTAGGCACACGCCATATGAATTGTCTATTCAAGTGGCTTGCCCATAGTTTATTTTAGTCATCTGACTGAAGTTTCATGTTTCTCATACATTCTAAACCCAAGTTCTTTAATATGTAAGATATAAAATTTATACAAGACATATAATATAATATATAAAGATATCCAAATTATATGTATTTGTAATACATGTATTAGGATATATAATTTATACATGATATAGGATATATACTATATAATTATATATAATTTATATATCATAAAATATATAATACATAAAGGAAATGTTCTCTCAGACCATGTGATTTGTTCTCATGTCACTGAAAAAATTTTTAAATAGCTTCACTCCATTAACATTCTTTTCATGACTGGATGATGCTGTTCCTTTTATATCTGAGATATCTTTGCCTTATTCAAAGCTGCTAAGATTGTCTAGTTTTCTTCCAAAATTTGCCTTAAAACTGCTTTTACATTTAGGTCTATGATACATTTGAGCTGAATTTTTGCTAATGGTTAAGAATCCAAGTTCATTTTTCATGTGTTTCAGCACATATGCATATATAAGTACAAGTTTTTTTGTAATTGTTTTGTTTTTTGTTTGTTTGTTTAAGTAGAAGTTTTTTAAAGAAAAACAAAAACCGTTTGTTGAGATTTTGGTAGAGATTATAATTAGTCTACAGATAAATTTGGGAGGAATTACCATATTAAAAAACATTATCTTGTCTATGACACAGCTTCCTTCCTTGTTTTTGCCCCCCCCCCCCTCTGTATTCAGTTGAGTAATGTTTCCATCAGTTACAATAAAGATTTTGGAATTAAATTGTTTTACTTTTCCTTCCACTTTTTTTCATGATTTTTATCATTGAATTCTATAAAAGCCATCTCATGATCAAATAACTTATAAAAATGCATAACAAATCTAGAAATGAAAGAAAGTAAAATGGGAAGGGGACAAAGTAGATTCTCTCTACCTCTGCAATGGCTCCAATATAGACTTGGAGCACAGAGCACATGGTAGGTAACAAATTCATACTCTCAGAACCACCATTTGGTGAGCAGAACAATTATACACCACTTTGTTAAAACAGAGCATGATTTTCTTGTTACAGGGACAGGCACTGTGATGTTTCCTACCTTGAGCCCTTTTGCTCTATGGGAATCCCAATGCCAGAGAGATAGTAAGTTGCCACGATAGGAAAGAAGGCACTGAGTATGGAGACTTACAGTGTGCCTGTTGCAGGATACTTCCTTTGCCACCAGGCAGCCTAATGCCTAGCTGTTTAATCATGACCCAAGGTCCTTCACAAGGGAAATTCATTTCTCCTGATAGATATCTGTGACTCTTGACTGATCTTTGTTCAGTCTGAGCCTAACTGGCTCCCACTCTGCCACTGTCTCCCACTTGGTTGTCTTCAATGGGGTTCCTGGAGATAACCTGTGATAGTTCCCGGCTTTTAAGTCATTAGGTTCAAACTCAGAATATCATTGAAACTGAACTTAAGTTCAAATATATTACTTACAGAGCCCTGAGCATGGAGAAGAGGTGCCTTGAATGGGAGCACAATCTTCTTTCTTTTTGGTTCTTCAGAGGCAAGAATGAAAAGTCTGAAGAGGAGAAAGAAAACAGTGAGACAGAGATCTGCAAAATACATGAAGGAATAGAACATGAGCACTTTAAATTCTAAGGCAAATGTCTGAATCATCCACCGAAGGGTTTGTGGGAAAATAGAAAGCTGAGTATGCTAGGTGGGGAGATGCTTCTTGTTTTTATCTCTGACCACTGGATGTGAAGTTTTGCTGGTGCATAGGCAGCAGTCTTAGCTGTTGTGTCCTTGTTTCAATGCCTTACTTAAATTATAGCATATGTTTATAAAACAGAATGTTAAACTGAACATTCTAAAGTGGTACAGTGGGAAGAAAAAGTACACAATTTCTTTGATATGGATACTGATTTAGCCAAATGCTTATATTTTGAAAGACTATGTTTAAAAAAAATAAATTTTAGATGGGTGTAGTAGCAAATGCATTTAATCTCAGTATTTGGGAGGCAGAGCCAGGCAGACCTGTGAGTTCAAGATCAGTCTGGTCTACAGAGTGAGTTCCAAGAAAGCAGGGCTTTACAGAGAAACCCTGTTTCAAAAAAGAAAACAACGTAAAATAATTTCTTTGACAAAGCTAACATGCACAATTTTTGTATACTTTCCAAAAGTTCTACTTTTACACAAATTGCCATTAAACTGGAGATCATCTGCTTTACTTCAACTTCCAGACATAATCACTATAATTTCAGATTCCTATTTTTTTCTAGTAAGTTATCCTTTAATTCTGATACTCTTATTGTACATTTTCTCTTTCCTTCTAAATTTACTTCATTTATACATTAAATTACCATGACATTTTTATGCCTTCATTTTCTTTAAAATAGTTATCATGCAGTAACACCTGCTGAAGACACCATATATTTTGGTCGAAGGATGTAAAAATCAACTTGGTAAGGACCAGGAAGCCTCCTCCCTGGTAACTTTCATAGTACAGGAAGGTGTTAGTTAGGTTGCTGGAGGAGAATGGTCACTCCTACTTATCTGTGAACCATGCAAAGGACAATAATGACCAGTGTGGTAAGTAAAATATGCCTATGAATGCAATCTTGGCCAGAATGTTTTATGGGTGTATCTAACTGCCTTCTGCTCCATAAGAGGGAATGTATTCCTGGTACTATAAACCTTGTCAGGAACCCATGGTTGAGTAGCTCATGCATGGGTGAACCTACTACTACTATTATTTTTCTAAACAGCCATAGTGTCAAACTACCTTCTAAATTTGTATCTTTATACTTATAGATTAATGCAGCTCTCAGAACTCATCAGAGATGTTTCTTTGTGCAATAGATGACAGTTGTCCTAGTTGTTCTATTATTGTGATACAACATTCTAACCAAAATCAAGTTTGGGGAGAAAGGAGTTTTTATTTCATCTTCCAGTTCCCGTCAAGGTCCGTCACTGAGGAAGAACAGTACAGGAACTCATGGCAGGAAAGGAACCTGGATGCAGGAACTGAAGCAAAAGCCGTGAAGGAACGCTGCTTACTGGCTTGGATTCCATGACTTTCTCAGCCTCTTTCTTTGTAACAACCTAGAGCCAGCGGCCCAGGGGTGTACCACGCATAATTGGCTGGACCTTCCCATATCAAATCATTTATCAAAAAAGAAATGCCCTATAGACTTGACTACAGGCCAATCTGATGGAAATATTTTCTCAGTTGAGGTTCTTTTTCCCCAGGTGACTCTTGTTTGTTGAGTCAGGTTGACAAACAAAACTAAACAAAACAAAAACCTACACTGCATAGCAGTTAAAGCAGAAACAACTAACTGGTCAAAGTTCAAAGAATGGAATACTCAGCCACAAGTGGGCCATATGTATCTCCCCATTTCCCCTCAGGGAATATCTAGGAGGAGGAGGTGGAAAGAATGTAAGAGCCAAAGGTTAGGTAACTCCCTAGTGCAACAGTATATTGTGAACATGGGATTGTAACACGTGATATAAACATATGTGATTGCCCATACAAAACTTACATAAGATTAAGTCAGTCAACATTCTAGCCTAGAGAAGGAGGGATGACTTCCCAAGTCACACCTCTAATTGAGGACCTACAAACAGTTGATGGCTTCTCTTTTTTTAATTATTATTTTTTCTTATTTTACATATTCATCCCAGTTCCCTCTCCATCCCTCCTATCCTATTCCCCCTCTCCCCACCCCACTCCACAGGGAGGGTGATGCCTTCCAAGACGGATCAACAAAATCTGTCAAGTTATTTAGAGTAGGGACTAGGCCCTCTCTCCTGCCTCTAAGTTAAGTGAGTATCCCTCCATGGGGAATGTGCTCCCAAAATCCTTTCATGTGCCAGGGATACATCCTGGTTCCACTGTCAAAGGTCCTTGGTCTGCCCAGGCCTTCTAACTGAGACTCATGTTCAGGGGGGTCTGAGTTGGTCCAATGCTGGTTTAAAGAAATGTTCATAGATCTACATATTTACTACCCCAACTAGTAATCTGAGCATCAGTGGAAAGGCTACTTTAAATGCCCTTCCTTGGTAATGAGATTGATGACTAACTTATCTGCCATCATAGAGCCCTCATCTAGTAGCTGATGGAAACAGAAGTAGACACCCACAGCCAAACACTGAGCCAAACTCCTGGAATCCAGTTGCAGAGAGGGAGGAGTGATAAGGAAATGGAGGCAAGACCAGGCTACAGAAACTCACAGAGACAGCTGACCTGAACAAGGGGGAGCTAATGGACCCCCAGATGATGGCTTCTTGAGGTAGAAGAGTCAATGTTAAGGGCGTGTTCCTGGAAGGATTGCTCTGGTAGATGGTCCCATACTCATGAGTCTATTGTCAGTAGAACTCAGTGAATTATTAAAAGAAGGAGGACACTGAATTGGGAGGATGAAGAGGAGTTGGCAGTAGATATGAGAGTAATTAGAGCAAGGAGTAGAGGATAAATACCATCAAAATACATTATAAGCATGTATGAAATCCTCAATTAATTTAGATATATATCAAATGTTTCACACTCCTAACTGAAATAACTAGGAAACTGGTCGGGGAGGCAGGGTACATAACACAGTGGTTGTCAAACAATGGACTGTAGGCAGTTCTGGCCTGTGACTCATGAAAGAAGGGAGGCAAAAGGTATAAACATAAACGTTTTTCATCTCGTTGTTTACAGGAGGAAGCACAGTAGGGTTTGTCCCTAAGTGGTCATCAAATGGCATCAGAGGTGAAAAGGTCAAACCACCTAGAATGTGTGAGTGTTACAGAGGGGGCACTGAATAGAGAGAGAACAGCAGTACCCCTCCTCAGTGTAAAAAATGACTGTTCAAGACAATGGAACTTACCATGGGAAAGAGTAGGGGCAGTGAATCATAATTTCATGTGGGTTGAAATCATTGAGCATCCCATCAGACAAAATGGAATGGCTTTTTAATACACAAGTCTTCAGGTAGTGCTCTGAGGAGATATCATTCCTAGCCCATAGGATCTTGAATTCACTCTAAACAAACTTAAACGCGGCATGTGAAGCATTTAAACTGACAACAGTGTTTTAACTGCATCAGAGAAAAAATGTACAACATCATTTAAAGCAATAAGAAAAAACAGACTCCCCCCAAATATATAATCTACAATGGCTGATTTCCAAAAGAAAATTACCAGATGTTACAACAAGCAGAAACATATTATACAGCAGAAAAATCAGTCAATATAAACTGACACAGGAATGACAGTGATGATAAATTTAACAGGTGCAGATGTTAAAGTAACTATCATAAATATGCTCAAGATGTGGAAAAAATCTATAAAATAAATATGATTAAAATAGAAATAAATGACCAAAAAGATCCATATAAAACCTTTATTAAGTTATAATATAGCATTTGAAATAAAGAATACATTTAGTAGAATTACAAATAGACTACACACTAGCTGTGTTTAACAGTTATTAGACAAAAGATGACTTCCAATATACTGAAGTTTGACAAACTGTGAAGAATAAACATAAAGAAAGCAATCTTATAATACAACTTGACAAAATTGTAAAATAAGCTGTAGCCAAGGTAAATAATAAAAGTGATAAAGGAGTAAACAAAGCTCAAAAGGCAATGTTCAAAAGGCATCAACAAAGTTCAAAAAGTCAAGGATGATAACATACTGCCCTTAATCTAAGAGAACAAAAGACAACAGAGACATTTATAATTATTCAAGAGAAGAAGCAAAACAACACAGCAATCTAAAACTTATATATAGTGAAAATACCTTCAAAGATAGATGTGAATAAACTATTCATGGAGACATGAGAGGTGAGCAAATCTACTATTAGCAGGTTGTCCCTACAGGAAATGCTGAAGGAAGTTCATTGTTGTTGTTGTTGTTTGGAGGGGGGCGAGGAGAAGCATATACGCAAAGCAATGGGAAATACTAGTGAGCAAACATAAAACATATTTTTCTCATTGCCTGATCTGTTTAAAACATACTGACTGACTAAGCTGGGGAGGATAATCCACGTGTAATGTTATTTAGAGATAGGCAGTATGGAGAAAAGAAAAAGGTTTTCTATCAACTTTGGAGCAGGAGCCCACTTTTTAGTTGCAAGAGAGTAAAAGTGCTATAGTCTAGTAATCAAACACTGACCCCACCAGAAAGGAAGTGGAAAGCATATAAAAACAGTTAGTGTAAAAAGGTGAAATTACTGAAAAGAATTAAGATGTGTGGGCTGTTCGTTATCCCACTTGTGTGGGTGGATCCTTTCCTACCTGTAAGGGATATGTGCAGTGACACATTTTAAATCTGTGCTTATAATAAGATCAAAGAAATCCCCAAAGAAAAGCTTCTGTGTGTGTGTGTTTGGTATGCTACATGTGTGTGTGATTATAAGGATGTGTGCATGAGTTCTGTACATGTGTATGCTGCAGTCACACATATTTAGGTACACACCTGTGCATAAACATACACCTGCATATGCACCTGTGAAGGCTAGAGGTCAATGTTGGGTTTCTTCCTGCTTTGCTTTCTGTGTTATATTTCGATAATGCAGGTAAAGTTATTATTTTTTAACCCCCATTTGAAACTTCCCACTTGATTTTTCACAAAGACTTTTATTTACTTTTGTGGAGGAAAAAGCTAAAACATGTAAGTCAACAAATCTAAATTGTCTTGCTCCTTATCCCAGCCCTCAGATCAATAAGTTAAATGTTTGTGCTTCATTTTAGGATATAGTGGTCCAAGTAAGAGCAGGTACCTTCTCAAGCTAGATGTCTTCATCTGGTTTTGTTAATATAATATACTATCTGGAACTGTATAGTTCATATTGAACAGTAAATATATTGGCTTATGATTGTAGGAACTAAAGAGATCAAGGCTCAAGTATCAAACATCAATGAAGGCCTTCTTGCTATAGTATGAGATGTGGAAGTTGGAAAGTCAAGAGAGGCCAGGGAAGTGCTGGAATGCTCTTTATGTGGAATGCATTCCTAAACAATGGCATTGATCCACTCATGTTGGTGGATCCTTTGTGGCATAATTTCTCTTAAAGGACCTGCCTCCAAATTCTGTTCCTTTGTTACTTAAAACATGGATTTTAGAAGTGATCAATATTCAAATAATATCAATAGCTTTTTATCTTCCCACAAGTGTTAGCAGTGAAATTTCAGAGCTGTTTCCTTATCTTTTGCATTTAATGAACTGGTCTCCATTCCTTGGAAAGATAATCCTGGATAGTTGAAAATCTAAATCTACAACCCAAAGTTTATATTTGTAAGCCTTTAAAGAAAGTTCTACAAAAGAGAGTTCTGGGCCCTGTCTTCTATTGTCAGGTTAGGTTAGACAATGATATGTTGGTGAACTTGGGGTGAACAAAATTTTGCCAACAGCACTGTGTTTTCTAAAGCAGAAACTTTACGGGAATGTTGGGAATCATCTCTCGGCCAAGAGCTTATACTAGAAGGAAATACACTGGTGTTTATTCACTTGTGAAGGGAGTTTGTAGTTTTATAGGTACAAGGTGAGGCCAAGCCGAAATGGAAGTTTAGAGAAGCTAGCCTACAATACAATCAATAAAGGCATTTCTTGCAATTCCCTTCTCATTAGAAAAAAGAGACATTGAGATTTCAGCCACAGAGAATGATAGCTCAATCTTGGCAATGGCCACACATTTATTGATTTATTTGTTTGTTCTTAAAGTTCAAGGAGGAAATTTTTAGATCTCTTACACACACCACACAAATTTGTCAGTGACTCTCACAACGATAATATAGCACTGAATATTTCTATCGAAACTAAGAGAAAAACAATGAGTGGTCATTTGAGTGGATGATGAAGCTAATGAATCCAGAAGCAGATAGTTAATAAGACTTCATAGGTTGGAGCTAAGTGTTTAATAAATGATTAATTTGGATTTATTTAAAAATTTATTTAAAAATATGCCCTCTTAGGCATATACCCAAAGGATTCACATCAATGCAACAAAGCCATCTGTTCAACTATGTTCATAGCAGCACTATTTGTAATAGCAAGAACCTGGAAGCAACCTAGATGCCCCTCAATTGAAGAATTGTTAATGAAGATGTGGCACATCTACACAATGGAATACTACTCTGCAGAAAAAAATAATGGTATCTTGAAATTCGCAGGCAAGTGGATGGCACTTGAAGAAACCATCCTGAATGAGGTAACCCAGTCACAAAAAGAGAAACACAGTATGTACTCACTCATATTTGGATTTTAGAACTAGATCAAATGATCACCAGCCTATAATTCACATCACCAGAGGAACTAGGATACAAGTTGTATTCTAAGAGATTCATATAAAGTCCCTCACAGAACTGGGAAGGGACAAGTCCCCCAGACCTCAGGTAAAGTGGGGGAGGACAGCTAATGGAGAGAGAAGTAGGAGAAAATGAGAGGGAGGAGAGGAAGGCATGTGCAACCAGGAGGATTGAGCCTGGTTAGGAATGGAAAATAGGGAAGAGAGAGAGAGAGAGAGACAGAGACAGAGAGAGAGAACATAAAAGAGGGAGCCAATATTGGTTTGAAGATAAAGTTGAACACAAAGAAAGGTCGAGGGAACTACAAGACTGCTCCCAACTAACAATCTCAGCTTCGGTGGAAAGGCTATCATAAATGCCCTTCCCGGAGAGTGAGATCAACAACTAACTTCTCCATGGAGTCCTCAACTAATGCCTGTTGAAAACAGGAGCAAACACCCATACATAAACACTGAGTCGAACTAGAACCCAGAAGCAGATGGAGAGGACAAGACCATGCGGTAGAAGTACATAGAGACAGCTTACCTGAACAAGGAGGAGCTAAGGGCCACTAGACTGATAGCTGGGAAGCCAACAGGGGACTGACTTGGACCCCCCTGAATATGGGTCTCAGCCAGAAGGTCTGAGCAGTCTAAGAGACCTCAGACAGTGGAGCCAGGATGTATCCCTGGTGCACAAAAGGACTTTGCAAACATATCCCCCATGGAGGGATAACTACCTTATTCTAGAGATAGGAGAGAAGCCCTAATCCCTACTTCACAGGACCTGTCAGATCTACATGACCCCAACTGGATGGCATTCCCCTACATATGGTATTGTGGTGGGGGGTTGGGAGGGGAGGGTGTTTAGAATGCATGGGAGAGGGTAGAGAGGGCAAAAGGGAGGGAAGGAGGGAGGGAGGGCTGGAGGGGAGGGAGGGAGGGAGAGGGAACTGGGATCGACATGTAAAATAATAAATTAAAAAAAAAAAAAAAAAAAAAAAAACGCTTTGACTCCAAAATTTAAGTTGAAGAACAAGTTACTGGGGAAAAGTATTTCTATTTTTGTTTCCACAGAAAATGAAAAGATGTGGATTCCTTCCAGACTAATGTGGTTTGATCACGCCAGACCACCTGAAACAGAATGCAAGCTGATCCTACATTCCAAACAGCTGGACAAAACAGCCCTACAGACTACAGCTAGGATATCTGAATCTTCTTCGAATCCCCCAAGACAGCGCCCCTTACCAGCAGGAAGTAGTTTGGAAAGAACGACGCCCAAATTCCCAAATGTTGTGTATAAATGTTTGTTTTCATTTAATTGGACTTTGTTATATAAAATTAAATAAAAAAATAAATAAAAAAATTTGGAAATTGATACCAAATCATAGAAGTATAACTTGGGTTATTTTGTTGTTATTTTACATTGAAAATATATTTATTTTATATAATATATTCTATTTATAGTTTTTCCTTCTCCAAATTGTGTGTTCTGGTAAGCGCTCATGTAGTAAAGGCTGTACTTTCAAGAATAGATTGTTGTTTTGAAATGTCATGTAGGAGAGGTATGATTCTCTCTTTTTTTTTTTGCCATCTGAGTACACAGTTAGAAGTTTTACAGAAGATGCTGCTGCCTTGTTCTAGAAATCCCTAGCCTCCAGAATCCTGGGAGAATATGCTGATGTTTGGAGAGGAGAGTTTTTAATATTATCACAGCAGCACAAAATGGATACCCACAGTATCTGTAGATTTGGACCACTTCTGTTTTTCTTGAGGTCTACAGAAATCCTAGGGAATCTGGGCATGCCAAGAAGATTATTTCTTTTATAAGTCTTGGGACAGTGCACTGAAGGTAACAGGCTTGCATTATTTTCAAGTGAGCTTTGTAATGTTTAGTTCCATGACATAAATCTCCCCCCCCCCCTTCTTAGATTTTAGGGACAGGGTTTCTCTGTGAAACAGTCCTGGCTGTCCTGGAACTCACTCTGTAGACCAGGTTGGCCTTGAACTCACAAGGATCTGTCTGCCTCTGCCTCCTGAGTGCTGGAATTAAAGTTATTTGCCACCACTTCCTGGCTCATATTATAAATCTTAATTACTTAAAGATGCTTGGTTATCTCCAATTTCATGGGTGCATGTTACATATAAGATGTCAATCAAGGTCATTCTTTTAGGTCAAATGTTTTCAATATATATTGTTGTAATTGAGCATGAAAATAATAATGTTTAATAAGTTTACAAATACTGGGGATATCAAGGAATCAAAAATATAATCACTTTTGTTTATAAATATATTGTCTACAAAATTGCTACAAATCAAGGATAACTTAAGGGGGAAAAGAAATTTACCAAGAAAATAAACACTCCGATATTTTTTAAAAGACCAATCTAGATATGTTCCTGTTATCCCTGATCTCTCCAAGACCTTTATCATGAACTTTGTTGAATTTTCTCAAAGGCTTTTTCAGCATCTAATGAGAGGATCATATGGTTTTTCTTTTTCATTTTGTTTATATTGTGGATCACATTGATAGATTTTCATATGTTGAACCATCCCTGCAACCCAGGGATGAAGCCGAGGTGGATGATTTCTCTGATGTGTTCCTGGATTCTATTTGCCAGTATTTTATTGAGTATTTTTTATTAATTTGCATCAATGCTCATGAGGGATATTAGTTTGTAGTTTTCCTTCTTAGTTGTGTCTTTGTGTGGCTTGGGTACCAAAGTAATTGTGGCCTCATAAGAAAAATTTGGTAATGAACCTTTTGCTTCTATTGTGTGGAACAATTTGAGGAGTATTGGTATTAGCTCTTCTTTGAATTTCTGGTAGAATTCTGCACTGAAGCAACATTATAAAAGCAACATCAAACTGAATGGAGAGAAGCTTAAAGCAATTCCTCTAAAATCAGGAACAAGACAAGGCTACTCTCTCCATATCTCTCCAATATTGTACATGAAGTTCTAGCTAAAGCAAGACAACAAAAGGAGATCAAAGGAATACAAATTGGAAAGAAGTCAAATTTTCTCTATTTGTAGATGATATGATAGTTTACATAAGTGACCCAAAAAACTCTACCAGGGAACTCCTACAGCTTATAAACACCTTCAGCAAACTAGCAGGATACAGGATATACTCAAACAAATAAGTAGTCCTACTATAAACATAAGACAAAGGGGCTGAGAAAGAAATGAGAGAAACATCACCCTTTACAATAGCCACAAGCAACATAAAGTACCTTGGGGTAACACTTACCAAACAAGTAAAAGACCTATACAATAAGAAATTTGTGGCTCTAAAGAAATAAATTAAAGAAGATACCAGAAAATGGAAAGATCTCCCATGCTCTTGGATAGGTAGGATAAACATAGTAAAAATGACAATCTTGCCAAAAGCAATCTACAGCTTCATTGCAACCCCCATCAAAATCCCTGAACAATTCTTCACTGACCTTGAAAGAATAATACTCAACATTATAGGGAAAAACAAAAGACCCAGGATAGCCAAACAGCCCTGTGCAATAAATGAACTTCAGGAGCCATCACCATCCCTGACTTCAAGCTCTATTATAGAGCTATAGTCCTGAAAACAGCTTGGTATTGGCACAAAAATAGACAAGTAGACTAATGGAATCAAATAAAAAAATCCTTATATTAACCCACACATATTAACCTATGAACACCTGATTTTTTACAAAACAGCTAAAGTTATACAATGGAAGGAGGAAAACATCTTCAACAAATGGTGCTGGCACAACTGGATGATGGTGTGTGGAAGACTGCAGAGAGACCCATGTCTATTGCCATGCACAAAACTCAACTTCAAATGGATCAAAGACCTCAACATAAATCCAGCCACACTGAACCTCTTAGAAGAGAAAGTGGGAGGTACCCTTGAACAAACTGGTATAGGAGACTGCTTCATGAACATAACTCCAGTAGCACAGACACTGAGATTGACAATTAATAAATGGGATCTCCTCAAACTTAGAAGCTTCTGTAAGGCAAAGACCCAGTTGACAAGACCAAACAGCAACCCACAGACTGGGAAACATTACCAATCCTACATCTGACAGAGGGCTGTTCTCCAAAATATACAAAGAACTCAAGAAACTAGTCAACAAAACACCAAATAACCCTATTAAAAAATGGGGTACAGAGTTGAATAGAGAATACTCAATAGAGGAAATCAAAAAGGCTGAAAGCACTTAAGAAAGTACTCAACATCCTTAGCTATCAGGGAAATAACTCTGAGATACCATCTTACTCCTGCCGGAATGGCTAAAATTAGGAACACCAATGACAACTGTGTTGGAGAGGATGTGGAGAAAGGGAAACACTACTCCATTGCTGGTAGGAGTGCAAACTCCTACAGCCATTTTGGAGATCAGCATGGTGGTTCTTCAGGAAAATGGGAATCAGTATACCACAGGACCTGGCAATTCCCTCTTAGGTATATACACAAATGATCCACATCCATGTAACAAAGACATGTGTTCAACTATGTTTGTAGCAGTATATTTGTAATACAAGAACCTGGAAGCAACCTAGATGCCCCTCAATTGAAGAATGGATAAAGAAGATGTGGCATATTTACACAATGGAATACTACTCTGTGGGGGAAACAAAAAACAAAAAACAATGGAATCTTGAAATTCACAGGCAAGTGGATGGAAGTTGAAGAAACCATACTGAAAGAGGTAACCCAGTCACAAAAAAGAGGAACATGGTATTTACTCACTCATATATGCTCATATATGGATTTCTGATTTCCAACATAAAAGAAAGGATCATCAGCCTATAATCCACACTGCCAGAGAAACTAGGATACAAGGAGGAATCTAAGAGATTCATAAAAGGTCCCTCACAGAAGGGGAAAGGAACAAAATCTCCTTTGCATAGTGGGAGTGCAGGGGGTCAGTGAGTGGAAAGGGAGCTAGGAGAAAGAGAGAAGGGGAGAAGAGGAAAGCATGTGGGACTAGGAAGATTAAGTCAGGGGAGGATTACAAGAGGAGAGAGAGAGACCATAAAAGAGGGAGCCATTATAGATTTGAAGAGAAAACTGACTCTAGAGAAATGTCCAGAAACCTACAAGACTGACCCCAACTAACAATTTGAGCAACAGTGGAAAGGCTACCATAAGTGCCCTTCCTTGATAATGAGATCGATGACTAACTTATTTGCCATCATAAAGCCCTCCTCTATTAGCTGATGGAAACAGAAGCAGATATGCACAGCTTAACACTGTGATCCAGATGCAGAGAGGGAGGACAAGACCAGGCCACTGCACAAAGACATTTGACCTGAACAAGGAGGAGCTAATGGACCCCTTGACTGGTACCTGGGAAATCAGCATTGGTTCTACTCAGAACACCTGGGCATGGCCTGGGCTATCTAAGGGACCTCTGACAGTGGAACCATGATGTATTCCTGATGCACAAAATGACTTTGGGAGCACGTTCCCCATGGAAGTATCCTCCCTTAACCTAGAGGCAGGAGGGAGGGTCTAGTCCTTACTCCAAATGACTTGACTGGTTTTGTTCACCCCTCCTGGAAGGCATCACCCTCCCTGTGGAGTGGGGGGGTGGGTGGGATGGGAGGGTGGTCAGGGGACATGGGAGAGAGGAAGAGAGGGAGGGAAGGAGGATGCAGGGGGGAGGGAGGGAGGGAGGGAGAGATGGAGGGAGGGATGGAAGGAGATGGAACTTGGATCAATATGTAAAATAAAAAAAGGACAAACAAATCTAGAAAGAATACAGATAAGGTAGTTCATTTTCCCTGCTACTATGAATAGAGCATCAATAAACATGGTTTTGAATGTATCTCTGAGGACAGATATAATGCCCTTTGAGAATCTGTTCAGTAACACTACAACTATGTCATGTGATCCTTATATTTTAAGTCTCTTTAGAAATGTCTGTACTGATTCCCATATGGATGTTCTCAGTTTTCACTCCCAGTAGAAGTGAACAGGATTCTTTCCCCCATGTCCTCACCAGAAACTCTTTTCTTGATGATGGCTATTTTGTATAGAAAGTGAAGTAGTTTGCACTTGAATTTTCCTGAGGGCTTAAGATACTGAAAAAATTTAAAATACTTATTAGCCATTTATCTTCCTTCTTTCTTTCCTTCTTCACTCCCTCCCTCTCTCCCTCCTTCCTTTCATCTCTATTTCTTTCTCTCTTTTTGAAATAGTCTCTGTTCAGTTCATTATCCTATGTATTGTTTTTCAACTTTGTTTTGGTTTTGGTATTTAAATTTGCAAGGTTTGGTGGTAGTGGTGGTGGTGGTGTGTGTGTGTGTGTGTGTGTGTGTGTGTGTGTTTGTGTACATTGATGTGCGAACCAGAACATCTGCTAAGTTAGAAGATGAGGGGAGAAAATGGGAGACACAGGTCAATAAACAGTGTGTGAGTGAAAATGCCATAATGAATTCCATCACTCTAGCTGATAAATATCAGGTTTTTTAGTGAAGCACACACACGCGCACATATATACATATATGTGTATAACAAGAATTAATTTAAAAAAAAGAAGCCATGAATTTGAAAGAGAGCAAGGGGGGCATGTGAGAGAGTTTGGATACAGAAAGGGGGGAAATGATATAATAATTAGATTATAATCTCATAAATTAAAAGGAGTAATAGAGAAATTCAATAACCATGAAATAATAAAGAACAGCCAGCTGGTGGTAGTACATGCCTTTAAAGCCAGAACTCAGGCGGCAGAGGTAGGAGGACTTCTGAGTTTGAGGCCTGTCTGGTCTATAGAGTGAATTCCAGGACAGCCAGAGCTGTTACACAGAGAAACTCTGTCTCAAAAAATAAATAAAAAACAATACAACAGAAACAATAAAAAGAAAAGAAAAAGAAAAAAGAAAGAGCCAAAATCATCTCTCACTATCCTTCATCAGTGTATTCAATCTGAACATTTGCTCTCTAAATTCCAGGTGTAGCTAATGTAACAGTGATATTGGAGTCTTGGGCTACAGGGGATGACTCTGGAGATCCTAAAACACTAGGTTTGTCTGTTAAGACTTAAATCAAATGAAAACTGTAACAGAGAAAATAAAAATGGAACTAAAGTCAGTTGAGCTATTCCAGGAAGAGAAAGGTACCTCAGTGTACTGTAGGACAAAAATGTGGCAAAGGGGCAGAGGTCAGGTGCGCATAGTTAACCAGTTCTGTTTAAACTGTGTCTGGTTGACTTTTGTCAATGGTTGCTCACATAGAGGTCTTGTAGTGTTTTATAAGTCATTGATGCTTAGGGGTATATTTAATTATTTCATAATGTTTATCTCAGAGACTTATTACTGGAGTCCCAGTTAACCACAGAAAAGACTCAGCAATGGAGACATATACAACATGGAGATAGAACATGGAGGAAGAAGTACTAAGATCTCATCCTATCTGCTATTCCCATTGGATACACTCAAACCTGAGTGAAGAGTCACATAGATGCAGCATCCAAACCCATGTTATAGGAATATTAAGTGGTGTTTGATATCAGGGAGTGCCTCCCCCACTAATAGAGTTAAAGAACTTGTAAATGAGGTCCATTCAACCTTCAGAGATAGCTTCCTTATAACTTTCTGCTGTGGGAAGGTGCAATAAAAACATCCTTGTTGAGGAGCTAATGGGCTCCCAGACTGATAGATGGGAATACAGCATTCCACCGACTCAGACCTCCTGAACATGGGACTCAGTTAGAAGGCCTTGGCAGTCTAAGGGACCTTTGACAGTAGAACCAGGATGTATCACTGGTACACAAAAGGACTTTGGGAGTACATTCCCTGTGGAGGGATACTCCCTTAACCTAGAGACAAGAGGGAGGGCCTAGTACCTACTCAAAATGACTTGACAGATTTTTTTTTTTTTTTTTTTTTTTGAGAAAAGTCTATGTCAAAGTTTTATTTTGAAATTTCGGTAGGAGAAAAAGACAGCCAATTCAAAGATGTTCCTTCTGTTGGAGATATTTATAGAAAAGCAAAAATTGACAATGACTTGACAGATTTAGATGACATGTGGAGTGGGGGGGTGGGTGGAATGGGAGGGTAGTGGGGGGGCATGGGAGGGTGAAAGAGAGGGAGTGACGAAGAGGGAACTGGGATCAATATGTAAAATAAGAAAGATGATAAACAAACAACAAACAAACATAAAAACCTCCTCGTTAGGGTTTGGCTATGAAACACTCCTAATTCCTAAAAAAAAAAAAAATGTGTGTTAGGGGGTTGGCCCTCAGCTAGTGGTACTATTTGGAGAATTCGGAATACTTTATCAAGTGGGCATCAATGGAGAAAATAAGTCACCAGGAGTGTGCCATTGGCGACTTTAAATTCTTCATGCCCTCATTCCATATACTTCTTCCTGTGGGCCATGAGGTGAGTATCTGATGACATGTGAGCCAACCAGCAATACTGGCTTTTTACCCACATGCCCAGCATCAATGGCACCAAGAACTAAGGATCTCTGGAGCCATAAGCAAATTAAATCTTCTTTCTTTTAAGATGTTCATATTAGACTTTTGCTTTTTTTAATTACTGCAATAGGAAACTGAAAAAAAAAAAAACAAAAAAAGTGCCTCATTATTAAACTTCCCAACCTCCAGAGTAGTGAGAGAAAAACAAACAAACAAACAAACAAAAAATCATAATTTTACAAATGAAACAATTTGTGGTATTCTTAAAGCACCACAAAATGGAGTAAAGGTGAATTAATCTTTGTTTTACAGAATCTTAAATTACTCAGCTAGTGGAAACCTGGGACATTTGGTTCAAAATAACAATATGAACTAAAATATATTTAAAGTTATCATATTTATGGATCCCTGAGAACCTTGCATAGCCTCTCCTTGTGTTTCCTTTTGAGGAAAAGCACTCTGACTTGGAGATGTTTATAACAGGCTTAAAGAAATAATGAAAATAAAACATTATGATCTTTGATTGACAGAATTAAAATAACTTAGCTAAAAGTCTAGGGAAATTTCATCATAGAAATAACACAGTGAGTTAAATTGTTACTTCTATGAAATGTAATACTTAAAAAAATACCATCACTGATAATAGTATGCCAGGTTATATATCATAGACAGTGAGGGATCTGGTATATCTACAGAAATTCCATGCACTTTCTGACATAAATATGTTAATGTTTCCCCACACAAAATGTCATGGAAAATTTTAAGCCTTTCTTGTTATTTGGCAGTACATTGTACATAATTCAACTTATCCTAAATAATTCTAACCTTTCCTATTCCAGGGTGAAATGAACAAACCCTTTCAGAGTTTCTGGGAATTCTCAAATTCAGTAGAGATCAGAATTTTATTTAAGAATTAAGTGGGAGTAAAATATCATCATATGGTTTCCCAAATTTCAAAAGTTTGGAATACTTGATTAAAGATTATTACATGTAGCTGGGAGTCAATATTTCTTTGAATGAAGCAACAAAGAAGACCTTTACAAGCAAATATAAGAGGTGATGTGATTATAGAACTTAAGTTTTTCGTTGGAAACATTCCAGTCTCTTAAATAGTCAAGGACATGATAACGTCCAGAAAGAATGGGGTGCTGTTCTGGAAAGACATCAGTTTCTTTGGTTAATTTCCCAAAGGATAAAGATCTCTTATTATTAAAAGATAAAGAGATAAAGAAAAATTTGTCATTTTAATGACAAATCCTAAACTTGGTTTTCTAAGTAGTTACTGTTAATATGAAATTTCATTGAAAATCTTATAAACAAATATATGAAATTTTGACTAGCTTTAATGAAACAATACAAAATTTCCCTTTGTTTACTTGTCTACAACTTTCTATATCCTTGAAGAGATTCATCTCATATTTTCCTTCTGAAATAACCAATCATTTTGCTTCAGGCAAAATGTCTCTGCTTTATCCTTCACAAAATGCAACCGATACTTCTTGCATACACTTCATGCAGTCCTTTTCCTTCACTGTTATTTCTGGTATTTTCATTTACATATATTGGAGGTGTGTGTGTGTGTGTGTGTGTGTGTGTGTGTGTAAAATTTACCATTTATAACTTTTCTCATCTCAAAATTTAAAAATGGATAATTAGAACCATCTGTCAAATGCTAGCATTTTATAACAAACTAGCAAATTTTATAAGTATTCCATGTCACAACTTTTAGACATGATTCTTCCCAGTGCAAATTTTACTAAGGTAAAAAGAGCATGTTTAATAAAAGAGAAATAGATTTAGCCTTGTTTTTTGGGGGGCACTATATAGCAACAAGAACCCCAAATCAAACAAGCAAAATTACAAATTTAGAACACTTATTTAGATATGACCTATATATTGATGAATATCTGTTACTTTATTTGACTTTATTTAACTCTAAACTTACAATCTACCAAAAAGATAATATGGAGAATTTGTTTTAGGCACACTTACAGAATTTAATATTGGTTAAAATTAAATTTGTGAAGATGATTTTTTCAATTGAAAGGACATGTATAATTTTTATAACCTTAAATGTCTAGTAAACAAAGTTTTTATGTTGACACTAGAAAGGCAGAAAAGATAAAAACTAATTTTCGGCTAACCTTTTAAAAATTAACTAATATTAAAATCAAAGAACTACCCAAATCAAATTAATGTAATAAAATATGTATTAGTTCCTATATTTATGAGATTTTCTGAATACTTCATTTAAGTACTTATTTTCCTTTATATCAATTAAAATTCTATAGGGAAATTTATAACTTAATTTGGCAACATAACATATGCATACATACATACAATACATACATATCCTAACAGATAGATGCAAACAGCTTATAGCTCTGTCTAAATTTTCTGCATGATTGATGCAGACATGAATCCAATAATGCAAAGCAAAAACTCATTAGTTTGTTTACATAAACAGACTCTCATCTCTGCCCCAGTTTATGTTTTCTTTCACATTGTGTTTCTGGCTTACAGGGCAAGTTGTTACCGGTTCAATATGGAGAACAAAGCTTTCCACTGCAATTTATCGAGGAGACAGTGAAGTTGAAGGATTTCTTTAATACTGACATATTTCAGGCTGTGAAATAAATTTAGCCCAGGTACTAAGTATTCCTCCCAAGTGCCTTCTTGTACATAGATATACTAACCAGGTTTTTTCTATAAGTCTTTTCTTTTAAGCTTTAGGTTATTGCTTTTGAATGTTCTTAAATTCTTTTGGAGACCTAACTGGGGCAAAGGGTGTAAAGTCAAGAAAGTGACATCAAATGAAAGGAAGGTGGCAGAGTCAGAACTGCAGCTTTCACTCACCATCGCTTATTGGAGATCTGAGCTCCTGTTAGTGGCTTCTTAGTTTTGTTGACTGACTCAGTAAGAAGCTGGAGGATCATTTTATTAGAGTTTAGGAGAAAACAACAGGGCTGGCAAGCTGTAAATCTTGGCAGTTGCTATGGAGAAAAGAAAGTATTTTTGTGTTAGGGGCCAAAAAAGTAGGCAGATCCAGCAATGGAAAGATCAGCAAGTGGCTGCAGCCTGGTTACAACTTTTCTACAAGAGATAGAAAGGAAATGTTACAGTTCTTCTGGTTCCAACTCTGAAATTTGGAAGCATTTATAACAAAAATTATTATTTCCATCTCCTAATCTTCTCTTCAGTTGAATCAATATTCTCAAGGCTCAGTCTTCTGGCCAGGTGATTGACAAGTCAAGCTGGATTAACTCAAAGAAGGGAGAAATAGTAGGCAATGCTCTGGGTGGTGTGTGGAATGTGTGGAATACTAGAGTCAGAAGTACAACTCAGCCTTACAGACTACAGCCAGGATTTCTGCATCTTCTTCAAATCCCCTTGACAGCGCCCCGTACCAGGAAAAAAACGATGCCCAAATTCCCAAATATTGTCTATAAATGTTTGTTTTCATTTAAATGGACTTGGATATATTAAATAAATAAATAAATAAGGCAAAAAAAAAAAAAAAAAAAAAGAAGTACAACTCAGATTCTATTCTTTTGATGAGGAGGAAGTCATTTTTCTCTAATGGGTCTTTAAAAGGTTCTGCTCTCTCATTCTTACATGGCATTTTAAATCCCAAGAAGTGACAATTATGAAGCTTCTCTTCTTATCGAAAGAGGAAGTGGTGTCCAAAGCCAATTAAGAGGGATTGGTCCAGCTTCCAATGCCTCAGCAGCTGGCAACATTTGTCTAATTGCCTGACATGGAGACGTTCCTGTATGAGGACAGGACAGGACAAAGTGGCCTTAAAATATCTGACTAATGCGCTAACCATCTGTCTTAGTTTCTTTTCCTGTTACTGTGACAAAATACTCTGATGAAAGTAATTTAAGAGTAAAGGGTTTATTCCAGTTCATAGTTCAAAGGTACAGGCCATTGTGGTATGGAAATCAAGGAGGAAGGAGCTTGAAACAGCTGGCCATATCATACCCACAATCTAGATGAAGAAAGTATTGAATAATACATGATACTGCCCAGGGCCCATTTCCCATTTACATGGGCCATGATTCCAGCCAGGAATGAATGGTGCATAGTGGGTAGGTCAATGAATGTAATCAAGAAAATCCCTCATAGGCCTTCTTAGAGGCCCAGCTAGCAAGTGATACTAAATTCTTTCACATTGACAATTAAAACTAGCCATCACAATTCCACCATCAACTTGATACCCCAAACATCACTTTTAAGCCATAACCTTTAACCCCTTGTCCCCATAACCTCATGACTATTTCAAAATCTCCATAGTCTTCAACAGTCCCTAGAATTTAAGAGTTCAGTCTGTTAACTGTATTCTTCTATGAATAGAAGTTACATACTTCCAACCTGTAATAACACACAGTAAACATCCATTTCTTTTGCAAAAGTGAAGAATCCAGGTATAGGAAGAATGATCAGACCGAATCAAGACCAACGCACAACCACAAAAAATGACAAAATATTTTTCTATGACAGGAATTTATCCAGAACTAAAGAAGAGCACTTATAGCTCAACAAAATAAAAAAGCACCAGTATTCGGAAATTAACCTCATATAGGAACAGAAACACTGTTAAAAGACAGACCAATGACAAAGTGTTCATCATTACTCCTGAGAGACATGAAAGTTGGCCTAAAGCATAAAGGTATGAAAGTAAAAGTTAAATGATGTCTTACTGTACACTTTCGGTTAATCAGAGAGATATAAGATTCAATGTGAATCTTCACATATTGCTTATTGAAAGGGCAAAATGAAAAGAGCCATTTTGAGAAGTAGCTTGCTAGTGTCATAAATTTCAGAGTAACCTTATGCAACCTAGTCTTCACACTCCTAGAAAATTAACCCAAGGAGATGAAAGCATATGTTGCCACAGCTGTGTTGTTCACAGTAGCTTTTAAAACTATAAACAGTCAAATCAATCCAATGTCTATCACCTATTGAATGAAAATAAAAAAAGAAGACTGGAATATGCATGCAATAGAATGCTAGTTGTAGATTCTTCATGCATCTCTAAAGCATTATTCTAAAGGAGAAATACATAATGCATTCACACTGACACAGACTTTATAAATCCACTTATGAAATGCCAGAAAAGTTAAACTCCAGTGACAGGGAGCAGATTAATCATTGTCAGGATCTTTATACTGGAGAGGAGACTGACTAAGGAGGATATCAGTGGACTTCAGCATGATGGAAAGGTCCTACGCCTTTACAGTGATACTTAGTATCTGGAAGAATGATAAGACTCCTGACATAGTATTCTTAGAGTTGGTGGTAGTTACAGGATTTAATTTATGTTTACATGAAACTGACTTTGAAAACCTACTTAGGCTTTGTGTTAAATGTTGCAATGGTCAAGCCATGCTTACTCCTTGTTTAGTCTAGTTGAAAGAAAAACGGAGAACAAATTTAATAATTGCAGCACATAATATATGATGTAACATTAATAGATATATGTACATGACTTTTAACGACATAGACAAAATTACTAAATGAAAGAGTTAGATGAAAAAGCGTGCGTCTCTACCTCACCACTGATCTCCGTGAATGTTATTACATCTGCCAGTGTCAAATGCTCTACAAAGGCAAAAAAAGGCTGTACATGGAACTTACAAAACAGTTAAAATTCCAATTCTGTTTTTCTGTGTACCTTAGTACTCCTGTATTTTTATTCCTACCTTCATTTTGTGTACTATGATAGACATCATTATAAATATGGCTTCTCCTATAACTAGCACTCACGTTAAGATTTAAAACAGTTTTAGATTCTTTTTAAGGTCCTTGCATGCTGGTTGATTATTTATTGGTGTTTTGACATTTCTAGAATATGATCCTGTCACCCTGTAGAGAAACTGTATGGTGAAATCCAAAGTGTCATTGTTTCACACAGGAAGTGTTTGGGATGAGCAGTTTTGACTCTGTCAGCTTCATTTGTGAGAGAGCTAATTTAGGTAGCATTTGTAAGCACTCCCATGGTGAAGCATGCCTTTGTGAGAGAGATAAATATGAATACTCTGCCCTTGGAAAAGCTACTGAACTTTTTCAAATCATTCCACTGCAGGGAGACCATAATTTTCATTGGGAATATTTTGAACCCTAAATTGAATGGGTGCATAACTTTTTGAGTCTCCTCTGTACTTTTGTATAAGAAAGGCTTTTGTGAATTGACCTTACAAGACACATTTTATGGGTAACAATTAATGAAAATAGTCATTCAAGCTAATGAAACTGATAATTAAAAGCCATCTTCAATTTTAATTAGATAGGAAAGTATTGCCATGAAATAGTATGGAAAGCTGTTTGGAAGCTGAAGGTCTGCTGTTCCTCGGCAGAGGGTGATGACTATTCAGGCAGGGAACCCATCTTGAACAAGACTACAAATTGGAATGTCCTCTTCCATTGCCTCCTGTCTTCACATGTCAGTGGGAAAGAAAATTACATACCGACTGGAAATGGAATTTTTTTTCTCAGAAAGAGGGTGTCATGATCTGAACATTTGTGATACTACAAATAATACATATTAAAATACTAATCCACAAGTTGAAAGTTTCAGCAGGTGAGGACTTAGGAGATGATTAGATCATGAAGGGAGATGATTAAAATATGAAGTCAGGTTAGTGTCTTTCTAAAGACTCCTTGCTTACCATTATGCCATATAAGGAAGGTCAAAGCAAGAAGGTGCCATCTTTGAAACTACAAAGCAGGCTTCCCTCTAGACATCAAATAGCTGGCATCTTTATCCTTTCTCCATCCTCTAAGGCAATGAAAAAATGAGTTTCTGTTGCTTGATAAGCTGGCCAGTCTATGACACTTCATTATAAACAGATGGATGTATCTTACTGGGCCAATCCAATGAGTTTCACCTGCCACTGCAATTTTTCTCTTACCAGTTCTAAAATTTTTAACTTCTGATTTTTAATATGACTTCCTGATAGTAGTTCTCAGCTGGTTTGATTCCAAACTCATAGTGGAGCATGATTTTGGGTATGTACCAAAATCAGAGGGCATGATGGAATATAACCTTTGAAAGGCTGGTGCAGACAATTCACAAATGTCCTTAGCTTGAGCTTTTCTCTTTAACCCACAAAGAGAAGTTTGAGTCATTGCTCTGTTAATGATTTATTTTGAACCCTTTATTCCACTAAAATACTATTTCAACGTTTTCAGGACCCTTCCTAAGTAAAATGAGTAAGGAGAGTTGCAAGATCTTTTCAGCTTTAGTAGGATGGTATTTTTGGACTAGCTGGCATTTGTATAGGTAATAGTTCTAATTTTAAGTGATGGAGGGCATGTCTTCAGGCTGCACTCTGTTTCTGGATGGTGAGTAGATGGTACGGAGGAGGCCACTGATGCCAGAAGACCTGTATTTGACTCCTTGTTTAACTGGTCTCTCTTTAAAATCTTCTTTGAGCATACCCTGTTCTGCTCAGTGGTCAGGGAAACTATGTTCACTCAGCTGTATTCCCAAGTTCATTTCAGCACTATCAGGACATGAGGTGAACTTGATGCTGGGATTCAAACAGGTTCCTTTCCACTGTCTCACCATTTCTGATCCACTTCTAGAAGATTATGATGTAGATATCC
Source organism: Phodopus roborovskii (assembly GCF_943737965.1). Taxonomy (NCBI): domain Eukaryota; kingdom Metazoa; phylum Chordata; class Mammalia; order Rodentia; family Cricetidae; genus Phodopus; species Phodopus roborovskii. The sequence goes on from NW_026126409.1 coordinate 23,311,281, forward strand.
AGCTTCTAAGACATAGCCCTCCTCTGCAAATACTCTAGATGATGGGCATTTCCCCTGTGCTATTTGCACAGTAACTGTTTTTGTACACAGAATTAGAATAAAACAAGATGGTTATCCACTTTCACCAAAATGAAAGAGCACATTCCTGTGTCACACTTTAGAGGACCAAAGGATTCCCACAGCACCATGTTTCTAAGAATTTTTTTTCAGAGTGTCCATGTGATGTATCAGCAGCTAAGGAGTTAGCCTTCATGGAAGCATTTTTTAAATGTAGTTTTCCTTATAATAACATGGGGGCAGTGTTTTATTTGTAATCATTTTGGATTTATTAAAATTATTTTTAAAAACTTGACAAGAGATTACAGAGATTTCCTATAAGCATTCACCTATTTCAGGTTCCCCTAATTACATTACTATGAAGCGTTGTCAAAACAGAAAGGAACACCTATGTTTAATCAAATTCCAGGTTTCTGAAATGTTTAGTTTTCCACTAATGTTATGTTTTATTTTTTCAAGTGCTATTTCTAACTGTAGCAGCTTCATGTATTATAATTCTTTCCTTCGGATGTGACATTCTTTCTGGAATTTATACTCAGTTATTGTTTGTGATGGTTAGCTTTGGTGACTATTAACATAGCCTACAGTCAGCTGGAAAGAAAGTCTTAATGAGGAATGAGCTAGATCAATTTGGCCTATGGATCAGGTTGGCCTATGGATCAGGTTGGTCTATAGGTATGTCTGTGAAGGATTATCTTAACTGTTAAATGATGTAGGAGATCCCAGGATTGTTTCCTAAGCAGGGCCCTATATACTGTGAGAGGAGAATGAAAGCAAACAAACATTTTGTTCTCTTAACTGTGGATGTGATAAATCTCTACTTCAATCTCCTAGGCCTATGACTTTTCTGCAATGATGGACTGCACCCTGAAGTGAGTCCCTTTCTCTCCTATGTTGCTTTTTAAAAAGAAAATTCATACTCAGTTTGGGTTTTCTTTATTGATTATATTTCCATTTTTAAGCCTTAAACTGATTTTTAAAATTATGTTCCTGCACACCAATGAAAACTTATGCTGGAGAGGATGTGGAGAAAGGGGAACACTCCTCCACTGTTGGTGGGAGTACAAATTCATATAGCCATTTTGGAGATCAGTATGGCGGTTCCTCAGGAAAATGGGTATTAGTTTACCACAGGACCCAGCAATCCCTCTCATATACTCAAATGATCCACATCCATGCAACAAAGACATCTGCTCAACTATGTTCATAGCAGCACTATTTGTTATAGCAAGAACCTGGAAGCAACCTAGATGCCACCCAACTGAAGAATGGATAAAGAAGATGTGGCACATCTACACAATAGAATACTACTCTGCAGAAAAAAATAATGATATCTTGAAATTCACAGGCAAGTGGATGACACTTGAAGAAACCATCCTGAATGAGGTAACCCAGTCATAAAATAGAGGAACATGGTATGTACTCCCTCATATATGGATTTTAGACCTAGATCAAAGGATCATCAGTGTATAATTCACACCACCAGAGGAACTAGGATACAAGGTGTATTCTAATAGATTCATATAAAGTCCCTCACAAAAGAGGGAAGAGACAAGTCCCGCAGAACACATGGGTAGGGGAATGGAGAGAGAAGTAGGAGAAAGAGAGGGGGAGGGGAGGAAAACATGTGCGACTAGGAAGATTGAACCAGGGTAGGAATAGAAGACAGGAGAGAGAGAGAGTGAGAGAGAGAGTGAGAGAGAGAGTGAGAGAGAGAGAGAGAGATAGAGAGAGAGAGAGAGAGAGAGAGAGAGAGAACATAAAAGATGGATCCATTATTGGTTTGAAGAGAAAACTGAACCTAAAGAAAGGTCTAGAGATCTACAAGACTGCCGCCAACTAACAATTTGAGCAACCGTGGAAAGGCTACCATAAATGCCCTTCCTGGATAGTGAGATCAACAACTAACTTATCCATGGAGCCCTCATCTAGTACCTGTTGGAAACAGAAGCAAACACCCATACCTAAACACTGAGTTGAACTAGAATCAAGATGCAGAGGGAGAGGACAAGACCAGGTTGCAGAAACACATAGAGAAAGCTGACCTGAACAAGGAGGAGCTACTGGGCCCCCAGACTGATAGTTGGGAATCCAGCATGGGACTGACTCAGGACCCCCTGAATATGGGTCTCATCCAGAAGGACTAAACAGTCTAAGGGACCTCAGACAGTAGAACCAGGATGTATTCCTGGTGCACAAAAGGACCTTGCAGACATCCCCCATGGAGCGATACTGCCTTAACCTAGAGACAGGAGAGAAGTCCTAGTCCCTACTTCAAATGACTTGACAGATCTACATGACCCCACCTGGATGGCATTGCCCTACATGTGGAATTGGGGTGGGGGGATGGGAGGGGAGGGTGGTCAGGATTCATGTGAGGGGGAGAGAGGGTAAGAGGGAGGGAGAGGGAACTGGGATCGACATGTACAATAAAAAGAAAATAAAATAAAAAATTATGCTCCTGCTGCTGCTGCTGCTGAATTACATCCCAACCATAGTTTCATAGTTTCCCTTCCTTCCTCTCCTCTCATCCCTTTCCCTACCCCCACCCCCAAATTTCCTTCTGTCCTCAACCACTCCTCCTCCATTTCTATTCATAAAAAGTCAGGTATTCCATGAATATCAACCAAATATGGCATATGAAGTTGCAGTAAGATTAGGTACCTCCCTTCATATTAAGGCTGGACAAGGCAGCCCAACATGAGGAATAGTGTCCCAAAGACAGCAAAAGGGTCAGAGAAAGATCCTACTCTTACTGTTAGGAGTTCCATAAGAGGATCTAGTAATACAATTGGAGTATATATATGTAAGTTCCTAGGTCAATCCCATGCAGGCTGTCTGGTTGTCAATTTAGTCTCTGTGAGCCCCTATAAACCTGGTTTAGCTGATTCTGTGTGTCCTTGACCCCTCTGGCTTTTACTATCTCTGGCCCCCACAGACTTCCTTGAGCTCCACTTAATGTTTGACTGTGGGCCTTTGCATCTGTTTCCATCAGTTACTGAATAACACCTTTTTGGTGACAATTGAACAATCTATGAGTATAACAGAATATCGTTAGGCATTATTACATTTTTTTTCCAGTTGTGTTTGCTTCTACCCTAGGTCTCTGGGCTATTAAGCCTCTAGTGCCATAGAAGGCTTCAGCTTGTTTTCAGGGAGTTGGCCTAGGCTATGGTGAGGTAAGAGGCTTCCACTAGATGCTTGGGCTGGGATACTATGATGAGGAGTGGGGGAATGTTTGGGGTCATGCTAGGTGGGTGTGGTAGGGTACGGTGCATGGTTTACCTGTTTTGGGGGGAGCTGACCTGGCCTATGGTGGAGTAGAAGGCTTCCACCAGTGGTATGGTTTGGTACAGCCTCCTACTTTGCTTTTCATTAGTATGTTTTATAAAGACAACAGAAGTGAAACTATAATAATAAATTCTTGTCTATTTTCAGCTAGCTTGGTTGTATTGTGCATTGTTTGCTGTTTTGTTCTTCTCTGCAGTTAGCACACCTCTTTCTAGTAGTTATTTTTCTGGATTAGCCATCTACTCTTAGATGGATATGAGAGTATACATACATACATACATACATACATAAATACATACATACATACATACATATTAAAGTTCTTCATTTAGCTTTAACAGCATGGAGAACATGAGAATATAAGCCTATTCCTTATTTCCTCTTTAGTTTTTTTAGAGAAAAAAACAGGCTAAATTTTCCTGATCTAAAAATGCAGCTGAATTTTCTCTAAGAATCGATAGAGTGCAGCCACAGTATCAACAGTGAAATGTAAGAAAAGCTCTTGATATTTAATGCTCTGATATGTTAGTCATTCTGTCTTTTCTATCCCCCAAAGATTATCCTTAGGGCTATAGCCTTTAAAGATCAAAGTTCTTTAGACCTTGCAGAATAACAGGAAGGGGCATATCAACTAGTCTGGGTAATTATGATATATGATGAGCAATTCTACTTGGAAGGTCATTCTTGCTAAAATAACTAAGGATGGCATACCAGAATTGTCTTTTAAAGTGCGTATAAGCAACAGCATTTAATTGCTTTTTGTTTTATTTATTTTGAGCCTGTGTATCAGGAATCATTTCTGGCTTCAAAACCCTTATGTAGCTAAAGAAGCTGGCCTGGAACTCCTGATCTACCTGCCTCTACCTCTCAAGAGCTTGGATTATAGACACATGGAATCACATCTGGCTGAGTTACCTTTTAAAAATGCTTTGAATATAACATTTACTTCCTTTTTTAAAAAATTTATTATTTTTTTATTTTACATGTCTATTCCAGTTCCCTCTCCCTCCCTCTTACCCTCTCTCCCCCCCTCACATGAACCCTGACCACCCTCCCCTCCCATTCCCCCACCCCAATTCCACATGTAGGGAAATGCCATCCAGGTGGGGTAATGTAAATCTGTCAAGTCATTTGAAGTAGGGACTAGGGCTTCTCTCCTGTCTCTAGGTTAAGGGAGTATCCTTCTATGGGGGATGTGTCCACAAGGTCCTTTTTTGCACCAGGAATACATCCTGGTTCCACTGTCTGAGGTCCCTTAGAATGTTCAGGCCTTCTAGCTGAGACCCATACCACCCTGAATGTGCCAGATCCCATCTGATCTTGAAAGATAACATTTACTTCTTTGCTAAACAGTGTCAGTTCACAGTCACTCAGTTCATTATGGATATCAAAAGAAGGAAGGCAATTACTTCTGAGAAGATTCAAGTTATGTTGATGGAAAGGAAACAAGTTGTGATGAAAATTCAGTTTATTGAACTCATTTTTTTTTTTACTGAGAAAACAGGACAGGGTAAGATTAGGACAAACATTAAATTATAACTTAAAAAAATAATCTGAAGTGTTACAACATTATACAGAGGAAACACCTAGTTAAAACCACCACTTACTTGATTTGACTTTGAGTTTGATGTTGCTGCATAGTAAGTTTAGCTCCTACAGATAGGAAACTAAAATTTCCAGTATGGATTAGACTGAAATTTAACTAACACTGATATAAAATAAATTAACTCTATAAAGAGACTTGTATGTAAACCTTTAACTCAATAAATGAGAACTTGATTTTGAATAGTGACCAAGTCACCATACTGAGGCCAAAACAAGAAAATGCTGATTGTCCAGTATGTGCTAACAATTTGCTTTGGTAAACTGCAATATTTCTTTTCCTGAAAAGTGGGTTCTCTTAATGATGATCATCTCTGATTACATCTTCTTTCATTATACTTGGTTATGAACAACATTTCTAGGCATTAACATATAAATATTTTCACAAATGACTCCAACATATGCACCTACTTATCCCTCTAGTATGAGAATAACCAGCCTTGCAGTGGTTTTCTGAAATTATACTGCCATTTCTAATCTTTCTTGCCCAAGCATGAGCTAGACATGTACACACAGGTACACCTTCTTGTTGTGCACTTATTCCTCTTGTGCTCATAAAAGAAGAAAGGACAGTGAAAACATTTCTGTATGTTATTGTGAGGTTGTTCATAGCAACTGTCCCAGTTTTGGTTCCTGGATGAGTGATGCTTCCACATATTAGGAAAGATTCCTCCCAGGAAGTTTCTTCAAAATTAGCAATTCTTCTGATATTTTCAGTCACATTTTCAACTGAGAATTACATACTATTCCTTACTTGTTCTTTTGGCTTGGTACCACAGTAGTTCTCAGCAAGTTTACAGCCTCAATTTCTTATATTTATGGTTGTGAGCCTAGACTTTAATGGCTGAGCTCCAGCCCAGCCCCAATTGCTTCAACCCATTTCTTGATCCATTTATTCCAGGAGATCCCTTACACTATAGTTTGTTGGGACTAAGATAGCTCTTGGTTGAGATCATGTCAAAGCATAATCTAATGTCAGACTTCTCTTTAAGTAGATTATCAGAATATTAAGCTATTTTCTTCTAGTTTCTCCATGGAGATGCTATACATAGTAATTGTATTAACTAAAATACTTAACATGGATATATAGTTTTAAAATCACACTATATATTTGAAATATATACTTCATCATACATAAAATGAAATAAAATCCAAATATTGTAACTCTAAGTGAAAATTTCAGTGATGTTATTATTTGCTATACCTCACTAAACTGTAACATAAAAATTAATATTTTGGCAGAAATAAGTGTCTATATGTTTTAATTTAACCATAAGATAGATCAAGGGAATCATTTTTAATATTCAAATGAGCTACTAGAACACAACTGCTAGCTGTATTTTGTTTGCTTTATCTTACTCATTATAGACATATAGCAAGGTTGCAAAGACTATGTTTCAACTGTGAATGATTATGATTTTGTACATAATATCATTATATACTATTTGATTTATCCTGAGTTCAAATCCTTTTGTGGGTAGTTCAGTTTCCTACTCTGTGTGAATTCCTGCCCTTGCTGCTTTTGATGAACTGTGAGTAAAACAAACACTTTCCTCTCCAATATGCTTTTGGTCATGGTGTTTCATCACAACAATAGAAACCCTGATTCAGATGAAGATCAACCTGTAACCTTCTCACTGACTTTTTGATATTCCTATTCTTTTCACTGGGTCTATAATCATACTATCTAGCTTTAATAGAAGAAATAATACAGAGGAATGAAAACACTTATCTTAACAAAATAATATTCCAAACATTATATTCACTATAGAAATATTTGTCTTTCATTTATCAATAGAATAATGTCCAGAATTTATTATTTCTTTACTACTGCAGTATAGTCATCAATAACAATTACTCTACTTTCAATAAGTTACATGTAGATGAGAATTGTGCTTTATTTTTTTTGTTGTTGTTGTTCTACTACAATGTGGCTGATCAGCTCAAATTTTATATCAATCATAGTCATATTTTTATTCTTCTTATTTAGAAGCCTCACTGCTGTGTAAATCAATGTTTTCTATTATTTATTTCACTTAAAAGGAAAAAATAGCCCAACTTATTACAGTCATTGAACTTAATACTATTTACATAGCATTTACTTGTACATATCACAGTAACTTACACAGTGTGATCTCTGGGAAAGAACAAAAGGATTCTGAGTTATTAAAGGCATGATGGTTTAAAGTTAAATTCAGTGTATCTTTGTTGTATAATTGAGTTCCATTACATCTCAAAGTTTACAGCTTTACTACATACAAATGAGGATTGAATAGATTAACGTAGATCTCAAAAGTTCTTGGCTTTATGTATTTTCTATGAACTTCAATGAATGACATTTAACTGCTGATGTGAAAGCTCTAGAAGGGAATTGAAACTGCATTTATATTCCTAACTTCATATAGTTTCCGACCATAAAGTAAAGGTCATTGTCTATAACCAAGTCCTCGGTTTGAGGTAGGAACATGTAAAGAATGAATAGAATAACTGCTCTCTGAGCTAACTGGGCCATGCACTTGAAAGGATAGCTGTAACAAGATACCAGGGATTCTTTGATCTTTTGCTTTTCAAATCCTTTAAATTTTCAATCAGTTTAGTTGAAATCTGTACAATTTGGTGATACCCTTTTAAAAAGACAGGTTTCTTAAAGGACCAACACTTTCTGTAATATAATATAACCTCATACTTCAAAGTCCTCTCTCTCTCTCTCCCTCCTTCCTTCTCTTTCTCGGTTTCCCACTTTCTCATTTTTAGATGCTAGGGATTGACGAGGAGGACCTTATACATGTTCTGTCAGTAAAGGACACTTTATTGGCAAGTTTCTTTGTGAAGATGAGGTGAAGAGATTGACTTCCAGAAAACAAGATGTATAAGGATATAGACAAAGTGAGGATAGGAATCTATTAAAATAAGGTTACATTAAGCAACTATCTAAAAGACTTCTCTTTGTCCCTGCTCTTTTATTTATTGTTGAAGTGGTTGTACTTCATGGCTCAGCACCAATCTGTAACACATGATCTGTAGATGTCCCAGAGACCAAAACAATAGGATAGTTTGGGTGCATACTTATTCAGACAGGAATGGATTTACATTTAAGAAAACATGGGTTTTCTATTATTAAATGGAATTATATATGCTACTAAAAGACTCCATAAAGAATATTATGCTTAAATTATAATGTAATATTAAAAGGTGGCATGAAATCAGGGGCCTCAGTGTCAGGAAAGGATATTTGGTTAGCCCCAGTAGCCACTAATCATATGCATTCATGCATGTATGTTACCTACTCCTGACAGTCTCATTATGCATGAGTCTTGATACATTTGATCTTTTGGTGTCTCTGTTTTATCAATAGTAAAAGGAAGAATCATGCCACTACTAAGGACAATTGCTCACAATCTTTGTTATTTTGAGTTACTCTCTTCCAAATAGAAGCTCATCATTATAGCCCCCCTCCCATTAATGCTTGAATTCTTTGACATACCCAAAAAACTTGAAGATCAAGTGAGGATTTCATGCAAAATAGGTTACAGGCAGAAAAGGCAAAGAAAATTCAGTTTTTAGAAACTGTCTTTGTTGAAGTAATTGCTTTAGTTGTTTATGTGCTTTAATTATCATCTCAGACATTATGGAGTTACAGTATGGATTTTTGAAATCTTATGATGTAACTTTTCCTGGGGAAACTTAAACAAATCTCTTTCCCCCTCATATGGGGTACCAATGATAGACCAAAGAAAGTGCTCATCCAAGTTTCACTTGATGGCCCAAAATATGTATTGGGGTAACTTGCAGCAGTGTGGGTGAGGAGCTACAGAGAGAAGTATAGGTTATTCAGAAGCAGTTCCAACACTGAAGATTTCACTCTGGCATGGAAGACAGCTCACAAATGTGCAATCTGAAGCTCTTTGTACAGTTTGCAAGCAACTCTACCACTACAGGTCCTCTTCTGGTTCAGCAATTACTTACTATTCATGGAATCGTGGGGAGGGCTCTCATGAATAGTGTAAATTTCTATGCTTCCTTAGTCTTGTGAGTTTCCTTTGCTCCCTGTGTCCAAAGAGTTTCCTTCTCCCTCTAAGAAAATTATAGTTGTCTAAATGTCATTAGCCCCCATTCGTTCACAGGGAGTGGCATATAAATGAGAAAATATGCCTTTTGTTCTTAGATTGAAGACTTTTGTAGTATCCTGCAGTTTTACACCTTTGTATCAACATTGGACTTTAAAGTCTTGCCATGCATAACATAACCATAAAATCCAGTTATCTTTATAGTGACAAAAGAAACAAAGAAAGACTAACTCTTTAAAAGGATAAGGGCTAGGTTTCACATACAAAAGAGTCATATAATTTTATGCTCAGAAATGTTTACCATGGAACTTGTTGAATAGCTAGTGCTGGCTTATCACATCCAAGTTTTTGTGTTTGTCATTTAAATTTTAGATATGCATTTAAAGCTACATGGATCTAGAGCATGGGTATCTGGGTGAATATTGATTAAGGCAGAAAATGACATATAGTTATTAATGTATAAAAATAATAATGGGTAATATTCAATGTTTCTTTGGTGAGGACACATGCAGTACAGATTCTTATTTTCTTAAGAAATGAATAATTTGTTGATAAATTAGTTCATAAAATAGCACTATAAACTTAAAGTTCTCAGAAGTATTATATAGTATAATTGCCACTTTATTATGCAGATAACAGAACCTTATTTTATAGGTCAATAGTTTGATTATAAGTCAATAGCTCATTCTAGTGTTAATGCTTTAGGCACATTACTAACGCATTAATATATTGAAAAATATATACGAACAGTATGTATTAACTAGTATGTTTAAAATCATTTAGCTGGTATAGATCATATAAAAGTGAGTAATTCTAGTTATTGTTGGCAAAATGGTGTCCTAAATTACATTTTACTATTTACTCTCAAGCTTCACAGTCTCCAGAACAATGTCATTGTTCTGGAATAAGCATTGAGCAAACAACCATTCTTAAAAAAAAAAAATAACAGTAAGAGTTAATCAATATAACACTGGATATTTGCAGTTTTCTGCTGGTGATTGTATAAAGTGTTTATATTGCAGTTGTATAACAATGCACATTTAGGGTAAAAAATATTTAAATTATTTCTGCATGTCTGTTATTATCTCTGCACTTTAGACAAACTCAGTCCTATGCCTGTATGAAGGCTCTTGTTGTCTTGTAACTGAAGACGGAATTGGCCATCTCTGAGGTAACATTTGCTTGATTATTCCTATCCTTGGGTAACACCAGCTTCCTAGTAATGAAAACATACTTGATCACTAGCATCCTTTTCTTCTACAAAAATGGATATTATATTTCAAACACAAATACCTAAAAACAGATATTTCCAACTGTCCTAACTTTACAGAATTTGATATAAGATTGGAGGTTACATAGTTATATAAATCGCTTCACTTCCAAAATGTCAGCATGCTTTCACCTTTTTATTTTTTGAATTTCTTATTCTAAGGTGATAATTTTGTGTCATGTCATAACTAACACCAATGTGAAATGAACATGCAAATAATCTTTCCTATAGTGATCAGTCAGCTACAAGTACCTGGTGTCTTATATGGGCAAAGCCTCTCATTCAGCATTAGAATAATCATATTTCTATTTATATTCAAATAGATTATCAATATCTATCTCTAGATTCTATGTACCGAATCACTGTCTGATTAAATATACTCAGAATATAGCTAAGACTCTTTAATAGTGGGTAATTTTTATTGCTTTGTACCAAATAAAACACTGTCAAAGGTGTTACCTTTAAGGAGCTTGTTAAACAATTTTAAGTCCATAGAATGGACCCATTTTCTTTTTCTGATTTATATAAGTTTAATACACATATCTCCTCTATAGAATCCCTACCTCAAATGGATGTGGGTCATTGCTTTTATAATGTCCATAGCCTTCAGAACAGATGCCTATTTTGGAACATCGCAGATGTTCATTAGAACATTGAAGGAACCTTTCCATCTGGTCAACATAAACTATCAACCATATACTTAGAAGAAAAAAATAAAAGATGAAGTTAGTCCTCACATCCTATTTGGCATTTGTATAAAAAACACTGAATCCAACTGAAGTTCTCAATCCTCTGTTCGCTGTTGCAAAATGAAGAGAGGGAACCTTGGAATTGACTTCTCAGCCAAGCAGGATGCACATTATAAAGGTAGAGAGGGGTTTTAACTTGAGTTTTAGTAGATATTAACACCTTTCTCCATTCTTGCTTTAAAATTTATAAAGTTTGAGTAAGTAAATTTCTTTGGCTATAGTATATATATTTTTATGAAGTTGGAGTGAGTCCCTGTTTATATTAATTTTAGGAACTTCTCTGCAAGACAGATTAAATATAGAGAATAAGATCCACAGATTCATCAAATTGAAATGAACTCCTGAGCAAAGTTAAAGGTTTTTGTGCAATGGAACTCAGCATCAGTCCTACATTCTAAATCCTGGTGAATGTCCTACACACAGAAGGTTAAGCCCTGGTCTTTGGTTTGGCATATTATCTTTCTCTGATCTGACATTTGGACTAACGTCACTAATCTGCAAAGATTCCATTTCCCTCTTGGAGGATTAGGTGAATTGCCTCCTGTCCACCAGGAGAGCACACTATTAATACACCCCACATGTGCTTACTTATGTGGTTTGACCTGACAGTGGCTGCATCCACAGTGCCCAGACACTGGTCATTGTTGAACATGTGAGTGCCCAAAGGGAAGAGTTTTGAACATTGCCCATATTTTTATATCCTACAATGAAAGAGAACACACTTTTATCTCCCCAGAGCATATAAAGCAAAGTGGGATTGGAGAATCATAATCTTTTTTAATGTTTATTTTTTCATTTTTGAAGTTAATATATATTTACATCATTTCTCCCTTTTTTCTCCCTCCATTCCCATATATACCTCTCTTGCCCCCCCCAAATCTATGGCTTGCTTTTTAAAGTACACACACACAGAGACAGAGAGAGAGCGAGAGAGAGACAGAGAGAGAGAGAGAGAGAGAGAGAGAGAGAGAGAGAGAATGAGAAAATGAGAGAAATTGTTTTGTCTGTTTAGCATTACTTGTATGTATACTCATATATGCATTCATGACTGACTAATTGGTATTTGATAGCCAATAAAGAGGCTCATCCTGGGAAATATTATTCTCTCACTTTCTGAATCACTTGGTTACCTATAGTTCTTTCTTTATGGATAGTATTCCCTAAGATTTCACCCTTATTGATTTTGCAAGTGCACTGATGTCACTATTGTTTGGATCTTGTTTAGGCAGCCACATTTAAGTACCATGGGTGAAGCAACTCTATCATTTTTGGAAACAGTCTCACAGTAGATTTTTCTAGTCCCCTGGTCCTCATAATCTTTGCAGTCCCTCCTGAGTCTTAGGCACAGGAGTTGTATTGCAGATATAGATGGGGATATGAACCATAATCTTAAAGGAAGGAAGTGTGATCTGTATGACTAGATAAAAGATTTAAGAGTGTGTGATGAGTAAATAGGCCATTCAGAGAGATTTGGGGGCCCCAGCAATATCTAACATCTATGAACTTGCCCAATGGGTCTTGTCCTTCTGGATCTTTGAGTGTATCTAGTCTCAATTGTTGATTACTTCACAGTCAAGCTTTAAGTTGCACATCAGTGAAAGCAGATGTCAGCTGACTTTGTCCTGTGAACCAATTCTGGCTCATTGCTGATTGTGTAAAGTTTTATTAGAATATAACCATGAGCAATTATTTAAACACCAACTGTAGCTGCTTTAGGGCTACAATCCAGATATGATTTATTATGATAAAGACCTGAAAGCCAACACTACCTAAATTATTTCCTGATAGGTGTTAGTGGGATAAAATTAAAAATTGTTCTGCTGAAAAATAGCAGAAGGTTCAGTGGTAACACTAGATTTGCACACTTGAAGGCATTTTCTGACTCAAAAAGCCAATACTGATCCTCTACCTCACTTACACTTCTTCATTGACTGAAACAGCATTTCAAACCAGACCATTTTCTCATTTTCACTCTGAAAAGAGAACTCTGTGCAGCACGTCAGGGAAGAAAACAAATAACCCAGCAGGAAGGAAACTGCCAAACAGTTCATTTGACTCCATTACTTTTCTCCACATGAGTGGTCTCAAAAGTCTGAGTCTAGTGTGGACAACAGCTTCCCATGTTCTTTACAGATCACAGCTAGCCATGCAATAAGGAGACACCAAATTTGTCAGGGCACACATTTTCATTTCAGTGTTCTCTCTCTCTCTCTCTCTCTCTCTCCCTCTCTCTCTCTCTCTCTCACCTACATCCATGTATCTATCTATATCTATGGTGCTCTTTCATCTATCATCTATCTATCTATCTATCTATCTATCTATCTATCTATCATCTCTCTCCCCATCTATCATCATATAACTACCATCTGTCATCTCTCTCTTCCTCTCTCTCATCTATCATCTCTATCTATCATCTACTCTCAATTCTTTCTCTCCTCCTCCCTCTCCCTTCCCCCACTCTTCTCTCTGTCCTGTACATGCACAATGATCGCCTGAGTGGACCACAAACTCTTTATTCATTTTTCAAGTCCTCTCAGGTACTGACCACCAGCTGGCAAAAGTGACAGATGATGCAGACTTTCAACAGATGCCATTCTGACCTCAAAGATAATGGCAATGACAAATAATAACTTTGTAATTACCTTAACTTCAAGCAAAACAGAAGCCGAAAAATAACCAGATGAAAACTACAGGGAACATGTGGGACTGCCTTCCACATTAAGCATGTTTAAGTGTCCCCCGTGCTGCGTAGCTCAGGAGCTGTGCCAAGAGAGCAGGGAAGGCAGCCCGATATGCACCCAACCATAAATCTTCTTGGCCCCATGATAAACAAACAAGATTTCAGCATCTGCATGCACAGCCGACAAGAGCTGGAGAAATGAAGATTAAATGGGAACCAAGGTACCATCGGTGCTAGAAGTTTTACAATGTCTTGGATTATGAAATTCCTCTAATTAAAAATGCATTTTAAATGTTTATATTTTATTCTCTTCTGTTTCTGGGAGTGGCCCATGAGAAGAAACACTAGGAGAGACCTTAAAGGGCATATGAAATTTTAATTGGTGATGCTATTGGTTCAAGGATATTCTGAGAGTTATTCTTAGATGCAATGTGTTATCACTGATCTTGACAAAAACAGTGTGACCACCTGGTCTCCATGCACTGGGGAATAATACAGGAATTTCTGAGCACAGTGAGATCTCACTTGGGAGCCTCTGGAATGAAGTCTTTGAATAACTTCAAAGACGAGATGTGACTTGGTGTTGGTTGTCTTGTTTGGGGTGATTGCTGGTTTGATTAAAGCTCCTGATTATGACATTTATTTCTGGACTGAAATCAACCAATCTCTAGGTAGAAAAGATTTGTTAATTTTATGTAAATTGTTAATTTTCATGTTTTAACCTGTCTAGAAAGTGTGTAGATTTGATCAAATATTACCCTGAAGTATTTCTTAAAGTGTGTCATATTTTTATTAGTTTAACATTAAATCAATAGTTTAGGTATACTGCCTACTCTAACGCCACTACATCTACACTTATGATCCAGCAGCCTGAGTATAACAAAGTAGGTGACTGTTACCTCAGTAAGTGAAACCTCCTTCTTAATGGTCTTCAAACTAGAGTATCAGTTTTATTCCTCCCATTAGATAATAATAGAGATATAAAACCCCTCCCTCAGCCAGCCAAATGAATGACCTTTGTGCATGAATTCCACTGTTGGAGATTTGTGGGTTTCTACCTGGGTGACTCATCCTACCAGTGACCATAACCACATGAACCAATTTCCTGCAATACATTTCTCTACACAGATGAGCCCCCTGTTGGTTACTTTACTCTGGAGGACCACTGCTAAATAACAAAATCTGCCCTGCTGTTTTACATGGAAGTGATAATAGCAATTGGATTGTGGGAAATTCTCTGTCACCATCCCTCACTGATGTTCATTAATGTCTTCATAATTACATCCACAGAAGCTTAGGAAGACCACTGCCATATTCATCTTTATCAGGGAAAACACCACTATTGATCTACCCAATTAATTTTGAGTTTTCTACCTCTTACTCACTATTCACTAATTGTCCCCGAGTCTACCTGTATGCACATAAAGTGTGGTAACAAATTGCCCTAGACACAGAGTAGGCAGACAGCTTCCATTCACAGCACAAACTCCAGCTCTCAGAGTCTTTCAGGATGGGCAGATGATCACCTCAGGCTGGGTAAGGAGCATACATGAAGACAGTCAAGACACAGAATGGAGAAGACACTTTCACACTAGATTGTGTGCCGTGGCTTGACTCTATCCAAGGAGTGCAACATATTTAGTGTGAAGCATATTAAATCTTCATTTGAATAAATTATTCAATTCACCAGTTTGTAAATGGTGGGGAAGGGGTGGTCCAGGGTATCCCAGAAAAATGGAGCAAAATCACACTGGCGAAAGATGTTGCTTATCTGGGAATAGGATCCTTAGCCAGGTATGTGGACCTCAGGGCAGCAGAAAGCTAAAACAAAAAGTTATTCTTTATAAAGAGAGTTTCATGGGTCAATGGGCTGCCATCTGGCCAGCATGCTGACCCAGTATTCCATTTGTGGCCTTCCAGCAAGCAATAAATTATGTGCATCACACTGGATTTGCTCTGCATGTCCCATATCTCACATTTTGTACTCTCTCTCCTTCATCAGCAGTAACACACAGAGCTGCTGGCCTCAGCATATATTATCCTGTTAACAAGGCTTTCCTTTCAGCTCGACCTCTTCCCAAACTTAGTTCCAGATGCTGACTACTGAAATGGCTTGATGTCCAGATGCACACCCAACATCTGACTCAGGAGCTCTGAAGTCTGTGTCCACAATGTGGAAACAAACTGGAAGATGTGATGATGGTTTATATGTAGCAAATGTCTTGAATAGTGATAACTCTCATTTCTGGAAAATGTCCTACATATCGGTTTTGTAAGCTCTCTACATGTTATCTCACAGAAGTCTTCAGATACATCATTCTCTTGCAGAAAAATCACTGAGCCACAAAGAAATTATGACAACTTTTCAAGTTTTTCAGTTAAGATTGAAGCCCAGATTTTTACACGTGGTTTCAGGATTCATGAACATCTTTTACCCTTGAATCCTTTTTAAAATAAATAAAAAATAAAGGTGTGAAAATATAGCACACTTTTACTAGTTACTTTTTTTCAAGCTGTGAATTTGAATAAGTAAGAAGAACACAGAACCTGGCTTTGTTTTCTCTATAGAATGTGAGCACTTCTGTGGAAGAGTACACTGCTGATACTTTCACTCCCATAACCTCTAAAACAACAACAACAACAACAAACTATTTTTATATATTAAAAGACAATCTAGATTTCCTAACTGGGATCAATATGTAAAATAAAAATAATAAAAAAAAGTTTAAATGCTTGTTAGAAAGTGTAACTTCAAATATTTTGTAAATGAATCATCATTCTCCATCCTCCTAGTGTTAAAGGTTCTCACACATAACCAAGAGGAATCTGAAACCTAGGATCCTTCTCCCTCTGTCTTCTGGGACATATCAGGTCATACAGAGATTCGCTAGTCTGATAGTTAATAAATTTTAACAAATAAGAGGCATTATTAAATACTGGCCAGGACCATAGATACTGGCTAGGTCCATATCTTAAATTCATGCTCAGAGTCTGTCCTTGAATTACATTAGTCAGGGCTTGTAAAGGCAAAAGTCACAAGGCTATCTATTTCCTGCATTTGTGTAATCAAAGGAAGTCATACATTCTGACATACTTCCTACCTATATACTTGCTTCCTATATGTTATGGAGCACACAACTTGTGTAACTGGAACAACCTAACTTGTTTATAGAAGTGGAAATACTTGGCTTGTAATTGTATATGAACAGTATCCATCATTCCAGAAAGTTATCTGTCCTTGGGCAAGTGGGGCTGGCAGGTTAGAGGCATTTTGTCTTATGGCTCTCTTAAGCACAATACTCTGAACTTAAAATATAACATTTGCCATCACAACTGTGCCCAAGTAAACATGGACTTTTTAATAGAACTTTTCTGTTACCATTTACTGTAAATACCTCAGTTCTCTTCTAATTACTGTATGGTTACTTTATGTTTTGTCATCATTTAATTTGTAATCTGACTTAATCTAAACTGTTTCTGTTATATACAGCACATAATTCAATCTTGCTTTTAAAACTCAGTTTAGAGATATA
This sequence comes from Phodopus roborovskii, assembly GCF_943737965.1. Classification (NCBI taxonomy): domain Eukaryota; kingdom Metazoa; phylum Chordata; class Mammalia; order Rodentia; family Cricetidae; genus Phodopus; species Phodopus roborovskii. The sequence goes on from NW_026126409.1 coordinate 23,328,530, forward strand.
GCTCATAGCATGGCCTAAAATGGAGGAATCCTGAGTTTAATTCCCAGCACTGCAAGGGAAAACATGAATAAAAGAAAAAAATCCAGCATGGAAGTACACTCTTGAAATCCCAGCATGCCGGAGGCAGAGATAAGAGAATTGTGAGTTCAAAGCTATCCTGGCCTAGAAAGCTAGACCCTGTCTCAAAAATACAACAAATAAACACAACTCAAAAATAAAACAAAATCTCCACTATTGTCAGAGCTTTGACTGCACTCTTCCAATGTTCACACTTGGTATAACTACTAATATGGCTGAACTTTTGCCTGTCATTCTGATACATTATCTCAGTGCTTCATGGCCTTTTGAACTTTGTACTGTTCCTTCCTTCTTATTCTTCCCCACCTCCATATCAGTATTTTTTAGTCATCCATTTAAGTATTTTCATTGCCTAGTTTAAGTACTATTATTTGAGTCAACTTTTCGATTGGTTTCTGCTAGGAGCTATAGCATGCATCATGAACTTATTACATCTTCAGAGTAACACTGACCTAATCCTAGAAAATACGTCTTCATTAATACAAAAGATGAGGTCCTTTGAGATCTACAACCATACTGTATTGTATTGGCACTGAGTTACACTTATGTATGCTATGAACATGTATGTAGTATAATGTACTAATCCAGTGCACACATGATATGTAATGTAATAACCATCACTTTAAATAGCCTGATAAATAATTTAAGAGATCTGTTCTATAAACATATAGGAAGGGGTAAGGACAAAGGGAGGGAAGGAAGAAAGGCAGGAGTGAAAGGGATAAAATAGAGACAATTCACACTTACTACATATTTATCATTTCTCAGCTCTTTCTGTCTACATGAGTCAACACCTTGTTTTACTTTCCTTACATCTAAAAGAATTTCTTACAGAACAGATATTCTAGCAAGAAAAACCCTACATTTCTACATTTCTGTTTATTGGAAGTGCCTTTATTTTGGCATCTTTTTTGGTACGATCATTTTGCTAAGAAAAGAATTCTTAACTGGCAGCTTGTGAACTATAATCAGACCCTGAGCAACAGTTCTCTAGGAAGTGTGGTCCATGGAAACCTGTTTGCTATGAAGTAACCATGGTGCAGCAGAATTGGAAACACTGGTTTCTTCCCAGTGGGGATTCTCAACATCTGTTGGAAACTAATGTGTCTTCACTAAGAACAGGGCAGAGCCTGAGGTTTCTAGAATTCTTTTGAATATAAAGAACTTTTTCCATTGACCATCTCACTTTGCTAAAGCTCTAAAAACTATGTAACCATATTAATCTGGCATGGATAGGTAAACTAAGGCACAAAAAATGTAGCATGTAGTATGATAAAGTAAAGTAAAGGCACTGTGAAAATCAGAGCAGGATGATCACACCTCCAAAGTACTCCCAGGAGCCACAGTAGTACTAAGACACTGTAGAAAATTTTGGTGTGGCATGTGTGGCATTTGTGGAGATTCGAGATGTGTGCTGCAATTTCTCTGTTGCTGGTTTATCTTGTTGTTACTGTTAACCACTGCCCCACATTTAATGACACAGCTTGACTGGGGATTTGGAACTAGATCTTCATCTTAAAATACCAGATGTTACAGTTCTAATCACATTAAAAAATACCCTACAACTTAAACATTCCTTCTTTATAATTACATTTTGAGTGGAAGCATTATCAGGGCATCCTGCAAAGTTTGACTAACACAACTGTAATTGTGTCTTAATACTATAAAAGGATAAAATATATTTCTGTATCTGTAGATCATTTAAAATATATAGATGCTAGATTTTATGTACCATATACAAGGAAGAAAAAACAGGTACTCCGCATATATGTTACAGTGTGTAGTATGTTTCTCTTGTGGGGCGCCTAACAGTGGGAACAGGGGCTGTCTCTGACCTTTTTTTCTGTCTTTTGGAATCCTTCTCATACTGGGTCCCTTGCCAAGCCTTGATATAATGGAAGGTGCTTAATCTTACTGCAACTTGAGATGCCATGTTTTGTTGATACTCATGGGAAGACCTGCCCTTTCCTAAACAGAAACAGAGGAGTTTATTGGGGGTTTAGAACAGGGGTGGTATGTGGGGAGGGACTGAGAGGGGAGGAGGGAGGGGAAACTGCAACTTGGATATAAAATTAATAAATAAATTTAAATAAATAAATAAAATGAAAAAAAAGAAAATAGATAATCAGAAATTCTATTTCCTCTCTTATGAAGTGGGCAAGGAATAGCAGAGTTCAGAGTCAGGATGTAATCTGGGAGGCAATTGCAGAAAATCAAAGCAAACAAACAAATGCACCTGAAAACAAAGTATAAAATGCCCCTCAAATAGAAAAGAAACTAGAAAACATCTCCTATAGGATTATAATGATTTTTCACTGAGCTTCCCATATATATCATTTTATACACATAGTAATCTGATAAGGTAGATAACAGGAACTATCAACATTATGAAGATGAGAAAACTAAGCTAGCAAGATTAAATAACATGCTTAAGACTCACTCTAAGTCTTACCAGACTTTAAGTCTAAGCTTCTAACCATCATTCCACCTGCGGAGAATATTGGCAAAGATGACGTCACTTCTTTAAACCTAATCAGCCTCCAATCCTATTTCCAATGAGGTCCATCTGTGAACTTCATCGAGAGTTCAGCTTTGGCAAGAATCTTGCTGAGTCGGGTTAGGAAATGTTCATTTTTCATAATATTGTGCTCTACTTTTGTCACTGATAGTTCCCAGATGATGTGTTCCGTATTGTCCTATCTTCAGTAAGACTGGCAAGTAAATTAAGCCATAGTGTTCTCACAGATAATGTATGTCTCTAGTGAGTTTCCACCCACCAGTACCTCTGCTAACATCAATGACTTGTTTTCTGGATATACTAGGTTGAAATGGCCCCCAGAGGCTCATGTTTTGAAGGCTTGTAAGGCTTGTTAACCAGCTGTTGTGTCATTTGGGGGGGGGGTGTAGAACAGGAGAGGTTCTCAAACTATGGGTCGTAATCCCTTTGGGGTAGAACAATCTTTCCACACAGGTCACCTAGGACCATTTAAATACATATATTTGCATTAAAATTCACAACATTAACAACATTACAGTTATGAGGTAGCTACAAAAATAATGTTATGGTTGGGGTCACCACAACATGAGGAACTGTATTAAAGGGTGACAGCATTGGAAAGATTGAGAACCACTACTCTAGAAGATAGGGCTTAGATGGATAGCATGCTTTTAAAGGTGATAACCTGGCTTCAGGTTACTGACTCTGTTTCCTAATTCCTGATCCAACACAATGTAAATATACTCTATCACAAAATCCTAAAACCATGCTTGCCTGACCTGATGGGCTGCAATTTTCTAACAGCATGAGCCAAATCAATTGATTCTTCTTTAAATGGCTTAAGGCAAGTATTGTGATTATAGCAATTCAGAAGTAATGCTCATGGGTATAAACCCCACCTATTCTGATTACATTCAGAATTCCCAGTTGTAACTAGTCTTTATTCTCCTATTGCATTAATTCTTTTGATTTTTAGTAAAATCGTTATCATATCATTTCCCCTTCCATTTTCTCCCTCCAACCATATATATATATATATATATATATATATATATATATATATATATGTGTATATGTGTATATGTGTATATGTGTATATGTGTATATGTGTATATGTGTATATGTATATGTATATGTATATGTATATGTATATCTATATCTATATCTATATCTATATCTATATCTATGCATGATAATAACAAAGAGGCCATATATTTGACAGGGATTATGTGAGGATTATGGAAGAGATGGAAGGATATAGGGAGGATGTTGGAGAAAGAAAATGGAAGGGGGAAATGATGTAATTATGTTTTAATTAAAATAAGGACTAAGTGTGTGTGTGTGTACTATATGACTACAGCATGGTGAGCTGTTTAGTGTTATTTATGTGTGCATGATTTCAGGGATGAGCAACTGGTTGGGGGAATCATCCATGGGACAGAATAGTTCTCCATCTCTTAGCAGTCATTGCCTATGTTCTTTGGAGTGGTCCTCCATGAGTTTATCCCCTTCTGTGTTAGCAAGTCTGTTGGTTTTATATTGTTTGGATGTTGATTAGGCAGTCTTATTATTACAGTAGCAGGGGGCATAGCTATCCTATCATTTCTAGGAGATACAGCATCACTAGCAGATTTCCTGGTCTTGTGGTATCTTACTGATTTTTTTGATTTATTTTTATTTTTATTTTGTGTGTGTGGTATCTATATTTGCCACAGAAGCCAGAAGAAGACATTAGATCTCCTAGAGCTGGAGTTATAGGCAGTTTTCAGTTGCCTGACCAGATGCTAGCTACCAAACTGGCTCCTGTAGAAGAGCAGCAAGCAGTCTGACCCTCTGTGCCATTTCTCCAGTCCTTCCAGTAGATTCAAATAACATCCACCATTGTTGCTTTATCTCTTCCACTTCTGGATTCTCTAACTGCACTCAGCAGTGTGTCTTAGAGCCTGTCACTCCTCTTTTGACTGTGGTTTCTGATTTTGTGATTTTATGGTTTTATGGTATGTATTTCTCCTGTGATTGTTTTTGTTTGTTTCATTTTATTTTGTTTATTATTTGCCTGATTGTTTTCTAAAGAGTGAGAGAGAAAGAAGACATGGTGTTAGATGGGTACAAAAGGTATAGGGATGAGATAGAGGAAGCAAAACTGTAATCAGAATACAATGTATGAAAAAAAATGTTTTCAATTTAAGAGAAGAGATATAATGACAAGAGACATGTGAACAGCTGGCCATTTGTGGTGCATCTTTAATCTAGGAGGCCAGTGGATCTCTGTGAGTTCGAGGCCAGCCTGGTCTACAGAGCTAGTTCCAGGACAGGCTGCAAAGCTACAAAGAAATCATGTCTAGAAAAAACGAAAAACAAAAACAAAAGAACAGAGAGAGAGAGAGAGAGAGAGAGAGAGAGAGAGAGAGAGAGAGAGAGAGAGAGAGAAAGAGAAAGAGAAAGAGAAAGAGAAAAAGAGAGGTGAGGACACAGCAACCTATGTTCTCAACAATTCATCAGCCCTTTCCCCAGCCCAGTAAGATAACCAGCTTGCTTCCCAGACACCACTGGTTAATGAATTCCCTCCTGTGTCTTCAGTTCATGCATGAACCTTTCCCCAGTACCTCTATCACCATTTGTTTCTTCCTTCACTTGATTCTATCTACATTACTGTGTCCTCACTCTAGAAACTGCCCATTCTGAGGGCACACATGTGTATGTCTTTGTTGAAGGCAGAGGTCCACAAGGCCTATATTCTTCAGTTGCTCTCTATTTTTCAATCTTTTTATTTTAAAACAATCTTTTCTCATTTTATATACCAGTCTAGTTTCCACTCCCTCCGTTTTTCCTGCTCTCCAGGGTCTCACTTAATCTGGAACTCATCAATTCACCTAGGCTGGCTGGCCAGTGAACTCTAGGAATGCCACTGTCCCTAGTTCCCAAGTACTGTGTTTATATATAATGTCAGAGTACTCAATTATTCCATGAGTACTGGGGAAGCAGATTAAAATCCTTATTTTTCTGTAGCCAACATTTTACCAACCATCTCCCATGAGCAACATTTCTTAATGTTTGTATTGCCCCTGACTATTAATATATAATGCATTGAGACTGTATCACATAGTATTCTAGTGCATCCTTTATCTTCAAGACAGAGTTGTAGAAGTTGTAGATGTCCTACCCTGTGCCTGGACAAAACTAGAAGTGCTAAGGATTTCTACTGGCCAAGACCAGTAACTCTTTTTTTTTTTAAGCACTTTTTATTTTTTATTTCATTTTACATTCCAACCACAGTTCTCCTTCCCAACCCCTACCTCTTCCAACCCTGACTCACCTCCCCCCCTAGCCCACACCCGTCCATATAACTCTTAAGTACTTATTCTAATACTTCCACCCAACAGCTCCTAACAGTAACTGGTGGGAGTTGATATCTACTTATTTCAGTTACCACTTTCCCTTCAGTGACAAAGACCTGAAGCAAGTGCTTTGCATAGACACCGAGTATCCCCCTAGCTTCGCAGTTCTCAAATTTGGGTATGCCTCAAAGGCCATTATGTGCAGGGTTTCTGTTTCAGCCTTTCTGGAAATGAGCCAAAAATGTGCATTTATAATCAAAACCCTGGGATACTTGTGCTGACCAACCAAGAATATCATTCTCACTTTGCTCCAGGCATCCCCATACTAACTCACTTCTTAGATTCCCTGAATCACTTTGCATTCGCTTTCCCTTCTGCTTTCTCACTGGTTGTTTCTTGGAGTCATCTCACAAGTAAACTATGTCATCAAATTATTTTGAGTCCTGTTTGGATGGGAAGACCATCCAGATGTCTATGCTTGCCATGATACACTTGGGAATCCTTTTGCTTAGAGAGATCAGGCTAGTTCTCATAAGAAACCTAGCTGCTAAGATCTTTTCATTTATTGTCACATGATACTCTTTTGCTTGATTCCCTACAGAAGTGGTGTTTATCAGTATCTCGTGAGAATTTGCATCAGGACCCACTTGCTTTGTTCAGTAGATGCAAACCTATAGTGTTTAATGTTTTAAGATACAGGCATGTACCTGTAAGGGTGAAAAGATTTATACAAGTAGTGGGATGGCTCCGTGACAGCATTGACACCATGGTCTCCTAGAAACACTCTATAACTGTAAGGACAGCCTGGAGAAGCTCACAGATGCTTGGCAGTTCAAGGCTAAGCATCATAATTCACCCTACTGAACTCAATTTTATCCAAATGGCTGTTACTACTTTGACAGTTTGATTCACTCTTTTGTGTTTTATATTATATATGTGTATCCCCTCTGTCCTACACGTACCTCCATGAGTTTTCCTATGTCTCTTTTTTTTTTTTTTTTTTTTTTTTTGTAGTTGCGAGGTTTTTTCCTCACACAGAACAAAGCATATGCTAGGCCTCTTGAGTAGTTTTATGATTCAGTCACTCAGCTCATTCAACAGCCTTGTCAAAAATGTTGAGATGGTTGAATACTCAGAGCTCAAAATCAGACAGGAACCTGGCTTCACAGATCAGTCAATCACTCAATACCAGGCACGCAAAGAGAATTGTACATAACAGGAAAATAATATGTAATTGTGAGAACAATTTACTTTATTGGTTTCCTTGGGGTTATGTTTCTTCCATCTATAACAGAAAAAAAATAACAAGAAAAATGGAAAACTGTAATTTTCATAACTTACTCTGTAATAAATTTGAATTGTGTGCTCTGCTAAAAAATAAAGTGAACGTAAATTCAAGTTGATTTATTTTTAATTAATTCCAGCAATGGTGAAATGAACTAAGTTTTGAGTCTGGGAATTAGGAAAGCACCTAGAGTGATATAAAAGTTAAAGAAAATGGAAGTTTTACATGTGTCATGTAAATGTCAGTGTCACTTGCACAGAAAAAAAGAGATACCTTTAAACCAGTGTTGTGGAGTTCTGATCACCCTGCTTAGTAGCTAGCACTGAATGTGAAAAGCCTTACCTAGTTCTGACTTACAGATAAATGTGTATAAAATGAAGGTGCAATCATGCTCTGATGCACTAAGCATTATGGCTATAAGTTCTTGTGTTACAAAACATTGCTTCTACTAATGCTACAAAAAGAAAGAAAGAAAGAAAGGAAGAAAGAAAGAAAGAAAGAAAAAGAAGAAGGAGGAGGAGAAGGAGGAGGAGGAGAAGAACAAGAAAGAAAGTCAAACTCCTGTGGTGCTTATTGCCTTGAACTTCACGGATATATTACCAGTTTAACCTGAAAGAGCAAAGGATGTACCCTGGAGCTTTAGAGTATTAGTTTATGCACTATTCCTCCCTATTGATGCTCACTATCCCTAGTCTGTAGGGAATTAGTGAAATACTGGTATATTGTTTGATATGGTCATTGCCATATTGGAGACCAAAGCCTCAGATACATGAGAAATTCACAAAAATCTTATCCTTTGGGTCAAGCTCATCGGGATGGAAAAGCCATCCTCTGATCTGAGTATGAATGTTGCCAGTTTGTGCAATGACCAGTAGGTGCAAAAACAAGCAACTGAATTCTTCTCCCAGATGTTTACAGCCTGAGATTGCTCATCTGCAGAGACCTACTGCCAAGCCTAGTTAACCTCTCCCCTTGTTGTACCTAATAAATCTACTAAGGTTCCTTCCAGGTTGCTGCATACATATTCATGACATTACACACAGCCCACCTGACCACAGCATTTTTGTACATGTATCTGTGTTTCTGTTCTCTCTCCATTGCCTTACTGTTTACAGTTGGGTTTCCAGACTCAAGTCATGTAGCCCCAGGCCAAATATGCCAAGTATGCACGTTAACTACCAGATCTCTAGAACTCTGACTTGTAGATCCTGCTGGAGTCCCTCTGTTCCCACCCAGTGACCATTCCACCCTTACCCTGTATGAGTTTTTAGGTATGGAACATGTAGGACTGAGCTAATCAATCACACGGTTTTTGTTTAAGTGGGGATTTTTACCTGTATGGAAATAGAAGTCAGAGACTTTTCAAAGAACAGCAAAGATTTGGGGCTTTTCTATCCCTGTACTGAAAGGGGTGGTGGCATGAAAACAGCCTTGGGCTGACTTTGGGGTTAGATAGCAGCCCATACCTGATTTACTTTTTATTAATTAAATCTTTTCATTTATTTTACACCCTGACCTCAGTTTTCCTCCCTCCTCTCCTCCTGTTTTCTACCCCTTCCCTTCCCTCTAACCTACCCCCTCCACTTATCCTCTTTTTCTGTTCAGAAAGGAGTAGATCTCCCATGGGTGTTAACAAAGAAGGGCATACCTAGTTCAGGTAGGACTAAGCTTCTCCCTTTGGCTGGGTGAGGCAACCTAGTAGAAGGAATAGGTTCTTTATACATTTTTGAGCCCAGCCCTCTGTCAGATCTGGGATTGGTGAAGGTCTTTTCCCATTCTGTAGACTGCCATTTTGTCTTATTCACAGTGTTCTTTGCCTTGCAGAAAAATTCTACCAAAAAGCTCCTACAGGTATGATGTGGATGGATATGAGATTAACTAAAAAAAAAAAAAAAAAAAAAAAGTAGTCCTACTATATACAAATCATACCTGATTTATACAAGTCTAATAGTTTTGGAAAGGAAGTTTCTCATAAGAGTAGAGCCTCTGGGAGATCCACCTAACCAATACTTTTTTCACCTTTTGAGACCTTAATCAAGTCAAGCTGGCTTCCTATCCCTTTGGTGTGAGGGTATTGTTTGAAGCACATAGTTGTTTGTTTTACAACAATACAAAGTTATCCATCTCCATTCTCTTGAAACTGTACTCACAATTGTTGTTTTAAAGAGAAAGGTGGTTACTTTAAATTAATGGTTTCTTAATCACATTGCTCAAACTACTGCTCTCCATATTTAGATAAACGTATACACAGTATTCTTCTGTGAACTCCTATGGCAAGGCTGAATAGCTTCACTAGTGGTAATATTTTTAATACTGTAAAGTAAAGGTAATGAACTGCTCAACATAAGCATACCGTAATGCCACATAATTCTACATCAAGTCCTTGTCTTCTCTCATCTGTCAATCATGTATGTTCAGTGTAAAAGATTTAAAATCTTAAGAGAAATAGTATACAAATATTAAAGTATTTAAGGTTTTTTGTGCTGCTTTGTTTCTCCTTGTGGTGCAGAACATTGAGCCCAGGTCCTTCTTCATGTTAGGTAAGTGCTGTAGCATCATGTGGTTGAGCTATTACACTAATGGTAACCTAATACTCTGTCCCTTTGAGGCCCATGCTTGGTCCAAGAACTTTCTAGAAAGAGCACATACAAAATCTTGACTTTTACCTCTGTGTTTTCAATATCTTAATCTGGTTATTGTGTTGTCTTACCAAAATATTAGAAGGGGATCTTTAGGCTCTTGTGAGAAATAATGTTGGTGAATAAATAGGATAAGGAAGAAGATAGGATTTTGGTAGCTTTGCACAAGCCTCCATTTTGTAGGACCCTCCAAAGAAGGACTGAGTGCTTACAAAAGCTTAATTTTCTGCTCTGATACCTGCTGACCACTCACCACCCAACACCAGACAGTCTTCCATGGGCAATTGATACTAACACTCAGACCACTAGAAATAAATTCAAATTCCTCCCCTGAAGTACCTCAGTCATCTAGGAAAAAATAATAAATCAACGATCCATACACAATAAATGAAATTTTAGTCAAGACTTGCATTATTGTTTTATGTTTAATCCTCAATGAAGCAACATTAATTTCACCTTTTTTTCAAATTGGTTGTCATTCAGCCAGAAGACTCTTAAACACAGCTTGCTACCAACCATTATTTATGTTCTTTTTCTGAACAGCACCTAATAACTGCTAATTAAGTCTTTTGTAGCCTGACTCTGAGCTAATTAGGGTTAATTGAGCCTGTGTGCACATTAGCTATTCTAGCTCTCATACTGATAATCAGGGTTTTTTTTTTTTGAGCCCATTGAATATTTAGGAATATTTAGTCTCTTTGCTTGGACCTCTCTCTACTGGACATTCTGTTGCAGCCCTTTCTCATCTCTTAATGAAAAGCAGCAGGCCACCCTCATGTGACCAACACCTGTTCTGTAGAACAGCTGAGGCATGTCCTGGAGAAACAAGCTTCTGAAGAATGAACAAGCCACAGGATTGCTGGCACATTAGATCAACTTCTGAGTTTTAACTGTACGGCCATCTTTTCCTGGAGAATGAGCATGGTGTTTCTGTCCTTTCTGAGGGTCTGTGTTCACCGCACACTGAAAATGAACTAAGTTTCCTTCAGTGGGTCTTTGTCTTGGTGGTCTGACTTAGATTTGGAGGGTGACTGAAGCAGGAGGCTAGGCTACACTCCCTTGCGTCATTCCTTCATCATGCCTACCACGTTCCATTGTAATTGTGTCCTATTTTGTACTGTTTCAAACAACTGACAAGAAATGTGCTTGACAACTCCAATAAAAGATTTGATTACTTAACAAAACTTTTTTCTTTTTAAAAATTTCCACTTATTGATTAGGCATAGTAATTTAAAAATGCTTAAGTTATACATGCCAATACTGCTTTTGGTTATCACCAAAGTTTTTTTCCCAGACATGTTACTCACATTTGGATGGGAGTTTATACAAGTATACCGCAGTGTAAGTCGACTGGAGATCCAAAGGGAGATGCCTTTTTGGAACTTGAACCAAAAGCAAGCAGCAAAACTATTGAAGGAGGTGGGGTCCTGATGCAGAGTGTCGAAGAGGAGGAGAAACATCTTTGAACACATAGAATGCCTTTGTGGACTGGGTTCTGAAGATGTTCTATCCTTGGAGAGTAAAAACCTGTGTTTCATCTTAAATACATTCCAGTGGTATTGTTGAAAAATGGGACTGAAGGTGAGTTAGAAAATGAATACTCTGAAAAGATAGCAAATGATACAGTTAACATCTTTACCTCACTTACTCATAGGTATCTCTGCATATGATTATGCTAGGCATTTCCTTAATTCTATAGGTTCGAGTTTAACAATTAATGAAGCTTTAGCCATTTAATCTAAAACTCTTTCTTTAAGAGTGATGAAAGAAAAGATTATAGAGGTTAAATAATAGACCCAAGCTAATTTATGCCTACTGAAATCTAAATGTAGGTGTTCCCTGTGGATGGATATTCTGAGCTCTAAAATTGTGTTCCTGGCTAGCAGCAGCAGATCCCTTACCTGCTGCGTAGCCATCGACGCAGTCACTATTAGAAAACTTGTTGGAATCACTCAGCAGAAGGGGTCAGGAAAGCAAACACACATATCCAAGATTGACTTCACTTTCATCCCTAATGCAAAGTAGCTTGGCTTTCCCTCTTCGGAAGGTCAACTTCATAGTTGTTCCTCATTGTCTAGTTTGGAAAGCTTGTCAAAAGGGAAAGAAGCCGCCTAGGAGGTCATTCTCAAGAAGTTAATGACCTCTGGCTGAATATTCATTTCTCTCTTAAGAGAGGAAGAAAGCTGGTTGTTTTGTTTGAGAAAATTTTCCTGGAACTTGAGCATGCACAGCTACATAGAAAAGACTAAACTCAAAGAGCTACCCGGGAGTCCCTGAGAGTGGTGGGCACTGTGTGTGAGCTTGTGAGTATGAATGTGTGTATGTATGTAAGTGAATGAAGATTTAAATGTGTATATAAGTATGTATGAATGAGTATGTGTATGTATGTGTGTTAAAGTATGAGTGTATAATATGTGTGTGAGTACATGCGTAAGTGTATATATACGAGTGTGTGAGTGTACACATATGTATGTAATGGTATATAAGTGTGTGTGTGTGTGTGTGTGTGTGTCTATGTGTGTGTGTTTGGTGGTTGAGGAAAAGATGATTGAGTACAAAGTTTGTTTTACAGAAGATAAGAACTTGATGTTGCTTTATTATGATGGACTGGATTGTAAGCATGCACTCTGAACGAATGCATAAGTAGCATTCCATTACACAACAAATTACTAATAGATATTTCTTATTCTATGAAATTTACATAAGTGTTCAAAAAAAGTATTCATTGCAAAGCTTTTAATTTTAAAGATGTATCTACATGCACCCATACTGTAAAAAGCTCCAAAAAGATGCATGTAAGCTTATAACTTATTACAGATAATTTAGTTTTCTTTGAGATGTGATTCAAAATTAATCAATACATTTAGTACTCAACTTATTATCACGGAATTTTCTGAAACTTTGTGTCAACAGTTTTAAGCCAGTAGGTATTTTATATACATTAAAGAAATAATGCTAACAATTGGCAGTACATTGGAATAATCTCTAATTATTGCAATAGCCATGGAAGTAATATAATCTCTAATTGTGGCCCGAAAAACTGAAGTTTAAAGCAAGCACACCACTGTTCAGATTTATGCTCATGATAATCAAGTCGATGTCAGGGTTTATTTCATAATGGGGATTTTATGATTCAGGAAAACAGCTATAATGGCTGAGAATAAGTTAAATGGATTTTTGTTCAAAGAATGGTTCCAGAGAATGATGCGAGCACTGCCATGTTTCTCAGGGAATTCATTCATTTCTTTCCATCGGAGCTCCCTACCTTCTAGCAGATGAATATTGCTAGCAATTCTTGATTTTTTGTGGTTTGATTACTATTAGGCACAATCCTAGAGGGAGAGGTGTATGTGGAATACTGATAATTAACGTTAATCAAGTAGTCCACAGACTTGTTCTTTGTTCTTGTTTTACCAGTAGAGGACCACTGACATGATTGTAACTCAAGATTTAATTTGAGAAGAGAGTGAGTGAGGACACAAGAGCTCTGTTAGTCACGGCTCCCAGTAGGACACAAAGCAAGCTAGGCAGCACAGGAAGTGCCTTCCTAGAGTGAGGTAAGAAAAACCAGTTTCCTGTAGTTTCCTTGGGAAGCAAAGACAGAGACAGAGGTCAAGTCTGAGCAAGCTGAGGATTCAATTATTTGGAATAACATTGACAGACTCTTGGCTAAAAAGGTTGCCTCTGCTTGCTAGTACCTGACCCCTAAGAGCTAGGGTGGGGACATATTGGCTGGGATCATGTTTGCGTGGAGTTAGCTGGAGACAGGCAGCTTTGTGTTCCTTGTTCTGCACAGGTGATGGGCATGTTAACAGGGAAGCCTTTTGCTGTCTCCGGGAAGCAGCTACTTCTGAGATGCACACTCTGCTAGATCATCTAAAGCTCTCAGATGTGGAAGTCTTATATAATCTTGGATGGTGAAAATGCTATTAATACAGACACCAGTCAAAGTTTTGACATACTCTACCAGGGTTTTTATTTTGGGCCACCAACCAGCTCCCAAATCATGACACAGAGACTTAGTAGTTTTGAATGCTTGGCCTTAGCTCTTAGGTCATTCTGGCTAGCTCTTTTAACTTAAATTAACCTGTTTCTCTTTGTTTACCTTTTGCCTTGGGCTTATTACCTTTCTTAATTCTGTATATCTGACTTTCACTGCTTCTGTATATCTGGATGGCTGGTGTATGTCTGGCTTCTTGTCCTGAGTATCCTTTGTTCTTTCCACCTTCTTGTCTCCTTTCTCTCTAGATTTCTCCTTCTATGTATTCTCTCTGCCTGCCAGTCTTGCCTATTCTCTGCCTACCTATTGGCCATTCAGCTATATAACAGACCAATTAGGTGCCTTAAGCAAGCAAGGTGAAACAAATGCAAGACATCTTAATATAATTAAACACACATCCTTATATCATTAAACAAATTCAGCATAAACAAAATTAGCACACCTTTACACAGTTAAGTAATATTCCACAGCAAAAACAAATGTAACACATCTTTGCCTAGTTAAAATAATATTCCACACAGCATACTTTTGAATTTAGGTAGTAACAGCTTCAAAAAGGAAAAACATTAAAGGAGGTATAAGCTAAAATTGAAAACAATGGGGTATCATTAAGTACCATTCAAATACCTCTAAGTATGTTATCAACATATTCCCAACATTTAAATAAATGAGGGGATATGCTGTACCTGAGCATCGCATAGCATACATGTGTGTATCTATTAGTGTTTAAATATGTTCTTGTATTCAAGTCACTGCTTAGAGACTTGTCTTTCTTCTATATAGTCTCTGTATAAACTTCCCCTTAGAAATACGTACATGCATTTACACACATACACACACACACACATACACACCAAAGATACACACAACTACAAGAAGAATTTGGAAGTTCTCAATCCAAATATGCCTTAGATTTTTAAAGATGAGAACAGATGTGGGTGAGCCACTAATTTTGCTGAGGTTTTGAAATCTGCATTTGAGGGACTGAAGCAGCACCCTTTTCTTGCTTCTCCCTCTTCTTCACCCTTTTTTTAATCTGCCTTTTCTCTTCCCAGCTTTTATTTTGCATTACTTTCTTTGAAAAACAATTATTAAACTCAGTATATTAAGCTGCCTCCTCACTGGTCTAATGTTGAAAAGAAAATTACTGTTCTGAAAGAGCTCAAGTATTAGTAAGACACATCAGTCTGCTGGAACAGGAATGTGTCTCAGGTGTGGTGAAGGGGATCTATGTGTGTACAAACAACTGTGAGGTCTAGTGTCAGGGAAGAGTCCAAAAGCAAAGCAGTCCTCTCTCATCTTCAGGAATGCATCCCAAGAGTAACAATGGGTGCCTTGAAAAGTGGATAACAGTGACTTCTGCCCAAACTACAGTGTTTCCTATGTACACATGCCTATAAGAAGCTATAATTTATAAACTAAGCACAGTAAGCTTGTCTACCTCTTAGTGCACTGTAAATTCCCCAATATTTAAATAAAACACTAGGGGATATATTATTTGTGAACATCATATAGTTGTTGTACACATATCTGTACACATGTGTATATCAATTTCTTAGTGTTTAAATATGTTCTGTGTTTATATTTAATTTACTTTAATAAAATATATCAATTATAATACACTATAAATATATACCACAAAAGTTATGTGGATGTACATAATTCTCAAAATATCTATATCTGCACCATGGTTACTCTGCCCAAGTGAATAGTTTTAGTCCTTGGCAGGATGAAACTTGATAGAAAATTATGGAAACTCAAGTGTTAGTAAAAAGCACCTGTCTTCTGGAACAGGAATGTAAATTGGACATGGTAAAGCTGGTCTATGTGTATACAAAGAAGGAAGCAAAGAGAATAATACACTCTAACCATCACAGCAGAGTCCAGGAAACAGTGTGGTCTCTCTATTTCACTTAAGCTGGTGCCTTTTTGTTTAGTTCTAAAATTTCTAGGCATAGTTACTTCAGGTAAATGAAGCCATGAAAAATAAGAAACTATTAAATCCAGAGGAAGAAAAGCTGGGCAGGGTGAGTAGATAGGTGGACAAAGGAGGCAAAGATCTTCCACAATGAGAATCTATGGGCAGAGGCAAAGAGCAAACTGTTGCCTATACAGACTGGAAGTGGCTAAAAGTACCTCAACTTCAGAATTGTGAAAGAAAATACAGGTAAATTCCCGATCTTGAAGGACCTTGCTTACCATGCTTTATACAGTTCATATTTCATCCACCTGTTTCAACAATGCTAATTGAGAACTTATTCTAAACAGCATCTTAAAATTGGGGGGGGGCTGGAAAGTGAAAATAAATGGTGTATCCAAAGTCTTCTTACATTCTAGAAAACATATTGGTGAACTGATGTATAAGATTAACTCAGTGGTGATACATGGAATGTGATTGACTGTGATGTGAGTGCTAGCTAGCTCCAACAGGACAATGAAGAAATCCCTGGAAAAACAAACAAACAAACAAAAACAAAACAAAACAAAGCAAGGGTTTAAGAACATGTTGCATTTGGACAGACCAAAAGGAGATGATGGGAAAGGGCATGAAAATTTTGTCAGCCAAGGCAGAGATGGACTCACAGTATTTGAAATAATGAGGACTAAGTCATGGACTAAGGACATCAAGGGTGAAGTGCAGGAATGGAGAAGAATGAACAAGGGTAGGCTCCACCTATCTGTGTAACTATACAGGTAAAAACAGAATGTCTTCAACATTTTCCTCCTAGAGTTACATTAGCTCTTTGGAGTCATTTGCAGTTGCATTCAAAGCTTAGGCTTTTTTTCCTTGTATGGAATTTTACCAGATTGCACTGATACTTCATGAGGTAGTGTAGATTGTTAATACTAATTCTTACAACCCATGAACATGTATCCCAAAGTATTTTACTGAAGTTTGTTTTGTGACAGCACAAGTTTGGGAATCATGAAAAGAAAATATAACATGATTTATGTTTGCAAACCATGACTTTGATGTTTTGTTTTGTAAATATATACATCTGTCAAAGTTCATAAGCATAGACAAAACATAATATATGAATGCTTTACTGTATGTTGACTACATCCCCCAAATAGTTTTAAAAGGTAATTTTTCTTGCTGTATTGTCAAATAGAAGTGGCAGCTTGGCAGACTTCATTTTTTACTTAAGATCAGTTCAGTGTCACTGAAAACTGACAAGAGATATAGTCAGTTGTACATTTGTGAAAATTAAGTCAGAGAAAAGAATGCTGGATCTGAAAATATAAAATATGGGTATGCTACTGCCATTGTCCATGTAGGAAATGGTAAAGACAAAATTTACTCATATGGAGTCAAACAGACTCCCAAGACACAGAGATGGCATGATTTGGCCAACTCAATGAGGTAGAAATTATAATGAAGGAAATGACATGAGGGGTACAATTCTCTTTGCAATAAATTGAGTTTGAGATGTTTAGGAATTACACAAGTGGAAATGACACCTCCATAGCTATCAATATAGGTTCAAGTAATTGGCTGTCATGTAATTTTCATATGTGAAACTGTGAGTGTTTAACAAGGAACTTTATCTAAGACTATGCTATGACTGCTAACATCTGAGGATCTCTTTACAATATCAAGACAAACTTGCAATGTGAAGGTTTGGATACTCCTTTCCATAGCATATATTAAATAAGTCTGCACTAAGCTATTATTAGGTGCTCAGTGGTAAGCTAGATAACATGATGATGCCTACTCTACATGTAATTTTCTCTTCTTGAGATATCACATAAAACTTACCAGAATTAATATACCCTTAAAAATCTGCTAAGTCTCAATGCTATCTTATGGAACTGTCATTTATTATTTTTTAAAAATATTGCCTGGAGTTGGTTTATTTTTGCACATGTTATATTATTGTTGAATTCTAAGGTATAGTGAGATATTCACTTTGTCTGCACCTGTGGTACTGACCATGCCCATTGGGATGGGGATAGGGAATGACTTGACCTGGGGGAGCTAGGTCTGGGGAAGGGGCCCCAGAATGTGCTCTGGCTTGTAGGACAGGGACAGAGAGCATCTGGAGGTATCCTTGGGACTGGAACCTGCTGATGTTCATCTGTCTCTGTTGTAAGTTATTTCTCCCTGAAAAAACATCTATTCAGCCAATCTGTTTTTCATGATCCTTATTAAACCATGAACTAGGGTGCTCCTTAGATTCTTTTGACAGTGAGATATATATTCTACTTAGCCTTTGATGCAAGAATTTACAAAAAGTATAATAACCAATTTATTAAGGGGTACAATGAAAAGACAAACTCATGAATACAGAACAAAGCAGAAGCTGCTGCTTATCCAACCGCCACTGCTTGGTAACCCACCATTCCAAGCCTAAGCCAGAGTGAGAGAACAAGAGTAAGCTTCCACTCCAGCTTATCAGTTGTCACTAGCAGCAGACAAGATCACATTCTAGAGCTTGCTGTCCCAAGTGTATTGGCAGAATGAGTTCTCACAACAATCCTTGGTCTGTGAACTTAATAAAAAATTCACTCTTGCGATTGTGTTCTATTACATGGCACAGCTGGCCTTAACATAAAAATATTATCCAAGAGGGCCTGGCCTAAAGACAGAAATTGTTTAATATTGGAAACCTTTCTCTGGAACAATAGGAAGTCTTAGGAACATGCTTTGCTTTCCTGATAAAATACAGTGTGTGAACTGTGTACTATCCATGGTGGTTCCAGTGAGGACCTCCAGACAGCCTCCAGAAGCTGAGAGCAGGACTGACCAGAAGTTAACAAATATAGAGACCTTAGTGCTACAGTTCAATGTTTATGCAGCCTCTGTGCATAGAAGAACCCAAGATCGAGAAGAGATCTACAACCCAAACCAGCACCTTGATTTTGGTTCTGTGAAAGCCTGAGTCTCAATGTGCCTTGGCTTCTGAACTTCAGTCACTCAGAGATAAATGGATGTTGCTTTAAGCTGCCATGCTGGTGGCAGTTTGGAAGTTAGGATGCAATATTTAACACCTCCATGCCGAGAATCAAAGAGGTTGAATAGCACTACTGGCCTAGTGCTTAATGCTGCTCAATGGAACAGCAAAGACTGCAAACGCAGTACCCAAATGCCAGATCCCCAGCTTCCTTCTTTAGTTTATGCAAAAAAGCACTGGGAATCAGCATGCATGAGACCCCAACTACAGTTTAGCACTCTCACTGGAGCCTTCTCTTCTCTGCCTCTAAGCTGATGAAGACAGCTCCTGTCTACAATACAGAGCATGCCTCCTGTAGGGCATTTACTTATCTGATTCCCAAGCAAACCATGAACCCTATCTCATGTACCTATTCATCTCTGACTGCCTAACAGAGGTAGTAGGAGGATGAAATGGAGTCTTATTTTTAGTAGCTGTACTGGAACCCTGATTTCTTTCACCTTGTTTGTGATTTTGGTTCACTATCCCCCTGAACTAACTTCTGGAAGAGCTGTTCTAGAGGAATCATGGGACATCTGGTTATGGCATAAGTCACTTGCATGCTCACCTTGGCTGGAATTCATCATTCTCCCTTAGGTTCAACAGATGGGGCAACCAGAGAAGTTCTCCTCTGTCCTTCCAAAAGGATGACAAGGTCTTATTGACTATTTGTGCATGAATAGTTATGTATTTCAGCTCTTTTGTATTGCACATAATCCTTTTAAGTATTCATTTTTATCAATAATAATATAATGGTAATCTTTGGCCATTATATTCTTCATGTTTTAGATTAATATAGTTATGCTTTATGGAAATGCTGTAATGATCAAGTATGAAATATATAAATTTATGCAGACTCATACTTAGAATGCTTTTAGATTAGTTTCAAGTTAGTTATCTACAAAGAAATGTTTTTAGATATTTGTAGATTTAAGCATGTAGACACTGGTATAAATGGTGAGAAACCAAATGCATTTTCTCAGTGTTAAATCACTCTCTTCATATATGTATGTATATGTTCATATGTATACATAAATATCTGCATGTATACACAAACATATATATACACATAGAGAGAGAGAGTGATATGTGTAAATATACACATGTCTAGACATATTTTTCTACAGGAAAATAATCAATTCTCACATCCATGTAGAAAGCTCTTTCAGGTGGTTTGTTAAGTATACTCAGTTAACACTGTGTCTCCTGGTATCCTCTCTGAGACAGAGGGTAGTGTTATCATTTCACATATGCAAAGGTGGGAGGCCCTACCTGGGAAACCCGGAAATGCATTTGCACCGTCTCCATGAGAGGAATATATATAAAAATGCCAGAAGAGAGTATGAGAATGCTTTATAAAATGGGGGATGGGATTTTTCAGCTTCTGCAAAACCATACCCTCATTAGTAATTGAAATGAAGAAGATAAAAGAATGGGGGGGGGTTGAAGAGTTATTTAGAGTACATTTTTATGCATTGGATAGCATTGGGCATCATTTTTTTTTAGAGCCACAAAAAGGTTATACAAACAAAAATCCACAAGGAATTGAAACACATTAGAATTTACACTCCTAAATTGTTCACTATGTAAATGAAGCTTTCAAATATATATGGTTTATGGAAATTGATGTCTTATATTTATTACTCAGAGCCCAGATTAAAATTGGAACCACACTGATTAGGTAACAGTACAAATCAATTCCCATAGAGAGAAGCAATAATAATACATCAAAATACAAATGTTCTGATTAAACAAGTTGATGCATGAGAAGAAAGAAGATGTGTGGTTTTCTTGACTCTGATTTTGAATGCTAGTCAGGTTCCTCCTTATTCTCCCTAAAACAATGGGCTGAAAGGAAGCAGGCAGACTGGTTACAACACTTCCTATTTCAGGGAACACATTGGTAGAAAAAGGAGGCAGAGAAAGATCTGGGCTCCATTCCTATGAATTAAATATCAAATCATAAGAAGCTATGTCACTGAATATGGCAACACTTTAGGCAACAATCAATGTAGCATTCAGCCCAGGAGAAGGCAAAAAAGCAAACAGGCTGCATGGATGGGCCATGCTGTGTTCAGGTTTCTCTTCCTCAAGTTCATCCAGACTTGGGTCGGGGAGCTGAAAGAAGAAATAGATCATCCTAAAGGAGTGAAATACTTTCTATTCCATTCATGCAGGACCAAGACTTATGAAGACTGACAGTATCTCAGATACCACTGAAAATGTTTGTTCAAGGCAAGGAAAGCATTTTATTAAAAGATGGCATAAAGGGCAAACTTAAATCCTCGTGTTTTGGGGACTTGAGTTTCTAGAAGCATAATGGTGAAACCTTCCACAAGATTATCCTTACAGAAACTATGCTTAAAGGCCATGCCTCAAAGATTTGAGGCCAGATATCCTCATATGAATAAACACAGTGGCTCTGAAAGAAAGAGTACTAACAGATGAAACAAAATGGCAAATCGACAAATAAGTTTTGAAAATAGGCAAGAGTTCTTTTCACATGTTGTTCTTGTCCATACTAACATTGAGGGTACCTTTCTGGAGAAAGTCATGACTGCTTATAGAGGAGCTGATCAAGAAGTTTTTTCTACTTCCTGAAGTATTTATAGTACAGTCCAAATTTCATATCAACAGTTATTTTCAAATTCTTCTTTTACTAACATGAGTATATTGACTTTAATTCACTTGGGGATGGTTTGGATGTCAGATATTTTTGTTCATATGTCAACTGTACCCACAATTGTCATTCCAGTACACCATGAAAGTATCCCTCTGTCACATATACATCCTAAATGTCTACTAGAACAGAGAAAAGAAACACTGTACTTTCTATCTGAAGGCTTACACTATACTGTGAACTAGATCTGGTACCTTCAGAGCATTGCCATTCCATCTGGGTACTGTCAAGTGGTGCAAAAATATTTGTTTCCAACTCATTAGTCTTTGAGTCTAATATGGAGGACATGTTTGAGGTAATCAACACTTTTGTGGGCATGACTGCCCTGATGGCTCCATTTATAAATTCGTAATAACTACTGTGCTTATTTAAGCGATGGAGACAGGTCAAGTCAATAATGCCCTAATATTATTAGTAATATCAACATTGCTAAGAAGATATAGAAACCACACTAAGAGTTCGTATGTCACTGAGGTGTATTTGTTTAGTAATACAATGCCAGCATTGCTTAAAGATGGAGTTGAAAAGATCTCTGAGGTCAGCAAATTAGTGTAGAGGAAGTGAAGGACAATCAATACATCAAGAGCCAAGACATAAAAGAAGAAAGCAGGTGTGTTGTTTTGGTCAGAGCATAGAGACATGAAGGAGAAATGTGTTGTAGAATAGTGTACAAAGAATGTTAGGGAGATTTAAAGTATTTAAGACACAAGGGCTTATTTTTATCAACATTGGAAACCCATGAAAGACTGGAGATCAGAGGTTGTAACATCATAGCTACTCCAAGAAAGTAGAGATGTGATAGTTATGTGCTCATTAGAATAAAAATGAAAGGGAAGGGAAGATATAGGAATAAAAAAAGTTTGTGATGGTCTGAAGCAAGACTACACAGATTGTATGGATGGTATTCACCATCATTGTCTCAAAGAAACAGATATAGTCTACCAACTTCAGCTTTTGTTTCCTATAACCTAACCTAGTAGAATGCCCTCTAAGCATTGCAGGAAGTAGGTTAGATAGTATAGCAGAGTGAACACCAAGCAGAAACAGAAAGGAAGTGACTATGTGCAGGCTATGACAGACATTGCCCTGGACAAATGAGAAGTAGATGATGTGCCAACTTATAGAACCAGGGCTTCATAGAAGCATGGTGGCAAGGGCAAGATTAAAGACAGAAACAGAAGCACCAGACTCCACAGCTTCCCAAGAGGGTCCCCTCTGTGTAGAGCTGAGGCAAACTCAATGACATCAGAGAAAGAGATAAAAACAAGTCTTGTCAACAGAGATCTCTGAAGATGAGATTCCTCCAGTAACCCCTCATTATGGATGCTTAAAATGGCATGTAGCCAGACTCACAGTAGCATGACAGGGGATAATAGACATACGAAGCCTGAGTTTCTTGCCAATGCACATGGAATAAACTCTAGAAGAAAAATTGGATTGATTTTGAGAAAAAGTGTAAATGTTCTATTTATTATCCACCTGGAATTTTTTATTAAAACTTACATATTTTTAACAGCTTATACATTTTAGTATGTGGGGCATATATCATATCATGTGCTAAGAAATCTGGAATCAATAAGTATGAGAATATAAATAGATGAAATTCAAAATGAGTAAAATTAATAAAAAATCCCTTTCTTTATAGAACATAATAGATATATTTGTGTATGTTCTGATAATTAGTTATTCTCACCCAAGTGTCTTATTTCTTTGTTATAAGAATTATATTATCCGAACTCCCACAAATAGGGAGCCAATATTGGTTTGAAGATAAAATTGAACACAAAGAAAGGTCGAGAGAACTACAAGACTGCTTCCAACTAACAAGTTGAGCTTACGTGGAAAGGCTATCATAAATGCCCTTCCCGGAGAGTGAGATCAACAATTAACTTCTCCATGGAGCCCTCAACTAATGCCTGTTGAAAACAGGATCAAACACCCATACATAAACACTGAGTCGAACTAGAACCCAGATGCAGATGGAGAGGACAAAACCATGCTGCAGAAACACATAGAGACAGCTTACCTGAACAAGGAGGAGCTAATGGCCACTAGACTGATAGCTGGGAAGCCAGCATGGGACTGACTCAGGCCCCCCTGATTATGGGTCTCAGCCAGAAGGACTGAGCAGTCAAAGAGACCTCAGACAGTGGAGCCAGGATGTATCCCTGGTTCACAAAAGAACTTTGCGAACATATCCCCCATGGAGGGATAACTGCCTTAATCTAGAGACAGGAGAGAAGCCCTAGTCCCTACTTCATAGGACCTGTCAGATCTACATGACCCCAACTGGATGGCACTCCCCTACATATGGAATTGGGGTGGGGGATGGGAGGGGAGGGTGTTTAGAGTGCATGTGAGAGGGCAGAGAGGGTAAAAAGGGAGGGAAGGAGGGAGGGAGGGAGGGAGAGGGAACTGGGATCGACATGTAAAATAATATATTAAACTAAAAAAAAAAAAAAAAATGCTTTGACTCCAAAATTTAAGTTGAAGGACAAGTTACTGGGGAAATGGATTTCTATTTTTGTTTCCACAGAAAATGAAAAGATGTGGATTCCTTCCAGAGTAATGTGGCTTGATCAAGCCAGACCGCCTGAAACAGAGTACCAGGTGATCCTACATTCAAAACAGCTGGACAAAACAGCCCTACAGACTACAGCCAGGATATCTGAATCTTCTTCGAATCCCCCAAGACAGTGCCCCTTACCAGCAGGAAGTAGTTTGGAAAGAACGACGCCCAAATTCCCAAATATTGTGTATAAATGTTTGTTTTCATTTAAATGGACTGTTATATAAAATTAAATAAAATTAAAAAAAAGAAAAAAAATACTGTTTGCTCATCTGAAAGTTCCTGGTTTTTCCCTTTTTTTCTATTTGTTTTACTTTTAAAAAATTACAGCAAGTGTAATATTGTTTATAGAATTAAATCCCAAGAGCTAACAATTATTCCATTAAGTTACAACATTAGCTGAGAGGAAACATAGAGTAAATAACACAATAAAAGAAAAAGCAAAATGAAATTTAATTAAGGCTTAGTAGTGATATTCAACTAATTTTTAAAGATCAGGCACTTTCTTGCTTTTCTTGTCTGTTTTTATCTTCTGGTAATAACAATTGCAATCAAGTGACATCAAATTGATTCTATATACTGATGATATTTGTTTATTGACATGGCAATATTACATAAAGTCAGTATACTCATTCATTCCCATGCAGTGAAACATGCAGGAAATATCAAAGTGTGGTCCTGCTGAAAATGCTCTTTCTGTTCACCTATCCATTTTTCTGTTGGCGAATGCCCACATAAAGGAACTGGGCATTCGCCAACAGAAAAATCACTTTTGCCAGCATGAATTGATACTTCCCTATTAAATATGGAGTGAGAAGCTAGGATTGTGCATGGGAAGTCTTTTTGAAACTAATTCCACTGACCTCAGAAAACAGAAGTCACCTTAATCTGGCCAGCATCAATAACCTGTTCTAGGGACACAGTACTAAGTCATGTGATGGGAAAGGAAAAGGAACAACACCATTTCTCCAGGATCAAAGCCTGAGTCTGGAAACAGTCAGGAACTGGGGAAGGTTTCCTCTGGGGGTTCTTACATGTCTTAGTTTACCACATTGCTTATGTAGTCATGCTTGTCTAGTTGTCTGTTCTGTTTCCTTGTTTCCAAAACAAATTGCAGAGAAGAATTAAGATTATTTTATTTAGGATATTGCAATGGAGAAAAATCTACTAGTGGGAAAAACCTCCAAAATGTAGGAGAGTGGGATTATATAAAAGAAGGGAAATATTGAGAAAGACTGGTAATAGGCTGATCACAGAACATGCAAGGGCATATAGGTGCTCTTTGGCTAGCTTTTTTTCTCTAAAACAATTGTGGAAGCGTCTCAAGTGTCTCAAGATCCCAACCCTTGATTAAAATTTTTCAATGTGGAGAGGATTAGGAAGGGCCTCAAAAGTCAGGTTTTTTCTAAGAGTAAAACATCTAGCACAGACTTGGATAGGGGAATCATGGCAACAAAGATCCTTAGCTTCTGATGAATGTGTGAGCCTTGGAATGATCTGTAAAGCATTAAAAGTGAAAAAAAAATGCAAAAATAAGTAATAGTCACTTAGAAGAGAACTACAATCACCGTAGTGTACTTTCCTAAATATAAATTATTGTGACAGTAAAGAGAAAGTAGTGTGTATGTGATAGGATGGTGGTAGAAAGAAATTGTTAATTCTATAGACACCTAATTTGTGTCTACTGAAAATTTTGTGAAATGACCTAAAGCATACTAAAAAGTCAAAGTAAACTTTAAGAAAACATGCCAGGAATTCCTGGTAGGGGTTGGGGGCGGGCAGATGACAATGGATCAGTTCATCAAAATATCAATGAGTTGGTATTTACAAAAAGCCTTTACTTCAGGAAGATAAGGGTGATTGGTATAAGGCTCTATATTAATATATTTCACTACAAAAACAAACAGTAGAAGCTGAAAGACATGTCTTCAAAATATTCCATTACCATTCTCTGAAATTTCATAATGAACTAAGACTAAAGGAAATCATTTCAAATGTGTTTAACATTACCTTTTAGAAGACTTTTCTAAGCATCATTCTTAATATTAAATACCGAGAAAGTTCCCAGTATGACAGGATAACAAATTGTCTTATGGTTTTCATTTTCCTAAATTACTGTGATTTCTCTGGTAGCCCCCAACTAATATTTAATAGGAACTGAGGTGCTTAATTTAGTGCAATTTAATTAAAAATACAATAAGAGTCAATAATTTAATAGTTTCTCTAGATGCAAGACATTGTTGATTCTATATTTATTCAATCTTTTTGGGGTTTTGCTCCTTCAACTTTAAGTTTTTAGCTTATTTTCTTTTTCCCTAGCTCTTGAGATGACAGTTAGAAAATGATTGTGTGACACTGGAAACAAAGGGTCCTTTTGTTTCTGATGAACCCTGAGAAACCCACGATGTGTTGTGGAGGTATGCATTTTGTTCCTGTCTGCATTCAACCCATGCTCCTTGGCTGTGAGTCCTGTTTGCAGAACCATGTCCATGAGTGTTCTTATAGCTCTCTTTTGTTCTGCATCTCTCTTTCGGTGCACATTCTATCCTTCTTGGTTCCTGGATTAGAATGCCTGTCCCTCAACCTCACACCCTACCATTACAGTTAGTGTGAAGTGCTTTCTAGATCTTAGCTGCACCCTTAGGCAACACTATAGTTAGAAACCCCTAGAAATCCAGGATTCCTGAATAATTCTGTCTCTACCAAGTTACACTGCCCCAGATTATGATTCCTGTTGCTGCAAATCCAGCCTACAACAGAGTAGATGGAGAATCACTGAGAATCTATGTTTACTTTTTTGTAATTTATGTATTCTTTTTAATTTCATTTTACATTCCAAATAGAGTCCTCCCTCCCACCGCTCAACTCCCCCCAGGCCACCCCCAGTCTACTCCTCCTCATAGGTAGGGGCTCTCATGGGGAGTCAACAACCAAGAACCAGGCTGAACTCCAGGGATTCAGTTGAAGAGAGGGAGGAGGGAACATGTGAGCAAGGCAGGTCAAGATCATGATGGAGAAATCTACACAGATAGCTGAAATGAACCAAGCTCATAGAAAGTCATGAGATCTTGACCAATAGCAGTAGAGACTCCAGGGGACTGAACTAGGTTCTCCATATGTAGGAGACAGTTGTGAAACTTGGAGGGGCCCTGGAAGTAAGAGAATCTATATTTTTATCCACTGAGAAACTCTTCTATAAAAAAGAATTTAATTGGATAATTCAGGTGGAAGTGGAAAAGGCAAGGAATGGTGAAATAAGAGAAGAGAAGAGAGAGAGAGAGAGAGAGAGAGAGAGAGAGAGAGAGAGAGAGAGAGAGAATGATGAGATGAGGCATTTTTGCTTTGTTGGTTAAGGGTGGTTTCTTAGAAAGGGTTTCAGTTGAGACCTGAATGTTACAAAGAAAGCAGACTGACAACAGATAGAGAAAGAGCTATGCAAGGAGTAGAACCACAAGAACAAAGTGCAGGATGCTTCCACAAACTTCCTTGGAAGCTGGACTGATACAACCTACTTGAAAGGCCATCTGATGGTGTCTGTCAGAGTATGCACAATCTGTGACCCAAAAGTTTAAACTCCCAGTGTACATCCTGCTGGAAAAGTGCACAAAGCATATGCATACGGGCTTCATAATTTTTATAATAGGAAAAACAGAAGCAAACTAGCAGTGGTAGAAAGAGCAAACAAAGAAGTATCTTAGCCTAAAATATGAGACACCAGTCAGTAATTAAAAAAATTAATAATAATAAAAAAGAACAGGATAAATCAGTGTACAGCCTTCAAGAAGTAGGCTGAAAAAAATCCTGGTTTCTAGTTCTTGGAGTTCATGGAGAATTTGAGTAGCACCACTGGACCTTATATATAGGCTTTCCTTTAATCAGGCCACTTACAGGGAAATAAGGCAAGCTGGGAGAGTGCTGATAAGTCCACAACTAATCCCAATCTAACTTGAATGCCACTTGCTCACAAGCCCTAGTCATTAGTAGATTGCCAGGAGAACCTATGAGGGAGACTAGTCCAATTTTTAATTCATTCTATGAATGAAGTCTGAGAAAAACTAGCCATACAAAATGACCAGAGACACCCGAGTATGGGAATAACCAAATCACTGTAGTTAAACAAAAGACAAGGCTCTATAATAAAGAGCTGGTAAAGAGTAGTTTCAAACTCCCAAGTGAGAGTAGAGATCACAACTGAAGTAAAACAGATCAATCCAGCTGAGACATACATAAGCCAGCTAGTTCATGAGGATGATGTGAAACCTTTGGAAGAGATTTCCATCATGAATACCAGCATATAGCAAATCTGAACATAGTGAGATTGGCTTAAAAACAAGTGGGTGAGTGAGCCCACAGTTTAAGTCTCTTATTAGCTGGGTCTAAGGAAGAAAGAAATGCACACAGTGAAAGTCACTTCCCTTAGCAGGAGCCTGTGTGTCCCAGGACTCATCATTGAGAGGTAGATGGATCTCCGTTAGTTCAAGGCTACCATGACCTACACAAGAGTGAAGAGTAACAGAGCTCATGCCTTTGATCCCAGCATCTGGGATCACACACCTTTAATCTCAGCATTAGGGAGTCATATAAGACAGCGGCAAGATCTTAGAGATAGGATTCATTCTCCAGCCACACTGAGGATAGGAAAATATTGAAGTCTCAGGATTCTCCAGCCATGCTAAGGTGGAGTGAGAGCTAGTTCTGTCTGCTTTGCTTTTCTGTTTTTCAGCTTGAAGCATGAACCCCAATATCTGTCTTTGTGTATTTTATTTTTCCTGCTACACACTAAAGTGCTTTAGAGATGACTAAATAACACTGAGTTACCAAAAACCTGTCTTTTTTTCACAAAGTCCCTCACGCATTCCTTTCCAATAGCTCAAATTTTAAATTGTGATAATGGGGGTATCTCCTAAGAAGTAGAGACATCAGTTCCCTTGTTAAACCCCCAAGCACAGTGTTATATATACTGCGACCAAACCAAGAGAGCATGACCACAACTGACCTGCGTGCAATGAAGCCCTTCACATCCAATGGTACTCCTCAGAGTAAAGGTTAAGAGATGGCTTTTACAACCACTTTATTAAGTAAACACAAACCAGGCAAAGAACATCAGGAGGCAACAAAAGGAAAGAATGCATCATTCAAGACCTTGATAGAATGTTGGCTAGAAGGCAGGGACTTCCTAGGAGAGTGGTCTAGGAGTGTACTCCAGGAGGATGCTAACAGGATCCTCACAGACTTCTACCATGGAGATACCGCTTTCCAATGTGTAGAGAACTGGGGGGGGGGGGGGGGGAGGAGAGTTGCCTGATGCCAAGAGCTTCCTGCTGGCCTTTGTCACAGGGGCAGGTATAGTGACTGGTTTAGTCTTTGTTCATGTGACTTACTTTGTGCTCAGTCTCAGAAACCTGCACACTCCTCCCTCAGTGGAGTGGATTTATTAAGAGTCACATACCAGCTCTCAGAAGTATCTTCCAGCCAATCAATAGTGCTGAAAGGATGTGAAACAGGCGGTAGCCATCGCAGCATGTCCAATTTCTTTGTGTTTTCACTTTTACATTTGCTAAAGGTCAGATACTGTATCTATCACCAACAGACATACATGGATATGGAAAGAGATGTTTGTGAGCACAATGCTTGAAACAGCATTGCGTGTAGAAAGGTTTCCTCTGGCTATTGGAAAGTTTACATGAAGCACATTACACATTTATATGCCCCATGCCATCAAAGGATTCCAAAGTACTTAAACAACTTTAATTAAGTTGCTCTAGCATCGCTTAGGAGCAAATCGATATTTTTCATACTACTTGTTACAGGGCAGGGAAATAAGCCCTGGCCCCCTAGCTCAGATTTAACATTCATTCCCTGAAATATGGAAAAATCTTCTTGAATATATTTAATTACAAGAGAGTGAATTTTTTCTTGTTAATGTACCTTATGTTTTCTCCTAAGAAATATGGGGTCAGGGGGAGCAATCACTGAATAAGAAATATAAGAAAATAAGATTTAGAGAAGGGTGGGTATTAAAAGCAAACACATTTTCATCTCTCAGCATCATGGGAGGATATTTGGTGTCCGGTTTTATTTTTTATTGCGTAAACAAAACAAGTACAAGTCCTCTTTTCAGGACCTCCTCCAAAAAAGGCAAAAATTCTTCATTCATAAAGGCAAAAGAATCAACATTGTACCCCATGCTCTGTGATGAGTTTTCAGGAGGCTTCAGAATGATTCTCTTCAAGTGGTGTTCCCTTCTTTGTGGGATAATTCAATTCTCTGTGGTTTAGGAATGAAAGTAGACATCCTCTGCTCACAAAGGGCCTATCTATCCCACTGGATGTCTGCTGTGGCCAATAGAAGCCCAGATGTATGCAGAACATCAGGGGAGCAGGAAAAGGCAGGTTGGCATGCTCAGGGGTATGTTGGAGTCCCAGGAGAAAAAATAATCTAGGAGAAAAAGGCAAGTAAGCCACTTATGTCTGTACCCGGGGGCTGCTGTATGGAGCACATTGTTGTAATAACAGCTGCACTTCTGCCACCTTCCTCAATTACCTTGGAGACTGATTCAAACGTCAGAATTGGAGGGGCTTTGCTGTTGAAGTGAAATGAATGAGCAAGCAGCTTTCCCACAGTGGCTTTGGGAAGCTAGCCCTTTTGCATTTCCTGCTGGGGAAAGCGCTGAACCTGAAAGCATTCCAGACAAGCTATATCTGGACTTGCACTTGACAACAGCTTCACTAAAGTTGAATGAGGTCACTGTTGGGTTGCATTTTCTGCCCAGGGCACAAAGAGAGGGGAAATGGTAGTCCTTTGACATGATCAGCTAATATTTTAAGATTATATCAGGTTTAGGATTATACTTGTTCTTGACTGATTCATTGAATTTTCATTCCAGTATTCTCCAAGGTAGGAACTGTAGAGAGTAGTATCCAAGCGGAGGTTAGCATCATTCTCAGTGCATCTGCATTACCAGAGCAAAGGAAAAGTTCAGTTTTATCACCTGTGTGTACAGGTAAGATGGGATGAGTTGATGGCAGAGAAACAGAAAACTGCTTTTTGTTTTCTGCCCAGAAAAAAGGAATCAACATTGTGTCAGACCAATTTGGGAAGGAATACTAGAGAAACCAAATCTGTTCTCACTTGGTACAAGAGAACACTTTTGTGAACTTGATCACATCAAAGCTGTGCAATCAAATACACACACACACTAGCTGGCTGTTTGATGACCCAATTTAATTCTGACAGTATCTACCTGGAAGAACGCCAGACACCACAGGTAGAGAACTCAGACACAAGACTGCTTTCCACTTCAAATGTCCCTTTTAAGCCCTAGGTTATAGGTCATCATTCCCACCAACTGGCTATTGGGTTTCTCCTAACTTTCCTCAATGCAGTTAATCTGCTAGGATGGCTAATAGAACTCAGGAAAAAAAAAAGATACTTATGATTATCTTTTATTGTAAAGAAGATTGCAAAGGATACAGATGTACCAGATATGCAGATAGATGCATATGGTAAAGCAAAGTGAGGACAGTGTAAGGCTTCCGGCCTTCTCTGGACTCCAAGCTCCAGAAATCTCCCTATGCTAGCAGTCTAGAAACCTAGAATCCCTATGAATGGATACATTTGGGCTTTTATTAAGGCCAGACACAGTCACAGTTGAATAAATCACTGGCTATCAGTAGTCAATTCAGATTCCTTTAAATCTTATTTTTTGAAAATTATATATATGAGCAATATATCTACAACTCTTTCATCCTTTTGCCCATTCCAATTCTGCCTGCTCTTTTTCTAATATGTAGATATCTTATTTAATTATATCTATATAATATATATAGAGATACAGATAGACATGCAAGAGAGACATGCAGACAGACAGACAGACAGACACACACACACACACACACACACACACTATTGAGCCCATTTATCTTTGCTTATATATGCATGTTTCCAGGGTCAACAGACCACTTGGGAAGAATGGACCTCCTATGACAGTGTTCTTTTCTTGAGGCAACTGATTTCTCAGCAGACTTTGACTTTTAGCTCTTCATCTTCATCTAGGTGACACAGTCTCTCAACAGGTGTTCTGAGACTCTGAATCTTACAATATTTCTGGCCCTCTTCTGGAATTTTCCTTGAGCATCGATTTAGGGGTGAGTTGCATGATGTATTAGTTGGGGCTAGATATCTTAATGTGCCTAATCCATACATTTGACCAGCTGTGTAACAGCTGTAACAGTCTTCTTCTGTTCCAAAATTAAGTTGTTTTAATGAGTAGTGAGAACTACATTTACATTTTTCATATAAGGATAGATACTGAAAAAGGAAAACAGAGAAATGTTGACAAGAATAAGTAGAAAAAGAAACCCTTCAAACCCTTCATCATGGTTGGTGGAATCACAAATTGGTACAGATTCTGTGGAAATCAGTGCACAGGATCTCAAAAACCTTAAAATAGACCTACCACACAATCCAGCTATACCACTTTCTGCTATATGCCCAAAGAACTTAACATCCTATTGCACAAACACTTGCCTAGTTGTGTTCATTGTCTTTTTCTTCACAATAGTTAGGAAATGGATAAAGTCTAAATGGCCTTCATCTGATAAAAGGATAATGGAAATATAGACCCACAATAATATTTTACCCACTGTAAAGAAAAATGAAATGATTAAGTTTGCAGGCAAATGTATGGAACTTGAAAATGCTATGAGTGAGTTAAACCAGACCCAGAAATGGTTTTTTTTTTTTTTTTTTTTTTTGGTCATTTGGGAATCCTAGCCCTGAATCCTTAGATGTGAGTTTATAACTTGCAGTTTCCTAACTGCAGAAACCAGGAAAGTGAAAAGGGGTCAAGGGTGGGAGGAGCTCTAGAGTAGGGAATGGCAAGACTTAGAAGCCATGAAGGGTAGAGTGGAAAAGGAGGGAGGGCTTTAATTGGGATGGGGAGAAGGAGAATAATACAAGTGCTATTCAAGTGATCAAGAGGGGGAAGAAACCACAATCAGTACTGCCACTCAGCTGTAAATCACAACATGACTGACATGGAAAATATCCCCAATGATGCAACTGTGGCACTTTTAGTTTGTGGGTAACCAACCAACCAATCAACCAAACAACCAACCAACCAACCAACTGGGTGTGATTAGACTTGAGGCCTGCTAAACAGGAAGGGATTTGTTTCTGGTACTGTACACCTAGTCAATTATGTGTAGCTGAAGAAAATAAACTCATGGAGGGAACCTATCGTTAGTCCCACCTGTCTCTCACTGCCAAGTGTTGAAATGCCTAAGTCTTGTAATCATGTCCCCATTCATAGTCTATCTAAGAGCTACCAATCATTAGCCATCTCATTAGCATAACAAAAACAGCTATCACTCTCTAGAAAGTCTAAGAATTTAAGAGACATGTGCCAGGAACCAGAGGCTAACTTCAAATATGTAGTTCTTAATTTATCAGAGTATCATATTTACACATAGGATAATCATGTATCCTGGTTAATACTTTTTTTTCTGATGTAATAATGGTCCCATGCATCCACATAATATTTATTTAGAATAATCATGTGTGGGGGGGGGAGTGTAGGATTAGAGAGACAATGGCTGTATTAAAGAAGAAAAGCAGTCATAATGATTGGAAAGAAAGTAGGGATTAGAGAAGAAGCTATTTTCTCACAATACCCTGGACATCCTAGTATGTATACTGAAATAGAGTGCTCGGTATAAAGATTCAGACTTCATCTAGACCCCTGCACCCAAGCTTGAATACCAGCAGGTCTAAACACTAAACAACAACTGTGGGAATGAACCCCACAATGTGAGAAACTATCAGTAGTATAAAGACTAGAGAACATCATATCCTCCATGCTCTTATACGGATTCTCATGTAAGCTACTGTTCAAATATATATTACTGGGTTTGAATTTCTTCCAATCATTACTCATGTGGGCACAAAGTCAGAACTAATTTGATTTAGAATAATTAAACAATGTGACATTTCTTACAGTCAGGTGCAGAGGTGCAGAGCTGCTGTACCAGCAGCTAGGGGCTTCTGTTTGACTCACTGAAGTAATTAGTATGCAGGTGGCTATTTAGTCTGGGACCAGGTGCTGGAATCAGAATTCTTCATCTCCTTCAGTAAGCATGTAAGTTTGGGGTTTTCAGTGAACTGGGATGTCTTCAGAGATTTGTAAGTTGAAGTAGGAAAAAAGATGAAGGGAACCTGCCCATAGATGCTGCAGAAGCACTGCAGGGTCATTAACTGACTCAATTGATTCCACAAATATTTACTAAGCACCATTAACTCTTCCATGACTCTTTAGAAGAGAGTCAGTTGTTTCAATACCATACTAAGTCCCTCTGTGGAGCTCACCTTGTCTCCAAGGGAAGAGTCACTAATGACAGAAAGGCCTTAGCAGGAGTAGTTGGGGGGGGGGTTACAAATACATCAAGGGACATTTGCTTACTTGGGCTGAGGTATTCATCAAACAAAGAGTGGCTGAAATACAAAAAGCAAGTATCTGTTTAGGATGAATTGAATTTAAATGAGCAGCTATTATCAAAAAGTGCCCATGGAAATGACAGATTTAAATAAATTATCTAATTAATCCATGTTCTACTCCTTTCTACAAAGAACAAAATGGTAGAAGCAAAGTAGGCAGTAAAGTAGCTGGAGAATACACATTCATCTCTTATAAACTGCTTCCTTATTGAGGCATAAGGATGCAAGAGGTAAGTAACTACCTAGGAACTTTTAGCCTTGATAAAATAAGGGCTTCAGGAAGGACTATAGAGAAAGTCATGTTCATACTAAGATATCGGGGTACTTGTATCAAGGTAAGGTTCATGGATCAATGGAAGGGTCTTATGTCCCACTTGAGTATCCTGAGTGGGATGACAACACGATTTGGAGTTATGAGTAATTATGAACCATGAGAGGACATATGAATAGCACATACAATTAGAGTTCACAGAATTTTATAGGTTTACAGTCTTGGACAACTCTGTAGTAGTTGGGGACTTTAGATGGGTTTAAGGCTTAAACAGAATTATATTCCTAATTATGTGCTCACTTCTACAATCCTGACACATCAAATAAAGCTATTGGACTTGTTCTTTTATCCAAATTTGTATTCAGCTGGATTCTTGTCAAAGGCCATCTTACTGCAACAACAATAATAATCACCAGTCAACTTTAGACCTCAAGTAACACAGTGAACCACCTCTCTCCCATCAACAGTGAGTCTCTGACATTAGTCCTCAGTAATTACTGGGAGTTAACTGGTCAAGTCCTCTGTTTCATTTATTGGGGCCACCAAAGAGCCATCAAAGGGAAAGTGACCTCCAGCTGCAGTCAGGTTTGGGTAGGAGGCAGTAGCTATATACTATCCTCTCTCTGACAGGCTCCAGGGCTCTTGGCACATCATTGATTTAAGCCTTGCAGCTGTTATATTAAAAATGTTGGTGCTATCACTAAAATCCCCTTGTTCTTGCCCCCTTCCCCAAATAATTATCAGTTGCAGCACAGATATTAAAATTGTGCTTTAAAAATTGTAATACAGTTCTAAAAACAGGCCATATAAATGCAGAATTAATTGCTGTATATGCTTCAAATTACCAAGAAGCTTTATTTTATTTCTGTCACAGTAGAAAGTGCTTCATCAGGGGGAATTCATGTGGAGATCCAGCCATGTCCTACTTATTTTTTTGTTTAATATACTTAAGATGTTTAATTATTTTTGATTAATTCATTTACCACTAAACTGCCCAAAGACGTTGACATGTTCTGTACTATGTGGTGTACTGGTGGATTTGCTGTGAGGGTCAATTTCAAAACCTAGTAATAAGGGTCAAACTACATTTTGATGAACACTCTGGCTCCATTACTTACTAGTTGTGTTAATTTAGATATTAAACAACTCTAAGCTATGTTTTCATCATTTGAAAAATAATGAATTTGACTTCACAGGGTATTATGAGAATTAAATGAGAATATGAGCCATTTAGAGCTGTAACTGGTCCAGGCATGCACTCAACAAATGGTAATTATGGTTATTATTGTTCTGTGGAAGTGTGAAGTGTACTACATGTGAAAGTAAAATATGTGCAGTCATCATTACTTTGCCCTAAGGTAGTCTTGGACCTCTTGAGATAAGCCTGAGTCCTACCTTATTAGGTTAAACTGAAAGAAATCAAAGTAGCAAAGGATGTTAAATTGGCCTGGATTACCTTTGGACTTTAGCTCATTTTTAGACTTACACTAATATCCCCAAACAAGATTTAATATTTGTGAAAATGGTTTCCTTAATTTTTATGGACACTCTTGCACCCAATTCATCTTTCACACAAAGTGAGAATTCTTCTGAGACCCCAGCAACTGAAGTTTACAGAAGGCTCTAGCCTTCCTCTCTGGTATGCCTCAGGAAATAAACCCATCAGAAGAAGACAGCCGAAGACATGGGGGAACTCATAGAATGAAATGCCAGGCTGAGAAAAGACCTTTGTGATCCACGAGACCTCTCCCCAAAACAAGAAAGCTGAGTGCTCAAGGCCACACAGGAAGGTAATGGGAGGCTATCAGGATCCAAGAGACCCAGGGCAACTTCACCCTTGTCAGCCTTCCTTGTTGCCTTAGCTTGCTGGTTTATTTCAGTTTAGTAGTTTCTTAAGCAAGGTTGAATACTTAAAATTCTCTAGGGTTAGGGAGGAAACTGGCACCAGAGGAAGACCCCAGGAATTCACCACGTGACCACACCTAAGACTCCTAGCAATAGTAGAGAGGGTGCCTGAACTGGCCATCTACTCTAATCAGATTGCTGACTACCCTAATTGTCATCAGAGACACTCTATCCAGTAACTGATGGAAGCAGATGCAGAGAACCACAGCCAAGCACTGGACTGAGCCCCAGGAGTTTTGCTGAAAAAAGGGAAGAGGGACTATATGAGCCAGGGTAGTCATGATGGAGAACCCATAGAGATAGCTGACCTGAATGAACTCCTGGGAGCTCATGAACTCTGGACCAACAGCAAGGCAACCTGCATGGGACCAACTTAGGCACTCTGCATGTATGTGACAGTTGTGTAGCCTGTTCTGTTTGTAAGGCCCCTAGCAGTGAGATCAGTACATATCCCTAGCACTTAGCTGGCTTTTGGGAATCTATTCCCCATGCTGGGTTGATGCAAGGGAAGGAACTCAATCCTGCCTCAAGTTAATGTGCCATATTTTTTTAAACCAATGGGAGGCCTGGCCCTGAGTGGATGGAGAGGCAGGTAGATAGGAAATGGGGGGGGGGTGCATGAGAAGAAAGGAGGGAGGGGAAATTGTGGTCAGTATGAAAAAATGATTTGAAGATCTTGGCAGTACCTTAAGCAATGTAGACATTAAAGGAAAATGTCATTGCCTTTGCACTGACTACCAGTGTGCAAGTGTCTCCTGAAAGAAGAAAGAAGAGGTGCTAATTACAGACTCATTATGCAGCCAGCACTATGCTGCCATGTACTTTCAAGGCACCCTACATTATAGGCTTCACTAATCTGCATCTAAAATCCCACATAAACTCTCACCAGGATGGGAAGCCTTTGGTAATATCACACACTGCTAATGAATGTCTTCACAGCTGCTAAGCAGTGTCCACCTCTTTTCACTCAATTATCATAGTGCTTGAAAATTACCTTTTAGTACCATTGGCTGAGGGATCTGAAGCAGTGTTAAGCTCCCACAATATGACACCCTTTTTGGGGTGTCCATGTGTATCTCCCTCAGCTTTACTAATTATGCTGCATTAATTTGTAACATCTTGCCATGTTCCGTTGGGTTCTAGGAGGAAAGTAGAGCTCTTTCACAGAAGCATGCCACAAAGCTACAACAAAATGAGTTCTATACACTGATTACTCTCTTTAAAGCTGTTCCTCTGACAAGGTAGAAAGTGCTTTTAAACATGTTAAACTTTCTGGGTACTCTAGATTCCCCATGCAAGAGCTCAGACTATCTGATCCCAGGCTTTTCTGTGTTCATTTGTCATTTTTCACTATTTCATTACCCCTAGGCAAGTTCCAGAGCCAGAGCATGCAAGAACATGTAGCAAGTTGTCTATTAAAAGACACACACACACACACACACACACACACACACACACACACACACACACCACACACAGAGAAAGGAAATATCAACAATATGGTTGCCTAAACAAGACCTGAACAATGACAACACCAGTTGATATGTCAACATAGATGGAGAACTTTCACAGACCTCTACCCCAAGATCAGTCTTCTCCAGGGATAAGTTCCCTGATAACTTATCCAACCTGACGCCCAAAGCACATATACATATGAGCAACATTAAATGGAATCAATCAGCAGGGTGTATTTATGTATACATACATGTATATGTAACTACAATAATAAAGAAGATGAGGTCATGAATTTAAGAGAAAGGAAAGGAAAGGTTAAAAGGAGAAGAGGGGAGGGTAGGCAGACATGGTATGAGTATGATATTCTCAGATCTTTAATAGTGAGATTTTGTCTCCCTGCAACATCAAAAGCTATACACATAATGTCTCAGCAACAAGACTGCCTAAACATGAACTACACAAAATCAAAACAGACATGCTAACACGACTAAAGAAAGGCTGAGTCCTCAACCTTATACCTATAAAGTCTACCCAACATGACTGATCAAATGTGAGCTGAACAAGAATGAAACCAATGAACATGCCAAACTGGAAGCAAGATGTCGCTGTCTTTTCTAGAGTTTATATATTATCCTTCTATGGTCTTTGGTAGAGTTGAAGACAGATAGTTATGGTTATAATTTTCCTTAGATAGGAATAAAAATAAGTTACATATAAGATTTTAGACTCACAAATATAGGATAGATGATGGAATATTTTTTAAAAATCTTGTTAAATGTTAATGGGCTAAATATTGTTAAGTATAGTTCTTATTTGATAACTGTTTTGTTATATATTTTACAATGTTAAAGTTAACATTGTTTTGTTTTTAGACAGAAAAGAGGAGATGATGGGAGATGTCACTCTGTAAATATGTTTCTCTTATTACTTAATGAATAAAGCACTATTGGCCTATAGGAAGGCAAGAAAGGTGGGACTAGGAGACAAGGAGGAGTCTGGGTAAGGAGTCAAGATATAGGACATAAGAGAAGAAGTCCAGATTCTCTCTCCAGTAAGATAAGACCACGTGGAAACACTTAGAATGATAGAAATGGGTTAATATTTAAGACAGAGCTAGCCAATAAAAAGTTGTAGCCACTGACCCACAGCTTTATAACTAATATAGTCTCTGTGCAACAAGGCTGGTAGGAAACTACTTATTACAACATAGTTTTTATATATTGGGAATGTATATATATGCATACAGTAACAATTATCAAGAAAATGATGCAATGAATTTGAAGGACAGCAGGGATGCTATATGGGAAGATTTGGAGGGAGAAAGGAAAGTAATAAATATGAGAAAACATAAGAAAAAATAAAAATAAATTTTAATTAAAAATTAAAGTTTCTAAAATTTTCAAAAACAATATCAAAATACCTGGAATTCAGTCAGATATCATCAAGTTTGACAACAGGAAAAATATGAAAACAATACAATTGCCCATTGTTGGATAAAAGGATAATGAAATTGTGCTATGTATAATCCACAGAGTGCTATTCACTATCCAAAAAGAAAGAAAATCCTGTTATTTCTTGCAAACATGGATAATTCTGTAATATATTAGATTAAGTTAAAGAAAATGGGTACAAAAAGACAATACTGCATGATCTCATTTACATAGTTTACAAAAACAACAGTTGAGATCAAGGAAGTGTAGAGCAGAGTGGCATCACAGGAATATAAAATTTCACTTCACTAGGACTGAGTTGAGAAGCTGGATTGCATGCACAATGTGGTACCTGCATGTGAAAGGCTGTCTTCTTCAAAATTGAGAAGCATTCTCATGAAAATGAAACAACAACATAAGGTAATGCTCATTAAAACTTAATGTAGTCAGACAATTGATGGCTGACTACAATGAATAATCATGACTGTGGTATGAACATAATGAATACCTGTTTTAAAACAAGTACATAATAAATTGATGGAAATTTTCAGCTAAAAAAGTCTGCCAGATTTCCCAAGGAACAAAAAATTATGAACTACAACAATATGAAACCAATTGGGTAAAGCAAACTACCAAATGTATTAGTTTATGGAATTCAAACACAAGGCTGTATGAGCAATTATCATAAATATACACCATATTACCAATAGAATAGAAGTAGAAGAAGAGATGGATATGATGTTAAAAAATTGAAATATCTAAATTTAACCCAAGGGAAACATTGAGAGATTTCAAATGAGATATCTAAGATAAGAAATTGTGACTTGTATAATCAACAGCAGAAAAATTTTACTAGATTTAGGCAACAATAGAATTTATCTGAGAACAAAAAACAGCAAGACAGAGCAAGCAGGTCAATGACACATAGGACTGTATCACATGATTAACATGGGTGTGGGTAAGAAAGAAGTCAAGCTCATAAAGAAAAGATGATGCCATGTTTTTCTAATCTCTGAGAACTTTGAACCTACTAAACTAAGAACACAATAAACATAACAAAAAATAAGTAAACATCATAACTATATTGCTGACAACTTGATAGAAAAAGCTGATGGTTATCTGGAAGAAAGAACACACTAATTACAAAGGACCAAAGGAAGAACTTCACTAAATATCAACTGAGAAATATGCTAGCTGAGAGATACTGCAGTAGCATCCTCAAATCTTAGAAGAAAAATAGTGGATGATCTCTCCAGAATTCTATATTAAGCAAAGATAGCTTTTGAAAGTGTAGGCAAAGATTTTTTTCCTGATAAACTAAAGCTGAGAAAATTTATCTCCAGAAGGAACATGCTATAAAAATTCAAGAAATTTCTTCAGGCTTAAAAAAAATAATGCCAGTTATAAATTTGGATCTATTCAAAGGAATGGATTCTGAGAAATCTAAGTAGTTTTTAAAGTTTCTGCTATATTTAATGTCTTCCAAATGTAACTGACATCTTAAGAAAATCAGTAATGCTGTACAATGGGATGCAAACACAGTGAAGCATTAAAACCTTTTTAAAGCATGTCTTAAATTAGTTACACTGTTGGGCCAAAATCTTTTGATGATACATGAAGTTATAACATTTAATCACAGACTATAATAAGCTGAAGATGTGTGTTGTAATGATCAGAACAACTACTAAAAACAGTTACAGAAAATGAGACAATAATGGAAACAGCAGAAATCGATAAAATAGGAAATGCAAAAGTGATAAGAGAACACCACACTTCATTCAGTGTCTTTAACCCAACTAACAAAACTGAAAACACTCCCCAGACTGATCAAACAATAGCAGAAACAATTTCAGA
Source organism: Phodopus roborovskii (assembly GCF_943737965.1). Taxonomy (NCBI): domain Eukaryota; kingdom Metazoa; phylum Chordata; class Mammalia; order Rodentia; family Cricetidae; genus Phodopus; species Phodopus roborovskii. The sequence goes on from NW_026126409.1 coordinate 23,369,959, forward strand.
TGAGAATTCAGGAGGCCATCACTACGGATTCTTTAAACATCAGAATGCATGAATCACTTTATGGAAAATGTAGATATAATTAAAGACAAGTAAATATAAAGGGCACATAGTACCAAAACCTGCTAAAGAGAAATAAATGAATAATCTTGTATCTAATTTAAAAATTAAAATCAGAACTTTAAAAAGTTCCATAGCTAAAACTCCACAGTCAAACAGCATCATTGGTTGGTTTTCACACTTAAGGAAGAGACATCAATTACATGGTGAAATTTCTCACCTGATTTTATGAGGTTGACAGGACCATATATCTAAAGGTTGATGAAAATAATGCAGTGAAAAAAAAATACAGGTCAATATTCTTTGTGAATATGGAAGCACATTTCCATCACATACTTCCATCCAAGAATACATTTATTATTGGCACTAGAGAATTATCCCAGGAATGTGATGCTGGTCTAATATTTAGAAATTGTTATTCATTCTGTTGGCAATCAAGAATGAACATTGGTGTTGGTGGCACACACCTTTATTCCCAGCTCTCAGGAGGCAGAGTCAGGTGGATTTCTGTGATTTTGAGTTCAGTCTGGTCTTCAGAGCTAGTTCCAGGATAGGCTTCAAGGTAATACAGAGAAACCTTGTCTCAAAAAAGAAAAGAAAACAAACAAACAAAAAAGAATGAACATCTTTAGATCCAATGTGAGGGTATATCTGAAAATTGAGGAAAGAGTAATTGAGAAAAATACCTGATGTCAACCTATGACCTCCACATACATCCAAAAGCACACATGTACAAAGACTTTTAATAACAGATATAATCCTGCTTCCCCACATACAAAGTGAACAACTATATGATGATTTCAAGAGAGAGATTTTTTTATTTTTTATTTTACATGTCGATCCCAGTTCCTTCTTCCTTCTTCCCTCCCCCCTCTCCCTCCCTCTTACCCTCTCTGGCCCCCCACATTAACCCTGACCACCCTCCCCTCCCATCCCCCCACCCCAATTCCACATATAGGGCAATGCCATCCAGGTGGGGTCATGTAAATCTGTCAAGTCATTTGAAGTAGGGACTAGGACTTCTCTCCTGTCTCTAGATTAAGGCAATATCGCTCCATGGGGAATATGTCTGCAAGGTCTTTTGTGTACCAGGGATACATCCTGGTTCCACTGTCTCAGGTCCTTTAGACTGCTCAGTCCTTCTAGCTGAGACCCATATTCAGGGGGGCCTGAGTCAGTCCCATGCTGGATTCCCAGCTATTAGTCTGGGGGCCGTTAGCTCCTCCTTGTTCAGATCAGCTGTCTCTATGTGTTTCTGCAACCTGGTTTTGTCCTCTCCCTCTGCATCTGGATTCTAGTTCGATTTAGTGTTTAGGTATGGGTGTTTGCTTCTGTTTACAATAGGTACTAGATGAGGGCTCCATGATGGTGGATAAATTAGCTGTTGATCTCACTATTGGGGAACGGCATGTATGGTAGGCTTTCCATGGTTGCTCAAATTGTTAGTTGGTGGCAGTCTTGTAGGTCTCTAGACCTTTCTTTAGGTTCAGTTTTCTCTTCAAAACAACAATGGCTCCCTCTTCTATGTTTGTTCTCTCTCTCTCAAGAGAGAGAATTTGATACAATTTGGTGCACATTAACAGTAATTTCAGTAGACTGGAAATTGCTATTGCTGAAAGACAAAAAGGAAATCTGTCACAAGATGTGATTAATACTGCAATTAATAATAAAATATTGAGTTCTTTCTCTGCAGAAAATAAGTAAGCATGAATCTTCCTTATCACTTCTATTCAAAATCATCCTAACATTTTTTTGAGATAGATAAAAAAATCAACAATGTCAGAAAGGAACCAACAAAATGCTTTTCTTCCAATGACAGGGTTTATACTTAATATCATCACAATAAATCTACCCAAAAGCAAGTAGAAATGATAAGAACATTTAGCAGCTGTGGGTACTGTGTTGATGTAGAAAACATACCATGTTTGGTGTTTGACACAAAAAGTCTTTTGGTCACAACATTAATGCCACACTAATGTCAAGTTTCTATAAAAGTTGTCCTAGCATTTGTTCTCAAAATTTTTGTCTCTCTTATGGGCTAGCACAAGCCTACAGACTAACATCTAAATGCCACTAATCTTCTATAAGTAAAGTTAATTTTATTTGGTTGAACCTAGTATATATTGGAGGCTGTGCTGAATTAAAATCCAGACACTCTGCCCCTCAGAATCAGGAACCCATGCCCTGTTTTTAAAAGGCAGTGGCATGTGATCATGGAGTTCTCAAAATGAGAAAGCTTTAGTGTCAACAATAGGACCTCCAGCACACTTTGGGAAAAAAGACACATCATGAACACTACTGGAATTTAGTGCATCTAAGAAATGAAGTAGTGAAAATGGGAGAAATTGTGATGACTACAAAGATATGGGTAATGGTTATGTGTTTGAATTCTACAGACAAACAATACAGCAGCCCAACCCACTGGTGGTAATGGTAAGCTTACTTATGAGAAGTGCACATTCCATTTTCAGGAAATGAATTTCTCTAAAACCCCAGATTTAAGAGGCAAAGGGCTATATCCCCCAGCATTTTACCTTCACTTACACCTGGATTCTGATTCTCAGTCTTGAATCTTCTAATACATATGAAGTTTGTGGCTAAAGTCCCAAAACTAATGTTCATGCATAGATTAACTCTGGTAGATATATTACAGAAGCATTGCAATTAGAAACTGAAGGCCATTGTAAAACAGATAATACTCAATGCTAGAGCAAGGCAATGAGAAACAAAAGTTCTTTCCCAAATTCATGTGACTTCCCTAAAAATGGGAATATTAAGATGTAATTTTAACTGTAAATCAAGTATTCTTCCCATTGTGACATAATGTTTCATTGTGCAGAGCAGCCCTAATCCTGCTGTGATCACCATATGGAATTAAGGAAACCAAAGAGTAACCTGTGAGACAGAACTATAGGTTAAATCTACACATAGAAGTCTGTCTTGGCATGAAGGAAATCCTGAGGACAAGTTCCATAGGTGTCTACTTAAAAAGCATAGACGTAGTCTCTTGGAAGATGATGATGGTGGTGGTGGTGGTGGTGGTGGTGGTGGTGGTGGTGGTGGTGTGTGTGTGTGTGTGTGTGTGTGTGTGTGTGTGTGTGTGTGTGTGTGTGTGTGTAAGAGAGAGAGAGGGGGGGGACATGGGGATCAATTAAAACACAACAAACCATCATTTAAGGGATTAAGTAAGTCTGAACACATAGGGATATAACTAATACTACACCCAGTCTAGTTCTTATTAACTGTAGCAGGCTTTCTTTTAGGCTACCAACCATCTCCCAAATCATGGCATAGAGACTTATTAATTTTGAATGTGTGGCCTTAGCTTAGCTCATATTTTATTCTGTTTCTCTTCATCTACATTTGTGTATGTCATACCTTCACAGCTTTTCTCATCTATCTGGCTGGAGGCTTGCCTGGCTTTTGGTTTGGCCTTCTCTCTGCTTGGCACCCTCTTCTGCCTAACTATTTGTCATCCGGCTTTTATTAGACCAAGGTGCCTTAGGCAGGCAAGGTGAAAAAAATGCAACACATCATTACATAATTACACAAATTCAGCAGAAACAAATGCAACACACTTTTACATAGTTAAAAAACGCAACCCATATCAGGTCATTCAAACCCTGGAATTGTTTACTTTGCAATAAAATTTCCAATTTATAACTATAATTACTATTAATTATTATGTGTTTGACTGTACAACAGGTCCTGTGTTTATGTTAACTACCTTTAATCACCACAACCCAGTTGCAAGGCTTAAGGAAATGCAATACTTTCTTCAGCCACATAGATACAGCAAAGAGCTAAGACTTGAACATTATATAACTTTTATTCAAATCCCATTCAGAGTTTTGTTTTTACTTAGCACTGTTTTAAGGAGTAAGGTATTTCCACCCCCTGCTGGTCTTGTCCTGCCACCATACCAGCCCCAATTAACACACAGAGACTCTGTATTTGATATAATGCTGTTGGCCAGTTACTTGTTTTTTATTGGCTAGCTCTGTCTTAATTATTAACCCATTTCTGTTAATCTAATATTTCCACGTGCTTTTGTCTTACCGGGGAATGGGGCCTGCATCTGATTTCCCCAGCCTCTCCATGTTGACTCCTCCTCACTACTTCCTTTTTCTTCCTTGTCTCCTAGTCCCTCCTATCTTCCTTTCCTATTGGCTAACTGTGCTTTATTCATTAACCAGTATGAGAAACATATACAAAATGACATCTCCTATCACACTGTGAACTGTTTACATGAATGAGTGTGTGGTAATAAGCCCCTTGATAGACAAGGATCCTTATTTAGCGTCTTGGTTTGATACATGCATCATATAGCATAGGGGTTGCCTCAATGAACATTTGTTGATTGATTAAAGAAAGGCATATTTGTCCTATGCATTCATTATCATCTGTGTGCTTTTTTTTTTTTTTTTTTTTTTTTAGTTGATAAGATTTTACTTTGACTTAGAACGTTTTTCCCTCAAGGAAAGAACAAAATTATCTGCATTAAAAATTCAGGTATCTGAAAGACTCAAAAGGCTATTTTTCACTTTGTTCAAGTTTTGTTTCCAGGCATTTAGCGTGTCGTACAGCTGTTGCCACTGCTGTTTTCCAAATGTCCGATGTGTGCTGTGACTGACAACTACCTTTCTCTGGGTCTGATCGATTTTGCAGTAGACCATTTTAGTTCTTACAGCATCAATAACAAATGCTTCGACATCATCAGCTCCAATCTGTAGCTCTTGCTGCATTGTATCGAAAGAAATCTCTTTATTTTCCACTGCCATTCCCATGAAAGTAAGGAGCCTCATTTTTGCCATATTTTGCTCATGTAACAGGTCAAGTGAATCAATGAAGTCTTTATTATTCTGATAGAACTTGACATATGATGCCAATTTAGCACTCACAAAAATGGTTAATAGATCATGGATAAGCTCCCCTTCCAAAAATTTGACTGGCTTTAGAGTAAGAAGATGGTCAAAAAGAAAGGCATTTGGATTCTTCAGTGCCTGAACAATACACCTGTGGGCATCAACTCGAGCCTGGGAAGCATTGTCTTCTGTGTAACTTCCCAGCAATTCCACCATGACCTTTGATGCAGCATCACTTTTCTTAAAATCCACGAGTGCCTCATAAAGTAGTCTCAGGAGGGTGTGTTTCTTTTCAGTGGTGAGCTTCCAGTCAGAAATCCACTTTCTTACCCAGCTCAGTTGGGATGAACTGGATGGCCCCACATGAAGCTGCCACCTTGATGAGGCTGCAGTGCACTGTGTATCTTACAGGAGTGTTCTTATCCATTCCATGGAAAAGGTTGCTGAGCAATTGTAGTCTCAGAGACAGGCGTTCACCTTCCCGAAACTTGACCAACTTTTCACATAGACTTTTAATCAATGCTTCTTGCTTGTCTGGTTCCAGGATCAAGAGGAGGGATACCACATTGTTCATCACACTTTCAACATCTTTATCATCTTCCTTCAGGCAAACATCACAGGCTTCAATAATTTGAGCTAAATCTACATGAAGTCCACCTTCCGAGTTCTCTTCTGAGATCTCAGCTCCTTTTGATTTCAAATAAGCACGAAGTTCAGCTGCCTGATCTTCTTCGCTGATGTCGATGAAAGCCGGGACACTCATGGTGAAGGCACGGCTGCGGAAGGCTCTCTGCTAGAGAACCACGCCGACCGGAAAAGGAAGAGCCATCTGTGTGCTTCTTAAAACAGTGAATTAGCCATGTCTACATCCTGAGACTCTACACTAGGTGAGCTGCTCGTATAAAGGAATGCATTACACCACACCCCCACCTCTCAATTTTGCTTGGACTCACACTCTTTTCATATTATAAATGTATTACTACAGATCACAAACCTTTAAAGTCTATGAGCTGTTTTTATCATCTGCACTGGGTAACACAAGACTTGGCACATTGTAGATGCTCAGAATAAAAATAAAATGCTACTTTTATTGCTCCTTTTGCTGACTCAAGATCATAAAGTATGGATTTTTTTAAGTGGACTGTACAGAAAGCTTGGTACCATTTGTTCAGTACCTACAGTCTATCCCTTCAAGAGAAGCACATGTTTGGTTGGCTGTGGAGGTTTGAAAGCTGTCCCACATGGACTGGCATAAATGATATGCCAGAGACATAAGACATTCTGCCAGGTTACAGCCACTGGGCTTCCTTGCAGTACTGTTCCAGAAAAAAGCAAACCTGTTTCCCAAAAGTGGTGGGGACCATAATACTGGTGTGAGGAGAACTGACATTTTAGGTCTGGAAATTGGAGGTTTTGGCATCCTTGGGAAAGAAATGATGTGGCCTTTTAGCGCCTGTAAGAATGGGTGCCAAATGTCTTTCCCTTTGAAACAGGAAACCATGTTCAAGTCTAGATAATTACCACTGAGCTGAGCCAAGCCCACAAATCCTTCTCAGCCAAGCAGCCCCATGGGGAGTTGAAATTTCCATTTATAATCGTTTACCTTCAGAAACTGCTAGTTTCCAGAAGCCAGCTTCATGCATATAACCTTGGGGTTACATCTGATTGAGGCTCCACCTAGCAATGACAGCTTACAAAACATGCATAAGAGAGGCAGATGTTTCCTGATGTAATTTAACAGAGGATGCTTGGAGGGGAAAACTGTGAAGCAGACTAGAGGACTCTTAGAAGTCAGCTAGCCTTTGGAGGACCACGAAGCCTGTCTATCTGGGACTCCCCAATCACCAAAATGAATAAACTGTTTTTCATTTGTTCCCCAGAGACTCTTGGAGACTCAAGAGAGAGACACAGTTCTAAAGTCCATCTGCTTCTTATTGCCTATCTAAGCAGAATCCAAACACAACAACGGCAAAATATTTAGCCAAGAAACAGAAGTAGCCAAAACCAATAATTCAAATAAAATAATAACCTGCTAAAACTGCAGCTTAAGTTGCCTGACTTGTCATCTGATAGTCTAACCAATGATCAAAAACATTCAGTAGTATTATTCATGTCTAATTAATTCAGAATAAGTTCTCTGCTATTTCAGATCCTATGGCTTATAAATTCAGAGTCATTAATAAACTGTCCATGCCTTAAGCTTTTATTTCTTTTGCTTTCTGGGGAAATCCATGTCACTATTTGTAGATTTCTCTAATCTTCATCCAACAGGACAAGAAGCTTCACATTAGTGATAACTGATTGTATTGTATATGGTGGGGGAGTGGATGCTAGCGAATTAGATGTAGACTGAGGAATACTGAAATTTCTGACAGTACATGGGAAAGTTAATAGCACCTCCCTCCTTCCTTAAGTGGTACAAGGTTAATAGATTACTGCCAAAGCATTTGAGGATGTAAAGAAACAGCATTCCAGCTGCTCTAGTCAGTTAAGGAAAGCCATGAGTCTTGTCAAGTCCTTTTGCTACTTCACAGCATAAAGCTGTCACTTCATTAATTAGATGAGTGCGTTGCCACGCGACTCCCGTGTGCTCACTCTTCATCACTGATCGTTGTCAATTTGGGCAATAAAACAGCAATTTAATAATCCCCCCTTACACATTAGTAACTATTTTATGATGGAGTTTCAGTTTCCTCGTGGCATTTGATTAATCAGTCTGAGGAGGCCTTAAATAGATATATTAGGAGTTTAATTAAAAGGCAGTGTGCAAAGAAACTAACAGTAAGGAGCTAAAAGAAAACAAGTTCACATGGTTGTGGAATAAAATTAAACATATTAGGTCAGTGGTAGATGAAAAGTAGTGGGCAGACTTCCTCTGGGACTAAAGGACTAATGCATGGTTTAGGTTTATATGGTTGCTTTCCTCTCATCTCCCACCTTCTAGCATCCTTCTTCGCATTGTGAACAGTGATCCCAGTGACTCAGATGCCTCCTTGGGAATCCATGGTAGTGTACTTAGTGGAAGCCATTCTTGGGTCTCTTTGCAGTGAAGACATACATATTTTTCACTGAAGAGATTTGGAAATGACCTGGTACCTTTCCTGAGAAGGCATTAACCAAGCACACACTAGCAACTGGTTTCCTCTTGCATTCATTCTTAGGTAAAGAGTAACAAGATGAAACAGGAAGTGCACAGTTCTTGATCTGCTGTGAAACATACATAACAAACAGCCATCCAATCGATTTATTCATCAGTCAATGCCATCCATCAGACAACAATTTTTGACTGTTCTTAAATTTTCTCAGTTTCAAGAACTCTAATACCCTTTCCACTTCAAACACCTCTTCCCTCCATCCTAGGGCCTGACTCCTCTTCTTCTTTTGGTATAGTGTGGCAAGTGCTTCAAGGTCGTCAGAACTAAAGGAGGTGTACTCAATTTCTAAGGAACTGTGGGGCTCAATCATGGTGGTGCAGACCAATAATTCAGTGCCTGGGAGGCTGGGGGAAGAGGATCAGAATTCAAGGCCACCTAGTGCGATGTAGATGATCCTCAGCTTTACAAGACTCTGTCTCCAGAGGGGAAAAAAGAAGCACGCAGGATATAGATTTTCTGATAAGGTTTACTTGAGAATCCTAAACCAAAGTATATATTTTCATAAGATCAAAATCCTCGGGTAGGAGTGGAGAATCGTTCAAATTATGAAAGAGAAAGTACGAAAACAGAGTCCATGAATTTGAAAGAGAGAAGTAGTAGTATATGGGAGGGTTTGGAGGAAAGTAACAGAAAGTTGAACACAAGACATTACATTATAATCTCAGAAATATAAAGGAAATCGATTTTAGAAGTCTAAGGGCAACATTGACTGGCAAATCTGTTAGCCACTAGAGGGGAAATAATTTGGCTTAAACTTAAAATTTCCCAATGAATTTGACTATGTACTTATCCAGGCACATGTGTCCTTCCACAGCAGTTCTTGCTGAAGTGATTGTCCTTTGTTGTCTTCCTCACATGCTACTTTAAGCTCAAGTAGTATTATGAACATCAACAATTCTTCTTTGTGAAATGCATGCTTTCTCATTACAATATTATATTGAATAATCTCTTATACCCTAAAGAGCCAGTGACTAATTATTCCTTATAATTGTATTGTTACAGCATAAACTTTTCAATTTACAGCTTCTGTTTCCATTTTCCCATTTCTTTGAGCATTTTATTTATTATCAAGAGTTTTTCCTTTTTGTGCATCTCTTCTTTTTTGTATACTACTTTCAAGATTTGCTTTAGAAAAACTTTCATGCTCATATATCATCTCTATTACCTAGCAAAAACTTACAACTTTTACTTTTGCTGCTGAGTGACCAGTGCCTCAGAAGTTGTTTCTCCTGATATGATAAGCACATCTGATTACCTGGTCAGAGGATTAAGGTAAGGAAGTAGTGCAAGTCTTGAATAACAAGAAATAAAGCCATCATTACTCACAGATGAATGTGATTATTTACTTAAAGAGAGTCCTACATCATCAACCAAGAACTGACATAAAATGTATTAGAGAACATATTACATGAATTATACATACAGATAACAGAGTTAAAGCACTTGAAATGAAAAGCTTTTATGTGTTTCTATAGATTCATAGTAAATGATAAGACAATATAAATGTTCAAATAATCACACAGCAAGCAAAACTGCAAAATACTTAAGAGTATATCTTACCAAATGTATGAAAAGACCCAAGATAAAAGAGGCAAAAAAAAAAAAAAAAAAAAAAAAAAACCGTCGCTCACTCAGATATCATAGAAAGAGCAGAAATAACTGGAGGGAAAATCATGTTTCTAATATAATCATACCACAAGGTATCAATTCAATCCAAGCTGTTTTTTAAATACAGTGAAACGCTACTAAAATTCTCACTATATTTTTTCTATGCTGATTAGTAAATTTCTTTAAAATATATGAAGGTCAAGACTACATGTGGCATGTTTAAAAACAGGTAATGGGGGAGACAGGCCTTGACTTCTATTTATGAAAAACTGCTCATTGTAATATTACTACATCATAAAACATAACACACTAATGTATACTACACGTAACACAAATAAATGATAGCATATTAACTAACACGAACACAAGAAGAGATAAACTGACAAATGGCATAGACTAGGGAACACATCCAGAGGGCAACCCTGGCTCTGAAGAGATGGTTTAAAAACACTCACTGGCTGCTTTTGAAGCGGATGCAGACTCAGTCCCCACTGCCACATCTTAATCCACAACTCCAGACCCAGAGGGTGTGATGCCCTCTTCTGGACTCCATAGGTTCCAGGCACATACATAGTGCACATACACACATGCAAGTAAACCATTGATCACGTAAAACACTTTTTTAAAGAAAGGCAATGCACAAGGAGAATTTCAAAAGATGACGAAATGGTTGAGGGCAATCAGTGGAAACTACTAATTTTAATGGAACCAGACCTGGGGTGGGGAAGAGTTACAGTGTATGCAGGCAGCAATTAATTTAATGTCATTAAGTTTGGACTGTAAGCATAGCCTTTAACAGCTGAGCTATCTCTGCAGACCTAATTTAATGTTATTTTTATAATCAATTGTTGTTTATTAAAATCACATGTTCAAGCACGGAGGTTTGACTTCATTAAGATTGTGCACTAAAAATCTATTTTGGTAGATTCTAAATACTAGAAGAAGGCTAAACTAAGGTCTCAGGGACATATGCTTTAGTGACAATAAGTGAAACAATGACACCTTCACCTTGGAAAAGGAGGATTCTGTTTAAATGGAAGCTCTTGGGTCAGTCAGTACAATATGCAGTTTGAGAGCAAAGTTGAGCTCGGAAACAAAAAAAGAAGAAGAAAAGTTGAGTGCCAATTCTAGTAGTCAGGCTCTGTCTTCCTCCAGGAAATATCAAGTAAGATTCGAAAGGTCCATCATGGTTAGCTTAGCTGAAGCATTCATATATCCTGGACTGCCTTTGCCTCACAGTGGTTAATAAAAGCATGGCTCATTTGCTTGAGCCCACATTTAAGTGCATTTTCAACAAGGCCATTCATCACTGAGATGGCAGTCTCTCTCTTCACCTGTGAAAATTAACTCCTTGTAGTCTCAATAATCTGAAAGCCAGTTCCCATTTATTTATTTCAGACTGGAGTGTTATCCAGGTAGAATTTTATATATTGCCTATTGAAGCAATCACTTTAACATACCTTCATTGGTATTTATTAAGGTGTCTCTTCCTAGATAGAACCAAGTTGCAGTAAATGCCCCAAAGATTTTTCTGTTCTTGTCACCTGTTCAAATTCACTTGGCTTATTTCATAATCTACTGAAATTCTTTAGACTCCTATTTATCAATTTGGTTTCTGCCGTTGACCCAAACCCTTATCATTAATGTAAGGTTTCTATCACTGCAACATTTCACATTTTGCATCAAATGAAACTGAAATCCCTCTTCATTCCCATCCTACACTATAGGATAATTTTTAAGATTACAGCCTGAGTATAGAGCCTTAGCATCCCACCCTAGAAGTTACTGGAGTGGTTGAGTGTCCTCTGATTAAAGGAACAGATCACATACCCCTCCATATTATAAACCTTCAAAATGTACACAGACTTAATACGTGCCTTATTTAAGGGTTTCTTGAGATGGGGCCTTGCTACATAACCCTGCTGTTCTGGAACTCATTATGTAGTCCTGGCTGGCCTTGAACTCACAGAGATCTGCCTGCCTCTGCCTCCCAAGTTCTGGAATTAAAGGTGTGTGCCACCCCATCCAGCTTAATTAGGGTTTCTAGTGTAGTGATAAAATGCCTCACCAAAAGCAACTTAAGAAGGAAAGGTCTTACTTCACTTGACAATTTTCAGGTCATACTCCAACACTGAGGGAGTTCAGGGCAAGCTGGGAAGGACACAGAAAATACAGAGGAGTACTGCTACTGACTTACTCTCTGTGGCTTGCTCAGTCCATTATCTTGTAGTACTCAGGATCACCAGCCCAGGCATGACACTGCCCACAGTGAGCTGTGCCCTCCCACATTAGTCATCAATCAAGAAAATTCCCCACGGAACAATCTGGTAGGGGTGTTTCCTTAACTGAAGTTCCCTCTTCCTAAATAACTTTAGCTTATGTCAAATTGACATAATACTAGCCAGCACAGAAAGCAATTCATGTTAGCAAGTGCCACATCTCAGCCTACTCAAACATATTCAATTATATTCTACTTCAACTACTTGGTTTCACGCCACTTCTTATGAAATGCCATAACTTAACTCACATATTGGAAAAGATTTCAGCATCTGTCGCAGAATTATAGGAAAGTCATTTTAACCGATCTTAAGATTTGGAGTCCCTTCCCTCATGCTGGGATCCGTACAGTGATTAATACTTGTTCCAGGAGTGTGACATTTGCAGATACTTTGAGGAAAATCAACATTATATTCTAGCCTGCATGTTTTTCTTGTTAGATTAGGGCTCCATGAGCACTGATCTGCCACTCTCAACAATCATTTCTGTATCAGTCATTGTCCTAGCAAGGGGATGGGATGTTTCTACTGGAACAACTTAATAAAGAAATTATTCATAAATCCTAAAGAAACTGCCATATGCAGAGGCAACCATTTACAGGGTTAATTCCCTGAGAAACAGAAAGGCGAGCAGTCATAATAAGTGAGAGTAGTAAGTGTTATGCAGCATACTAGCTGATCTTTTTGAAAAGGAAACTCAGTAATAGTGTCCCTGTGAGGAGGGCATTACCTGGCCACAAATGTCCCCAACCCTCTGGCTCCCTGGAAATGTTATCCACTGAAGAAACAAAAGCAAACCCAATGAAAGAGAACTTTCCTTTGCCAAGGTGAGAATGAAGTTTCCCAGCGTGAGAATGAAGGGGTGGAGAAGGGAAGAGATCACAGGAATGAAAAGAAGACATACAGTACATTCTCTGGGGCTCGCAGGGCTTGTTTCAGTAAACAGACCAAACTAAATGAGCCTGAATTAGGAACAATAGAACAGATGATGCAATGCATGTATGGAGTTCTCGGAGAGTTTCTTTTAACATTTTCAAAAATGTAGACAGAGAGCCTGTCTTGGTGAAACCAATATTTCTAAGGAGAGAGAGATATCATTGACATGGAAGCCCATAATTTACCATGTGACCAAGTGTTTTAAACCAAACCAATAAACATAGTGTGGAAAAGAGCAAGTTACAGTAGGCGAGAGAGGGGCTTTTTCAGAGAACAGAGTCAGGAAAGCTTAGAGGGAGTAGCATGTGACCAGAAACAGAGCTGTAGGAATACATCCCACAGGGCTGGGGGTGAGGGGTGTCCCTGGCAGAGAAGGTTCCAAATATAAGTGAGTGAAGGTGAAGTCAGGGCTAAAACTGGAGATGGTTAATGAAAAGGCAGGATCGGAAGGCAGGATGAATCATCAATCACAGTATGGCTTGTATGTATGTTTAGAGATGACCACTTAGGACTTGATAGCCTTTTGGGGAACTCATTCATGGAGAAGACTGATTCTATCTCTCTCAGCAGCCATTAATTAGCTGTCTGTAGCTATTCATCTGTGGGTGGAGCTCTGTGAGAGTTCTCTCATCCACATTGGTATGTCGACATTGTGCTGCTCTTATTCAGATCATAGATAGAAGACGCTATCTCACAGCAGACTCTGTTTATACCTAAGTTCTCAGTATCTAGAATACTACTGATTCGTAGTACATCTTCAGCAAATATATTAAAAAAAAAATAAAATATTGAACCTGTTGTACCAGGTTCCTATACTCAATTACAATGAAACTATTATTAGACCTGATTATTCTTTATGTACACAACCTTTTTTAATTCCATTCCATGACACAAAAAAATGAACAATAAGTAATTTTAATAAAGCAAGAAATTTGAGTCAAGTTTGAATTTAAATATTAAAAACACCAATCATAATAATTCCCAAGGTTTCAATATCACTGATTACTTGGTTCATTCTTTTACATTGTCCAATTTAATCTTTATAATAATCCTTTATCATTTACTTTATTTCACATATATAAAATGAAAACTAAGTGGATCTAAGAGATTTGACCAAGTTCAAGCTTCTAAAATACCTCAGAGAATTTGAGAGATTAGAACCTATGTTTTCATAAGGTTTCATCAGTTTGTTCATTAGATCTCAGTCCCTATGCTCTCCTGAATGCTTCCTATCTGTGCCATGCAAAGTCCAGCACAAAAATAGAGTTGAAATTAATACCCATGATTCATATTATAAGAATGTATGTTCTCCTTAAAAGTCAAACTGTAATTTGCATAAACTACTTTCTGACTCGGGAACTCTGGAATTGAGCAAGAAGGGCAACTTCGCTCTACAAATACAGTGCTCAGTATGCAGAGGTGTCAGGTGGGGTAGACCTGATGATGGCAATTGTGGCCATTGTGAGCCCCACTTAGTAGAAAGAGCAATAAGTAGAACAAGAGTCCAACGAATTAAGACAAAAAGGCTATGAATGTGTAGTTTAGGGATATTCCATAGGGTTTGACATTAATTTTGCTTCTAAAGTAGAATTATTGGAATTTGAATTTGTTTCTATGCGTAAAACAGTTTTCAAACTATTATATTCTAAGTATTTACTGTATAAGTTTGTGTTTTCTAACTTTAAAAAAGCTAGAAGAGCTGGTAGTTGACTATGAAAATTTGTGAAGTATGGCAAACACTGTTTATTTGCCACGTTCCCTGAAATTTGCCCACAAATATTCCTCTTTCTGCTTTGCCCTTTACATTATTTTCCTTACTTTGATGTGGATTTCAGTTGTTATATCAGATTTTGGTATGACCAGCAATTTGAAACAAGTGTGACAGAGCAGTTAGTCTCCATGGAGACAAAGTAGCACAGATAAGTTGTAGTAACCTGTAGACACAAACCATGTATCACTTGTGCATATAAAATATTTCCTTGAAGAGTGTTGTTAATAATCATATTGCACAAGACAGATTGGTAATCTAATAGGAGTTTATATCACTCACTCTTTATCAGATTAAAAAAATAACTTGCAGTAAATGGCAGATGACAGACCAACAACTGGTCAACATACGGAGAATAAGAAAGTGCAGAGTGTTCTGCCCTAACTAGGACATCTAAACCACTCTGCTCCTCAACAAGGCTTTGGGATCACCGTGGAAGGTGGTGAAGAAAGATTTTAAGAGCTATGTGATGACTATAAGGAAACTGTTTTATTGACCCAACATGGCAGTTCCATAATTTAACAGTGGTTGTGGCAGTATATACAAACCTGTACAAACTCAAGCCAGACAAAAATCCCAGCATAGAGGTGGACATAGGCACAAAGTCCCACCTCTATCTAGGAAGCTATCAGCAAATGATAGCTTGTGGGAGAAGAAGAATCGGTTTTCCTGAAGAGTATGTACACTAGCAGGTCAACCAAACTGCAGAGCAGGCTCTACAGCAGTGAGCATTTGAGTAGCACAAACTATACTTGATGGATGGAAATAAAAGCAGACACAGTTGTTTTCTAAGCTCATTTCTAAGCTATAAATTCATTTCTTCTCATATAATTTATCTTCTAGTTATTTCTATCACAAAATTGGAATGGTAAGGCCATCCTCAGATTTTTCATCTCTTCTCTGGGTGGTAGAGTATAGATTCTATTCAGCTAATCAGTCATCAGGTTTTACAAACTGCATCATCAACGTTACTCAAATCAGTTTGCTATGTTCACGTGAAATTATCGTCTTGGAAAGTAACCGTTCTTGTTATTCTGCTCACAGGCACTGCCTCCTCTCCCATGCTAAGTTCTGCCTAAATGAGCTGCTTCAGGCTTGATTTTGTCATTCTTCTATTTAAAACTGTTCAATGACTCTAATTCATCTTCAGAGTAAGTCCAAGCATTGGCATTATTTAAAATGTCAGTTAAAAATATTATATGTTTTCTCACATTTGTGGTTCTAAAATATCATATAGACATGTAAAACCTGTTTATGTATATATGGCATAAAAATACAAGTGACGTCGAGTAGGTAGATATCTCAGTGGGTACGAGTACTTGCCAATGAAAATGTGATGACTGAGTCTGTTTCCTGGATTCCACACACACACACACACACACACACACACACACACACACGCACACACACACACACACAAAAGAAAGAAAAGAAAAAAGAAAGAGCCAATTCCCATATATCTATATCATATCTATATCTATAAATCCATGATAAACAATGAGTAATCTTTTAATGTGAAAGTAAGGTTACCTTATTAGCATAGTCAATAGATAGCACATCTATCTCATAAAAATGTAGAAGTGAAATTGTCTAAGGGAACAGGAACTAAGAAGAGGTATAAGCTATATTTTTAAATTATAAAACTACATAAGATAAAATGACATTTTAAGTTAAATGACTCTCAAGCTAGTTCCCCACTTATATCTTAAGTAGCATGAAAAATGTCAATCTAAACAACTACCAAACTTTTCAGAGTATATATGTGGCCATTTTTGTGTCTGAATACCTCACATGTATTTGTCCAAATATGTGACTCATATTAAAAGTATGTTAATGCTCACCTCTATGATGGTGCTTCTTCCTCCAGGAAGTAGGATTGGGTTCTTCTCTCCCCATACTCAGATCTGATGTCTGCATTCATAACTAGTCAGATGGGCACATGGGATCAAATGTTGTGGTCTCATGCCTTTGAATCATGGACCATGTTTCCCACAATGCCTGGCACATGGCAACTATTCAGTAGGCAAGTTTCTGAGATTGGGGAGTTGTTCTGATTAACTTTTTATGCCACTTCTGGTCACCAAACTATTTGTTTTAGTAGGCAGGGAGCATCAGCTAGAATTTTAAAACTAATACTTAAATTATAAATTTAAAAACATGACATCATAAAACAATTTATTAAAAATAACTAAGGTTCGTTCCTGAAATGAGATGACATGAAAACAAATTACTTCTACATAACTACTTTAATAATGATGTAGTTTTGCCATCAGCTTCTATTTCCTTTTGATAAAGCCTCGGTTTTTTTAACGTACCTAATAGCAGGGCCAAAGGGACATCTTCCTGGTGGAGCCCATTTCTGCATGATGATCCATGCTCTCATCCCAGCAAATATGGTCTGCTTAGAAGTATTGCTTCTTATTTAAAAAACTGTAATAACCACTTCAAGGAGTTGAGGCCACTTCTGAATAGTTCTTGACGTGGCTTGTCAGCTTGCAGACCTCACCACAGACTCATGTTGGGTATGGCTCTTCTAATAGGATTGGAATTCTTTCATCCTGGCTTTTATGTTCTATTATCTCTACTTTGATTTACATGCAGCAGTATGTAAGATGTGGTTTTAAACCATCTTAGCAAGATATATTTTTCCTCGCCTGCTAGAAATGGGAACTCAAAATTGATCTTCTTTCCTGTTTACAGTCCATGAAGTTTTTTGCATTCTATCATAAAAATCGTGACTCAGAAAATTACTCTTTAATCACGTCATGCTTAGTTCAGTGATTTCCAAAAACCTTCATGTTGATGAAGCATATCAGAGTTGCCTAGGAACCAGGTTAAAATTAAGACTCCCGGTCTGAGCTCATCCATTCACTGCATTTCTATGGTGGCTGTACTTTATACAAGAATGAAGGAAGTGGCTGACTCTAACCTGGTATAAGAATTTTGTAAAAGCACAATGACAAATATGGACCTAATATCAGTAGTAGTCCCGATTTCCTGAACATGAAAGATATTAATGAATAGTTAACAACATAAAAAGACCAAGCAAAAAGCACTTTTTAGACTTTCAGAACTCTGACTATATTCAGGGTCAATATTGCCATCTGAAGAAATGAGGCAAATAAGACTCATGCAATAGTTGACTGTAATAGACAACAGCAAGCCAGCACATTTATAGTGACGACCAGCAAAAAGTTAGACATAGTTTAAAAATTCACATATTTTTAAGGCAAGAAAGAGCATGGAAGCAATGAGGATTCAACTATAGAAGGGGTCAACATCTTTCAGATGATACAGACTATATTGGAATGCCATACCTAGGAGCATTTGCTCATCCTGGGCATGAGCTAAAGTTGATACTTACTGATAGCCTCTTTGAGACAAAAACAGAAACTAGCAAAATTTTAACAATTTATTTTATAGGATTAGTGTATTAGTCAGGTATTAGTCCCTATGTAAAAATATACATGAAAATTGAAACAGAGATAATAGAACAGGACTAAAGAAAATAAATGTAACAGACTTGACATGTCAAAAAATAAAAAAAATAAAAATAAAAAAATCTGTTCCTAAGTACATAAGCTTAGGCTTCTCCCGAGGAAGCAGAAACACATTAAAAGATGATTATTGCATTTTCCAGAAGTTACTGTCATGTATCAACTATCCAAGTTCTTTGACCAAAGTGTAACTAAATGATTTTAACTTAGGTTAAAAAAATAAATAAAAATAACAAAAAAGAAAAACTCCATTTCTTTTTTAGTTTCAGCTTAAATCATCATATCATTGAGATACTGATCATTTTTCTTAGTGTGGAAAGACTTTCCTTGGCCCCTTCCCTACTTGGAAAGTAGATCTCAGATAGAAAGCTTCTATCATTAGTGTTTAATTTCTTAATTTAATTCTTTCAGCAACAAGTAATGAGTTTTTTGTGTTGTTATACTTTGTTCAAATTCAGTCTCATTTCCTAGTGCCATGTCCCATCACTATTGCCTACATCTTGCCGGTAACCTACCTCTTTCCCAAAATCAAATTTAAAGTGCAAGGGGTCCAATGGTGCAATTATGACTTACAGCTCATTAATTGGGTTTGGAGCCCACTTCAAGGAAGGGAATTTCGCTCACTTCTGTAATCTTGATCAAAAACTTGTGGCTGAGGCCGCTATAGGTCCTAGCAGAGAACTTGAAAAATATTGTTTTATCTGGTTGAGCTATCATGTTCCCTTCTAATATTTTACCCATAGGCCCGTGTCAACCTTGGTCAGAGAAGCTTCTTTTTGAAGTAGAGAATGAAAACTGAGATACATAACTAGCCAAAGTGCTAAGAATAAGAAACTGAATCCACAAGCCTAAATAGGACATCTTTATTAGCTCCTTTGCCACTAAGGCTCAGGGAGCATTATAGAGAAGGAAGCAGGAAAAACTATAAAAGCCAGAGAATAGGTGGGAATACTGTGGTATTCCATCTCTCATAACATGGTGTGGCCATCCCATTCACCAACCCACAGCATCTGTAGTCACCCAAAGAACACCTGTAAAATAAATACCAAGCTAGCTTAGATGGAGTAGATATCTCCAGGGCTCACTCTTTACTGGAGCTAATGACAAATGACAGTTACTAAGGGAGAGAGAATGATTCCTTTTGATGATCTGGTCACAGTCCCCATTCCTGCCTTGTATTCATGAATATGGTTAGGTTGTATCTGTGTTGTCTTGAGCAAAATGTTATTCAATCTTTTCCCTTTCAAATACATACTAGTTGAAAAGCTATGAGCATCCTCTTCCTCTCAGCCCTTTGACTGCAACTTAGAGTCTGAATGTTGGTTTCTTCGTGAATTTCTCCAAAAGTAAACTTTTTAAAATGCTGCTAGAACAGAATCTAGTAATGATGTTCCTTTTAAAATAGGGAAAAAAATGAAGATGTTTTCAGACAAAGTATTTTGATAAGAGCAAACCTGACAGAATAGAAAATGAATATAGGGAACTTTTCAAATGAGCAGTAACTGATCTCAGATACAAAAGATATTGTGCAAGAAGAAATAAAGAATAAGGGCATTCATAAATGCAAAGGAATATTGCTTTTACAAAATAAAAATTTAATCTTTAATGGGATTTAAACTGAAAGTAGAATTAAAATATCAGCACTATGTAGACAGATCTTTGAAAGAATTTAAAATAGTGTTGAGAATATAAAGGAACATCTGTGGTTTGTATTAGGCTGTGGTCAGAGAGAGATACTCAATATCTGCAGGGGAGTGACAAAAAGATATGTAGCTGGTAAGACAACACAAAAATAAAATATTTGTATTCATTAAAAATAAATACAAAGAGGGCTAAAGAGGTTTCTCAAGGGTCAAGAAAGCCTATGTGAAAATGAGGACCTGAGTTCATATCTCCAGTACTCATGTAAAGTCAGGTATTGCCACATATGTCTATAATCCCAGCACTGGGAAGACAAAAAACAGATGTACTCTAAGAGCTCACTGGCCAGTGGGTCTAAACAAAACAGTGACCTTTGCATTCTGGAAGAGACCTTGCTTCAATAAGATTAAGTGGAGCACAACAGACAAGGTACCATGATCTCCTCTTCTGATTCCCACATATCCAATACATATATGTATGTACACATACATACATATACACATACACACACACACTCACACACTCACACACACATTCAATGCACACAAAATAAAGTATGAAGTTATTTTTTAAAACAAAACAAAACAAAAAACATAGAAAGTGTCTGTAGCTAATGAATGAAGATCTGGGTTTGGGTCTCCAGCACCCAAATCAAAAGCACAATAGGGCAGCAAGTTTCGGTGGAGGTATGGCAAATATGTGAAGCTAGTGCTCATTGACTACCCAGCCCACATAAATGTATGTGTTTCTGGTACAGTGAGAAGCACTGTCTCAAAAATATAAGGTAAAAATTGCCAAAGAAAAGTATGCCTACCTAAAATTTGATGGATGAGTAACCAAAGCATCACTGTTCATAGAAGAAGAAACGTGGAAACAACCTGAAGGGTATACTATACAGTTATCACTGATTTCAAACAGAGATCACAAACTTTCAAAGTAAACATCTGAGTGATGCAGTCAGCATATTGCACTGTCATTCTACCCTCAACAATGGCACTTTCAAGTATACATAAAATCAAGGAACTTTTATGAACATAAAGTTACAAGTAGTAAGGCAATTGAAAATTTTGCTCTTCCTTACTGTATATTTCCTTAAAATATAGCCTCAGGAATCTTATTTTGAGGAAATAAAGGAACATGTTGCTGTTGTAAAAATCATCACAAGAAAAACTAAAACAAAAATTAGAAAAATGTGATGAAAAGAATAGCAATGAAGAAGCCAGCATCCACACTGTGAGTTTCGATCAAAAGTCTAAAAGGGAGATGGTCATTGCTTTCAACTGAATATTTTAGAAGGCTGAAAATAGAATGGGTTTTGCTTAAGATACAACAGATGCCATCTGACCATTCTCCAGGAATATGAAAGAGTAGAAGGGAAACAGGAGAGAAGTTCCTAGAAGTCATATGTATAACAAAGGAAAGCCTCAAATCACAAATGAGTTCTTTCAAATAAATTCAAAGTTGAAAAAATCCTAAGATTAGTTAACCAAGAAAATCTAGGGGCACACATTATGCGTAGGAAGAATTATAGTGGTCACTACTTCAGTGACCTATTTCAGCCATGGAAAGAATATCATGACAAAAAAAAAATCAGTAAAGAAACTTAAACAAGACTCTAGGCTGCACAGGCCAGTAAGCAGTCTCGGTTTCTTTCTTTTTCTTTTTCTTTTTTTTTTTTCTTTAAGTAAATAAAATTAATGGATCATTACATAAACTGAGGAAACAGAGTAAGCTAAAGTAAACAAGAAGTGAAAAGGGAGACTGTTCTTTAATAGTACATAATTTAATTCAATGGCACATTAGAATTGCAGAATAAGACCTAGAGGACTTTTCCCAGGATGATTCAAAATGTGCAAATCAATTAATGTGACATACCACAACAACATGAAAACAGAAACCACATGATCATTGCAATGAATTCTTCCAAAGGGTGTTTGAAAATGTCCAACATCCTTTCATGAAAATAGAAGACTCAACGGACTATGTGTACAGAGAACTCATCATAATAAAGGCTGCATCCCTGCAGCTAAGCTATAGTCCTGGGCCAGTTAAGAGTCAGCAAACCTTCTTTGATACAAAATCTGCCCCACTTGAACTCCAGCAATGCTTATACTCACAACAGTGTGTTATTTATTAAAATAAGCTACACATGAGAATCTAAATATGCATGGATGAGAGAGCATAAACATTCACACCCTTATTGTCACAACTACAGAAGCAAAGAGATATGGCAAAAAAAAAAAGCAGTGGACATTCCCAGAAACATAGCATAGGTCATCTCCACACCCTTCACAGCATGCAACTTTGGGTGGGTCAGAAGCATAAACATAGGGAGCCATCTTGTATACCCTCCACTGTCTACAATACACTGTGTCATCTAGATGTATTCACTGCTGTGAGATCTACAGAGGAAGTAAGAGCCTTAGGCTGGAATTCAGTATCTCAAGAAACATAATCAACCTTTTATGTAGCACCTTTTCTTTAAAAAGTTTTAAAGAAAAGGTTCTACATGAAAGTAGAAGAGGGTCTCTGAGATATTAGTCCGTAAAGTGCTTGTTCTACAGGAATGAGGAGCTGAGTTCAGTTCTTAGAACTCCTGATCTGCCAAAAGAAGGGTATGGTGGTGCATGCTTGCAATCCCAATGATGGGAAAGTAGAATCATAGGACTAGATAGCCAGCAAGCCTAGTCTACTTGATGAGCACACACACACATACACACACACACACACACACACACAGAGAGAGAGAGAGAGAGAAAGAGAGAGAGAGAGAGAGAGAGAGAGAGAGAGAGAGAGAGAGAGGAGGGGCAAAGATAATGATATAGAAAATTACAGATAAAGATTTGAAAAGAATTATTTTATTTCTGTTTTTGTTTTTTTGTTTTAATTTTTCTTGTTTTTTGGTTTTGTTTATTTGTTTATTTTTTGGTTACTACATGTTGTGACCTCTAAAGATTTGCAACTATGAACCATAGACAAGAGAGAACATGTAGAAATTGTCTATCTTAGTCTTGGTTACCTAACTTAGTTTGTAGTAACATCCATTTACCTACAAATTTCATGATTTCACATTCTTTACAACTAAATATAGTTTCAGTGTTTTGTGTCAGTCAGATTTTTATTATCCATTCATTGTTTAAAGAGCATTTAAGTTTTTCATTTTTCTTAGCTATTGTGAAGAAAACAACAATGAACATGGCTCAGCAAATATCTGAGGAGTAGTATATTAACTCATTTGTCCTTATGCCAAAAAGTAGCACAGCTGGGCAAAATGAAATACTTATTTTTGGTTTTTGAAAATTTTTCACATTGATTTCTCTAGTGACTAAGCCAGTTTGCAGTCCTACCATCAGTGAGTAAATACCCTCTTTTCCCACAGCTCCTCTAACATTTGTCATAGGCTGTTTTATAAAATCTCAGAGTTGTTTTAATTTGCATATCCCTAATTGACAAGGATGATGATCACTTCTTCAGGTATGTTGTAATCCTTTTAAAACAAATTATTTTTAATTATTTATAAGATTTAATTTGTTTTTCAATATCAATATGAATTATTTCTCCCCATTCTAAGTACAATTTCTTTCTGGTTCAAAATTTCTGCGTGTGAATTTTTTGTAGCCATTTTACTTTCCTCTTTTGAGTAGTTTCTCTCTCATCTATTGGCTAATTTAAGTTGGGTTACTTGTTTTTTTTTTTTTCACTGTTTGGTTGCTTGTTGGTTGTTTTAATTATTTAGATATTTTGGATATTTATTCTCTCTACCATGTAGAGCTAATAAAATTACTACCATTCTGTGTAGGTTGCCTCTTTACTCAGATGATTGTTTCCTTAGCTGTGCAGAAGAATTTTAATTTTATGAACACTCATTTGTCAATAGTTTGCCTTAATTCTTGACAAATGATATCCTAATCAGAATGTTCATCTTGCAGGGTATAGCCTCTGTGTGTGTGTGTGTGTGTGTGTGTGTGTTTCTATAAGATTCAGTATTTTGGGTTTCACATTGAGGTATTTTATCCACTTAGAGTTGATTTTTGCTGTTGATGATGGATATAAGTCTAGTTTCATTCTTCCCTGTGTAGGCATTTAATTTTCTGAGTACCACTTACTGAAGTAAAGATCCTTATTTTCACCATTGTAAGTTTTGTCACCGTTGTCAGATATCAGGTAGCCATGAATTTGAAAAAAAGAACAAAGAAATATGTGAACAGATTTGGACAGAAGAAAGGGAGAGGGAAATTGTATTATATTAATTTCAAAAATCTTTCACAAATGATAATAAACTGGAGAAGCAGTAGAGTAGAATGAGACCACTCACTCTCCCATGTTGCATAAAAATAAACTCAATATTGATTTAATGCTTTAATGTAAAGTCTGAAACTGCTACAGGAAAGAAGGGAAACATCTCAAGTTAGTCACAGTGGGTGCTTTAATGAAAAGGACTCTAACAGGAAATATTAGAAGGAACTAACAAATGGTTTTGTATCAAACTAAAAATCATTTGCACAACAAAAGAAGCAATGGAGTGAAGAAACCGCTTACAGAAAAGGAAGCAAAATTTGCCAATTATTCACCCAAGAGGAGATGAGTATACAGATTATTAATTGAGACATTAATATAACAGTTTAAAACTCTTGCAGACCAAAGGGCAAATAATCTAGTCTACAAATGTGCAAATGAACTACAGATACATTTTTCAAAAGAAATGTAAATACCCATAAGACATGAAAAGCATTCAACATCTTTAGCCATCAGGGGAAAATACAAATCACAACTGTGCTGAGACTTCACTTTACTCTAGTCACAATAATGATATAAAATGATTATTGACCTAGAGGTAAGAAGAAGAGAAATTTGCTCACCACTGGCAAAAATGTTAACTTATAGTGACCATTATGGAAAGAAATGTGGGCTTTCCTTGAAAATAAAACTGCCAGATGTTCCATTTGAATCACCATTAGGGGTACCCACAAAGGAATCAAAATCCAGATATACCACAGATGCATGCACAGGCATGTAAAAGTCAACACTACTCATGATAGAAAAATCATTGAACACATGATTTTCCTGCTTCTACATTCAGAGTACTGGGATTATAGATGTTCGCTCAGATCTGCCTTAAGAACAAACAATATAAGAAGAACATAATAACCCTGCTTTCTCCAAATCAATTTTCTTATGTTTTATTGTTACAATCATAGCCACATTATATATGATTAAGTATATGTTGAGCCAATACACAGAAATAAATTTCAGTTCTCTAAATCTCAAAGTTTGTGTTTATTAAAGCTATTAATAAATATATGTATCAGAATCAACCTGTATCTAATTCTGCCTGCTTCAAAACACTAAATAAAGGGTGAGTTGAATGAATAAAAATGTTTCAGCTCCTGAGCTTCTGTAAATGAAGGTGAAACAATTCAGTATACAGGTGCTACCATCCCAATATAGTCTAGCAATCTAAAAGGGAGTACAATTAATGACCATGAGGAAATGGAGAAAAGAGACATGTGAATTAATTTTGCCTTCCCACATCTCTATGTGCTCGAGGGCACTGTTTTTTCCCAAAGAATAAGGCTTGGGAAGAAATCTTCCAGTTAGCCAGTAGACACATCTGGATACTGCCTCAAGACTAGTCATGAGGCAGTGCCAGCTTGGAAATAGTAGACTGATAGTTGGATATTAGAAGAAAGATCTGTTAGGTGACATTCATTTTCTAAGGAATGGGGACATGGGAAGAAACCAGAATTAACAATGGTGGCCAAAATAGGTCTCTATTTTAGTAGAGTAGAAAAAAAGACTCTATCAGAAATAACTTGGGGTGTTTGTTTATTTATTTGTTTGTTTGTTTGTTTGTTTGTTTTTATACGTATGTGCACATGTTTTGTGATTGTATACTATATATGTTTGGGTACATGCAAGTGTTATAAGAAGGTATTTGTTCTTTTGGAGGTAGAGTTGTAAGTGGTTCTAAGCTGCCTACTGTGAGAGCTGAGAACCAAACTCTGGCGATTATGTATAGTGACAAGGGCTTTTAACCATTGAGCATTATTTCCAATGCTGAACTGTGTTATTTTAAGGAACAAAAGAAAACGTTTTTCTTATTGTGATACATACAACATGGACAAAACACGATAAAATTCTATTTAAACAATAATGCATATTTATTTTCCATTTAGATCATTTGATGAAAAGAATGAGCTAACATATTTGGGATCCTTTTGTCCTTCTCCCCAAATGCAGCCACTATCTTACATTTTGATAAGTATTGTCTATTTAGTACTTATTGTTTTGATAATATATGTATCTATTAAATGATATAGTGATTGCTTTTGTGTTGTTTGTTGATTTTTCTGTCAGGGATTCAGGAAACCTGTTTGAAGACTTATTTGTAGTCTTGGTGAAATTGAGATAAAAGAAAAAAATTCTGACACTTGTAACAGTGTATATTAACCTGAATAAGATTTTGCTGAGTGAAAGAAGCAGATACAGAAAGAAAACTGCTTCATGACCTCACTTCAGGATCATTCTTCATAGAATCTGAAGTGGTCAAACTCACAAAGACAGAAAATAAAATATTGATACCAGAGGCTGAATATAACCAACAGAGATATTACTGAAAGAATGGGAAATTCAATAAAATCACAAAAGCTAATGCAGAACATGGTCTCTGGGAAACAAGATGGTGAACAGATAACCTACAAATATATGAAGGTCTTAAGTTTTCTCATGATCAAAATAAAAGCAGAAAAAGGAAAGAAGAAAAAGGTAACAATAGAGGTGTAACTCACTTTGGTGCTAATTTTACAAGTTATGTGTAAATACATCAAGCTGTAGATAGATCTTAAGTATGTGTCATGTTTTTCTTATGTTATCTATCTCAGTAAAGCAGGTCAAAGTTTTAAAACTTAAGCCATTCCTTTGAATCCTCATAGTAACAAAAGATAACATTATCATTGTTAGTAAATTTGTACTAATATATTTGAAAACTTGACTGATATGAAAAAATTCCTTAAGAAATAAAACTGTGAAAGCTGAAAGAAAAAAATTAATATATGAACAGTTTTATTTTAGTAAGGAAATAATTCCTTTAGCAAAACCTTTTTACAAATGAATTAATCTGTAGAATAAATTAAGCTAATCTTGCACAAATCTAAGGGAAAATAGAAAAATAGTAAACATTTTTGATCTATGAGGCTAACATAATCTCCAATCTATAACTTTTCAAACATATAAAAAAAAGTAAAGAAAAGAAAACCTTTTATCATGTAATCTATAGATGCAAAAATCTTTGGCAAATTAAAAACACCAGTATATGTCTATATGTCTTAGAGTTTCTATTGCTCTGATAAAACACTATAAACATAAAACTATCTAGCATAATGGATCCCTTGTCAACTTCATACACAAACAC
Organism: Phodopus roborovskii; assembly: GCF_943737965.1. Lineage (NCBI taxonomy): Eukaryota > Metazoa > Chordata > Mammalia > Rodentia > Cricetidae > Phodopus > Phodopus roborovskii. The sequence continues at coordinate 23,397,173 of NW_026126409.1, forward strand.
ATCACTATCCAACTAGAACCTTTCCTTTCTCATTTGTCCCCCAAAGAACATGATAACGTTTAATTTCTACTTTTAAAAGTCTCAGTCTTTAGACAAAATCACATCTAAAGTTATTTTTAAAAAAATCAAAAAATCATCCAAAGAATCCAAAGTCCAAAATTTCTACAAAATACCCAAAGGCATTATAACATATCTAATATCTCTCTAAACTACCCAAAGTTTCTTAAAAATTTTCAAAGTTTCTCTGAAATTTCAAAGTCTGTTTAAAAGTTCAAGGTCTCTCAACTGTGGGTTCCTATAAAAATTTTAAAAGATCATTAAACACTTCGATATTCCAAAGGGAAGAACCAAGGCAGAGTTATAACCAATCAAAGAAAATGCAAAGTTTACCAGTATAAAGAAAAATGGTGCCTGATGCCTAGGATGTAGTTACAATTTTCTGGGCTCCAAAGGCTCCATTTATATAATCTCTTATTCACAATACAATTAGCTTCTCTGTCTGAGTCAGGCTGGCTCTATTCCACACATGATGTCATTGGTGGACAAGCCATGGTACTGACATCTTTAAAATGCTTTGGTCTCTGCCCCAAACTGGGATTCACTGTCACCAATAACTTCTGTATTCTAACAGTGGCTCATGGTGCCAATCCTCTACTTTTCAACATGTCCCTTTCAATCCTGGGTCTTCCACTGTAACTGAGACTGCACCCTCTCCTGAGCTCTTGCCAAGGATTTTAGCTCTGCCAAACAGTGCCTAGCCTCAGATACCCTCCACGAACTCTTCATATTTTAAAAACTAGTACTCCGTAGGTGATCCATACACTGCCAAGTTCAGGTTCCACCATGAGATACAGCTTTGATCCCCTCTGTAACACAGCTTCTTTGTGCTGAACCTGAGAAAATATCAGGAATAAGATTGTTATGAAAAATAACTGTTATAGGAAAGAATTCCAGGGAAAAGTCTATAATATGTTATTCCCAAATATATCTAGACAATGTCAAGATTTTATTCTCATCTGAGGATGATTGATGAAAAAACACAGACGAAACTTCTGTGTTCCTGGTAATGGATTAAAAACACAGGACATCAGTCTTCAGGCACCCACACTGTCTTTGCCAGGAAAAATGGTGGAGGGCCCATGGACAACTCAGCATACATCTGGTAACATCATCTTGAGTACTAACCATCTTTGGTATTTCCTGGTCCTGTATTATACTTGTTAAATGTTTAGATTTCTAGGAAATTATTTTGTTTAATAGGTTTGTTTTGATGGCTTTTTAAAAATAGATTAGTAAAGTAGACAAGATTGGGCATATCTAGGCAAACATAGAGTCCCCATATACTCTGTCTTAAGTTTTGTCTATTAAAATTATAATGTGGAGAAAAAGCAGGCTATAGGAATACCACATTGAAGATAGTGAGGTAGAGTTATGACTACCTGATTCTTTACTAATGAAATATTTTGAGATTTACTCCTGTTAACAAGATGCTTGCTGTGTGCTTGTGCACATTACCATTAGAAAATAATGCTGGTCAACTTGGATAGCTGTATTTGGAAAAATGAAACTTGAATCTTATCTCTCAGTCTATGCAAAATTCACCATCAAAGGGGCTGAAAGACCTCAACATAAGACCTGACTCCTTGAAACTTACAGAAGATTAAGTAAGGAATATACTTGAACATCTACACAGAAAAGGATTTTCTGAACAGGAATCTAATAGCACTGGTACTAAGAGCAATAATTAACAAATGGTAGCTCAGGAAACTAAAGCAGCATTTAGGGAATAAGGAACAACATCATTTGAGTCAAGTGGTAGCCAACAGATTATTTTGTTTAATCAAATCTACATCTGATAGATAGTATCTAGAATATACAAATAACTCAAAAGCTAAGCATCAAGAAACAATCCAATTTTTAAACTATATGTAAGAGACAACAATACCCCTACTAGATACCACAGGCTAATAAAAAAAGTTCTTAGTACCAATATGGGTTAATCTTTTGGTGTTATTGATAAGATCCCATAGACCCCTAAACACAACAAACTGTCAATGTTACTGGCTAATCTCCAGAATGTGATAGTAAGATTCTATTGCTGAAGACACCAGAAATATTTTAAAGACAAGCATCAAGAGTCAAATAAAATTCTTATGAGAGGAAATCTAAAATGTGCAGAATAGAATTCTGGGTGGATACCCAGGGACACAACAAATTACTTTTATTTAGAAATTCCACTAAATACAGATGCATTAAATACAACAAAAGTTATGATAATAGCCCCAAATTGTCCTCCCATGCCCCCCACCAACCTCCATCACATCCCTCTTCTGCTCCATACAAAGGATAAGGCCTTCCATGGGGGATCATAAAAGTCTGTCACATTGTTTGGGGCAGGGTTTAGACCCTCCCCCGTGTAAATAGGCTGAGAGAGTATCCCTCTATAGGAATGGGCTCCCAATGTCCATTCGTACACTAGGGATGAATGTTGTTCCATTACCAGAAGCCCAGCCCTTCTAATTGACATCCAGAATCATGAAGCTTTCAATGGCTAGCCCTGCCTACAGTCCCAGCACTTGATAAGCTGAGAAAGAAGAATTGCTATAATTTGCAGTCTAGCCTGGGCTTCATAGTTGCATTGTAGGACAGCCTAGGCTATAGAATGAGACTCTTTTTTTTTTTTAAGTATAATGGAAGAGAGGAAAAGCAACAAAATATTGCAATAACTGTGTAGTAAAATAATACTTGGTATATAAATAATAGCAATAGCATCTTGGCATATAAATTTATAGCAATAGTGCTTGCACTGAAAAGCAGGGTTGAACAGAAAAATTCAGTTAAACTTTTTTCTACTTCAGAACTCAGAACAGTGCCACAGACAAGAATGTAATGAACAAAAGAGACAGAAAATGGCTGTGCTGTATCGACAATATTGAATTTTCACAATTGAGCTCAGGTTCTACAGTTGTATCAAACTCAAAGCTGAGGACTTATGCCAGGGTGCATCTTGGCATGCATAATTCAATAAAAAGTTAAACAAATATCATGTTAAACAAATTTAAAGCAATGTAAAGGATTAAAGCTCAAAGTCACTGTAATTTAGAAGCAACTGTAAATGTTTAAATATCCACAGACTGAATGAGAGGTGAACACATATAGTCTTATAGGCAACTGAACAAAACTTTATAACAACCTAGTGTCCTATTATGATGGATGTCCATATGAATTTTCACAGTCCCTTTACTCAAGGCATTTACAGTGTCCAAGAGAGTACAAATCCATTAGTGTCAGTAAAGGATTCAATATAATAAAAGGCATCCGATAAACAAAAATAAATCACTATATGATCTTCTAGGGAAGAGAGAAAGCCCTTGGGTAGACAGTGCTGTAAACCATACTGATAGCTTGGTGAAATTTCACTAGCTGAAGGCAAATCAACGCAGTAATTTAGGCTTGTTTATTTCTGTTTTTGTTTAATTTATTATTGGAGATAATAGTTGATAGCATAACATTTTCTTGCAGTCTTGATGTGACCTTTACCCCATCCCACTTACATGATTCAGATTTATAATGACTCCTATAGAAACTCTATAGTTGTATACACAGCACAGAACTTTTCCCCTGAGATATCCTTCCTAGTATATTTAAGGCCATGTTGAATTATTCTTTATCCTTCAGATTGTTCATACTTGCCCAAATTTATAACAGGTCAGCAAGATGATATATACCATATTGTACCCAAGTCCATACTTTAAGTGATTAGCCATAGTAATTGATCAGTTGAAATTGTAAATATTCAGCAATTTTGATCACTATAGCTCTCAAAATGGATGTTAAGGTTTATATATTTTTATTGTCTGACTTTGATGTGTAGCATAATTACATCAGTCCAACCTTCAGGGTGACATAGCCTCTCCACTATGGCTTTAAACTGGGACTTGCCTGATTCCTGCCTCTGGTGATGGCGTCTACTTCTATGCTTGATTCTGTCTGAGTGAACTTAATATCAGTCCTTGGATATGTATCATCTTAGTTATGGTTATAAGATACAATTTCCCCTAATGGCACATGTATGTAAACATCTGGGCTGTATTTTGCTTGGAGAGGCTGTGCAGCCTTCAGACATGGGCATAGATGCCTGATATAGGCCACAAGAGGAGGACCATGTTGCCCTTTTTTCATATTTAAAATGACATATCTTTTACTCAAAGAAGCATGAGTTGACTATTTCATTAATGTCATGAGGAATAAAAGGTCAATCTTTTTATTTGATGCAATTAACAGATCATGACTCAGAAATGACTGTTAAATTAGCCATTAGGCTCTGCTTGGTGTGAAACAGCATGTCCTCATTATATCTATCACATTTGATGTAAGATTTTTAAAAAGCATGAACCAACAATTCCCTTTCAATACACACAAAGGCAGAGTCAGAATGAGGTATCATATTCATAGACTGCTGTGGTTGAGTTGCTCTGGGAAGAGGCCAGGCACTTGAGCAGCATTCTTGGCTTAGAATGGCTGCCAGTATTTAATCCAAAATATTTTTGAAGGGGCATACTTGGTGAGAGAGAATTTGCTTGGCATGCGCAGGGTCTTATGTTTGATCTTCAGCACTGCCAAAGTAGCAATAAAACAAAGTATTTGCTAAAATATTCTGAGAATGCCAATTCAAATATCTTGTTTTATAAATCCATAAGCAGAGAACAAGAAAGACAAGAAGGCTTGCCTACAGCCAACAAGCAGGCTCAAAATACTATGACTCTTGACTCAAAACAGTACTCCCTTGAATCTGAGAGTCCAAATCTACTCTTACAATTTGTTTTCTCATTATTTCCATTCTTACCCTGAAAGGAAAGAAGTACGCAGCTGTGATCATTCATTTCAGGGTTTTATTTCAGAACAGAAACACCTTTGAATCACGTGGTTCATACACCTCACAGATCATTGAAAAGGAAATGCCTTCAGTCTTGGTCAACACATTTTGCAAGCAACTAAGCTTTAAATCATGGTTCCTCCTGCAGCTTGTATTCAGCTATATGAACAGATGAGCTGGACCTACAGTTTCAACAGGTATAATAATTTACTTTTATTATTCATTTGGTCACTTAACAAATACACTTTGAGAATCCTCAATGATATCATAGTTTGGGTTTGGGTGATAGAGCAATGAACAAGAAAGCTATGTTCCCAGTTTCCTAGATACTTTAAGCCATACATGGAAGTCATACATAGAAAAGACATAAATAACTGACAAAACATACCTGCAGTAAATACTAAAAATGAAACCATTGAGATGATGCACTGAATGTTAAAGTGAAAGGATGTGGTTGGTGTATGATCATGTGCAATTTGTACAATGCAACTTTAGGAAGAGCCGCTAGTGTTATGGATGCTAAAGAATTATTACAAAGAGAAAATTCTGGTGGATGACAGTGAAATATCATTTTCAAACAAACTTTATATTCAGGCTATTTTTTGAAAGATGGAAGAACAGAGTCTTGAAGAAGTAATGTTTTCCCCTCCAATTTGCCCAAGGCACCATGGGAACTAATAAAGTCTTATGTAGCAGAAGTAAACTTTTAGATGCCTGTCAGGTGAGACCACTTGCATGGAGCAAAATGTCCATTCTGGGTAGATCAGTTAGTCATTTGGAGAAATAAGTGAAAACACCACAGCTTTTCCTTCTGTTTTCTTGTGTGGCATTGAGTTGTAATGGTGACATATCATGATGGTCTATGCTCTCCATAAAGGAACATGACTTCCACCAGCACTTGGTTCTTTGAATACTTTTTGTTTCTTCTAATGGAGACATAATCACCCTTCCCACTCCAGCACACAGTTGTAAGTGCTTTTATCGAGGTTGGGAATGAAATCTTGAGTTGCAGTAATCGAATTCACTAACCTTATTAACAAGATAGACTGAATGTCTTTTAATCTGACCTAAAAGAGTAAATAAGAGAACAACAGTTGGTGTATTCATCCCTTCCCTCTTCGTTCCTCCTGTGCACTGGGTACTATACACTCAACTATCAGAGTTAATACACCTTATTCTTAATGTCATTATGACAATAATAACTATAATAATTACTGACACTTGCAAATATTGATTAAAATGTCAAAGACTATGTGAAGAGATTTTAAAACCTAACTGATTAAACTTTACATTAATCTAGATCAGGTATCTTACTCAATTTATAGAGGAATCAGAGGATTATTTTACTGTGCTGTGTAGCTTTTCATCAACTTGACACATGTGGACACATCTAGGAAGAGGGAACCCCAACTGAGAAAATGCCTCCCCCAGATTACAAGGCTGAAGGGCATTTTCTTGATTATTTAGTTAGGTGACAGGTCCAAGGCCACTGTGGGAAGTGGTGTCCCTGAGTCTTGGGGTTGTATGAGGAAGCAAGCAGAGTAGTCTAGTGACCAACATTCCTCCAGGCCTCAGCTTCATTCCCTGCTTTTAGGTTCCTGTCTTGAGCTTCTGCCTTGGCTTCCCCTGATGGACTGTAACAAATAACTCAATTAAATCATTTCTTTCCCAACTTGATTTCAGCCTTGGTATCTTGTCACAGCAATAGAAAGGCAATTAGTACATATATCAAAGAGGTGTTTTAGTTTTAACTCAAGTATCCAGGCTCCAGAAGCCACACTCAATGTTTAGTGATACCCTATCCATAGAAAGTCTTCAGGGAATGTTCACTATCATTAGAATCAGAATGAGGTGGTGATGGCAGAATTTGCTAAGTGAAAATTCCCACTCCCAGGTTCTCTTCTTAACAACATTAAGAGAAAATATCCCAACCTTTTGGAGGCACCATGTGGCAGTCTGTACTTAATGGCCTAGGTTGCTCACCTTCTTGATTGTAGAAAGAAGTCTCCATATTCCTTATTTCTTAGAATGAAATATTCTTCATAATCTCCTAGTGCAAGGAAATGGAAGTGCAGAGCATGTATTAAAGTTTCTTCATGCACCTAAGCCAGCACTTCCTATAGAATTCTAGTGTAATTTCTTAACCACCTGAAGCATAAGAGGGAAAGAACATCAATTAACCAGAAAGCAAATTTTCCTTCTCACAAAATGCAACAATTTGCTAGAATGGCTAAACTATTGTGTGGCTGATGATTACAGAAATCTGTAAACCTCAAGTAAAAAAAAATTACATCATGCTATTAATTTGATAAAAGATAATTCAAAGCCAAGAGAGTATTTAGACATGTCATTTTATTAAACATCATAAACTGCTGTGTTATAGGCACAGCGGAACCAATAAGGCATTAATATAGCATCATGCAATAGCCAAGAGCAGAATAACAACCGGTTTTGATCAAGAACAGGTGTGAGCACAAAGCAAAAAGCAAATTGTCCAATTAATGAGAACACAGTTAAACACTCTTGTCTATCAGTAGGCAATAAATCATTGTATCCCAGTGGGGAAAGCTATAATAATTCCACTAAAAAAAAAAGAAAAAAGAAAAAAAGACAAAAAAAGAAAAAAGCTCAGGGATTGCACCATGCTCTGTAGTAATAATTATCAGCCTCATCTTGATACCTCTGTCCCCAAGCTAACTGGTGTTCTTTGTGTTCACCCCCAAATCAATGTCCAGGAAGGAATATTTCAGTGAGCAGATTAATGGTTCACACATCAGACTGTATTAACACCAGGCAGTCAGTGGTTCATGCTGACTGGTGTAATGGGGCAAGCACAGGAGATTGCAGGGGAACTGGATAGATGTTCAAGGGAAACCAAGGAAAATTAATAGTCATTCCAGAAAGTATGCAGCCAGACACTTTCAATCTTTTAAATTAACACTGGAATTTATTTTCCCAGACAAATGCTCTCCCTGAGTCTCTATGGCTAAAATTTCCTCTCCATCTCAGCTAAACTCCAAAACAAGCAAGCCCAGCAAAATCATACTTGAAAATCTAGAATGTAAAATATGGAAGCTGGGCATGGTCTCTGTGTCTGCAATCAAGACACTTGTGATTCTGTGACAGGAGAGCAGCAAAGTGTTTGAAGCCAGCCTAGGCTTCATAGTGAGTGTCCTGCCAGTCTGGTTGGTGTGTGTGTGTGTGTGTGTGTGTGTGTGTGTGTGTGTGTGTCTGTCTGTCTGTCTGTCTGTCTGTCTGTCTGTCTGTCTGTCTGTCTGTGTGCCTATGCATCTATGTCTTTGCAGTACAATAAAGTCATAGTGCAAAAGTGCAACTAACTGAGATAACAAGTAAATAAATGAGTTTCTTTTTCTCTCAAATGTGTAGTAATATTCAGCCAGCTTTTCATTTTCACAACTCTTAATTTAAAGTGATTGCCTAAGTGCTGCCCAGATTCTGGGACACATCTTGACCTGACTTGAGGGACATATATAAATAGTCAGTGAAGTAATAACTCATTAGTTCAACAGCAAGGTCAACGTCTTACTACTGACTTTTTTCATATTGTTGCCATATGAGTTGGGGTAGGGGGTACCCTTATATAGCCCAGGGTGTCCTGTCAAACTCAGAGTCCTCCTGCCTCAGCCTTTTAAGAGCTATATTCTAGGCAGGCTATCATCCCCAGCTTGCCACTCAGTCTTTTTTTAACATTATTAACATGTTCAATATCTGATTCCCCCTGTACCCCAACAGTAATTACTGACTTGGCAATGTACTTCACCTGTGTAAAGTTGCCTAATTTTTGTCTCTGAGCTTTAATTTCTCCAATATTTATCTTATACCTGTGCCACCATCTTCTTTGTGGGTACCTATTTATGCAATGTGTGACTTGATCTGTGAAGGTTTTCCTTCCTAGAATTAACAATTTTCTTGCTTTTCATTAAAATTCTTGTCCTTTCAAATACTCACTAAGCACCTATTCTGAATGGAGTCTAGAGAGAGAAAAGGGAAAAAAGACTCCCAACCTTAAAACCCAGGGGAGTTGGCATCTGAATAAAAATCAAATTCACCCCTAATTAACCCTTTAATTCACCAGATCTCATGTTTCAGTCCCTGGTCTATCAGGCTCGAAAGAACCAAGCTGAGGCTCTATAAGGATACAGAAATACACCACTTAAAGCTGAAGCCCACAGTGCAATAGGCCCTTTTGTCTACTGTTGTCCATATTGCTTACTGATTTGACTTGAATTGATTAGTTTTACAATATCAGGGCATACATGTTAACATCTACATTAAAAAACACTGCTTATCATTTTGTTAATAGATGCTCACACTTAACCCCCAAAAGTGTGTGTGTGTGTGTGTGTGTGTGTGTGTGTGTGTGTGTGTGTGTGCATGTGCATGATTGTGTGTATGGAAAGGTGAACGTCTGTGACAGTATTGAAGCCTGAGGTTGACATGTAGGGTGTCTTTCTCTAGTATTCTCCACCACCTTATTTGAAACAGGGTCTCTCCTTGAATCTGATGATAAGAACAGAAGATAGAAAATGTCGAGTCACACAGGAGAGAGGATACTGAAAGTAAAACTATGTGGCCTTGTGGAGTAGGTGTGGTCTTGTTGGAGGAAGTGTGTCACTGTGGAGATGGTATGTTCAAGCCATGCCCTATGGGATAGTTGTCTGTCGATCAAGATGTAGACCTCTTAGTTACCTCTCTAGCAACACATCTGCCTTCATATTGTCATGCCTCCCACCATGACAATAATGTAATAAACCTTTGAAACTGTAAACCAACCCAAATTAAATGATTTCCTTAAAAGAGTTGCCATGGTCACAACAGACACCCTAACACATAGTTTCACAACATTTTTTTATTGTAATAGAACAAAGAAATTCATAAACAAAGCCATTTAAATACTACACTGTTGGAAACATCAAGCAGAGGAATTTGCAGCTAAGTAGGGAAATCTGTCATAGCTCTCAATGAGAACTGATGATATTCTTAGCTTTTCTTTGTATTGGTGGAAGCTAAGTGTTCATTTGTAGGATGTTGAGTTCTTGCTTTCTCTTAAGCTCTTATTTATGAATCCATAGTAAACTTCCTTCAAAACCTTACCCTCTCTTTTCTATGACCTTCTTCTTTTTTCATATTCATAATAAAGGATAATAAAAGAACCCGGAGACTGCTGGCTCAGTGCATGTTTTGTGTGAATTTGAGTATCGGACAACATTGCTCCTTAGATAAAACCTACCTGAGGAGAAAGAAAAAGCGTTTATCAAATTCAAAGGTACCTTCTGTGTAATGGTTATTCACCAGTTAGTAAGACAGGCTAACCAGTGAGCTAAATTACTTGTGTGTGCTGGCATGCCTGGCTTTTTATGTGAGTACTAGGAATACAAACCGTAGGTGTTCATGCTCAGGCAGAAAGCACTTTGCCTGTACACTGTCTCTCCAGTTTCTTGGATGGTTCTTTACTTCAATCAGAATATTTTACTTTGAATTGTACCATGCCCTCTGTTAAGTGGAATGTTGAAGATTTCTATAGAGCTGATTAAATAGCATGGTTTTTCCCAGTATCCCAGCAACAACATGTAGTTTTTTTTTGTTTGTTTGTTTGTTTTTCTGATTAACAGCACATAAATTACAGTTAAACTGAGAAAACTAGTTCCTTTTTAACTGAAATGTAAGCACGATTCATTTCATTAGCTTTATTCCTTGCTATGAGTACTTTTCAGTATTTTTCTAGCCATGTTATAGACTATGACCTAGGTAAGGAAACTCTCAAATAAAAAGCAAACCAGTGTAATGTATAATACAAATTACATGCCCATATATGTATTACATTAATTATATATAAGTAATATATATGCATATGCATATATATATACATATATATATATATATATATATGTACCTGTAATTTGTACAAAGAAGGAGGAGACATTTAGAATTGCAGTTTCTAATACTAGAATAACAACAAGTTTTTAGGAAGAAACTAACATCACAGTTTAGTGTGAAACACATATCATGGATCAAATCATTAACAGTTATCTTTGAGGATATGGATTTTACCAATTAGAAAGTTCTAGACAGACATATTATATATTCATGGACTGAATTTTATTCATTTCATCTAACCATCAACTTTCTTTTTCAGTGACCTTAAAAATGATAAATCTAGGATTATTCCATGCCCTGGGGTGGATTTATAAGATGTTTTGTATTTCCAGAAAATAAACTGATTTTATTTTATTAGAAGCTGTTGTTTGAAGCTTAGTTCCTGTACTCCTTAACTGCATACTATTGTGCAAGATATTTAACCTGTCTGTGATTTAGCATTTTCATCCATTTAGATGGTATTAAAAATATTAATAATAACTATCCTCAAACTGACAAAGCTTTTGTAAGTGAACTTTTTAGTATTTATTTGGCAAGATAAATCCATATATAGATAGAGTGTGATGTTTTTTAACCTATATTTTAATATAGAGTATCATAGCATTAACTTCTTTCTTAGGGTTTCTATTGCTGTGAAGAGACACCTTGACCACAGTAACTCTTATAAAGGAAAACACTTCACTGGAGTGGCTTACATTTTCAGAGGTTTAGTTCATTAGTATCACAGTGTGATATGGTGGTGTGCAGACAGACATGGTGTTGGGAAGCAGCTGAGTAATTCCACATCTGATCTCACAGGCAACAGGAAGTTTTCTGTCTCACTGGGTATGCCTTGAGAGTTTATGAGACCCCAAAGCTTGCCTCTGCATTTACCTACTTCTTCCAACAAGTGCACAATTCCTAATAGTGCCACTCCCTTTGGAGGCCATTTTCCTTCAAGCCATCACAACTACATATGTACTTTTGAACTATTTTCATCCTGTTGAGAAGAAATTGAATCTCCTACCTCAACAGGAATGAGAAGGACAGAATTTATTAAAAAGCCAAATATAAATGTCCATAGCCTAGGAACACAGATTTGGCTTACCCTAAACACCATATTCTGACTAAGTAGTAGTTTCACAAAGTTTACAATAATAGAACAATGAGAGTCATAAACCAAGACACTTAAAAACTATATGGAGGAACACATCATGTGTGGGGACAAGATGATAGCAAAGTAGAGAATTCTTTGTCCTAGGGTTTAAGTGATTCCTGATGATATTTGTAGCCTTTGGGGTGGTGGAAATTGGAGGCTTCTTTGTTCACCCCCAAATGGACTTTACTTGATAGTCACAAAGCTATCATATCACACACAAAGGTGGTCAACACATGGCACTAATACTAAAATTAGTTGAGATCTATTTTAGAAAATATAATTGTCTGCTTAGAAAAATCTCACCGAATCAATTAAAAAAAAAAAAAAAACTCCCAGGACATCACTATTAACAGATAGGAGGTAAACATAACAATATTTTTGTCATAAGAAAAACACATGGGGACCAAAAGGTAAAATATAGCACCATTTATCATCACTTGTAACAATTAAATGTGTAGTTGTATCTCTAACAAAATGTGTGAAGGAGATATTCTCCTATGTAAGAAATTCACAACAGAGAAACACAAAAGAGTAAGTGGAAGTATGCACAACGCTTGTTGACCAGAAGAATCTACTTGACGAAGATATTATCTCCTTCCAGATAGTATACACAGGTTTGATGCAATTCTATCAAACTTCTATCAAGATCTTGGCAACACTATTTTTATATTCAGAGTCTATGCTGAAATTTAAATGGAAAATCAAAGAAACTAGAACAGCTAAAGCAGTTTCTAAAAAGAAAATTAAAGTGGGAACAATCTAGTCTCAAGACATATTCTATAAGTGTCAGATTGCAGTAGTTTGAAAGAAAATGTCCTCCAAAGGGAATGATATTATTAGGAGGTGTGGCCCTGTTAGAGGGAGTATGTCACTGTGAGGGCAGTCTATGAGGTCTCTTTTCCTCAAGTTTCCCTCTATGTGATAGTCAGTTGACTTCCTGATGCCTGCAAGATGTAGCACTCTCATCTCCAGCATTACATCTGCCTGCCATCATGTTCCCCATCATGATGATAATGGACTGAACCTCTAAACTGTAAGCTATATGCCCCAATTAAATGTTTTCTTTCTAAGATTTTCTGTGTTCATGGTGTCTTTTCACAGCAATGAAAACCCTAACTAAGAGAAGATACATATCATGATTTGTGATATGATGAAGTTTTCTTTTTGGTTTTGGGCCTGTTCTTTTTTGTTTGTTTGTTTGTTTGTTTTGTTTTTGTTTTTTGTTTTTTGTTTTGTTTTGTTTTGATTTTTTCTTTTGAGACATGGTCTCATTATGTAACTCTGTCTGTCCTAAAATTCACTTTGTAGACCAGGTTGACATAAACTTACAGAAATCTGTCTGCCTCTACATAGAGAGTGCTATTATTAAAGAACATGTGTCAAATTCTAAACAGATTTTTTTTACATTTTTACATTTTATGACTTTAGTCTCAGAACCTTATCCAGAATTAATTTTTTTTTAATAAAGAGCCTTAGAAAATTATGAGATACAGGCAGAAAATTGAATTTTGACTCTGAGAAGACTTTTCTGTGTACTTTTGTAAGCATTATGGATAAATAAGATGAGTTAGCAATTAGGGGTATATTATAAACAATACATAAATATATTTTATTGTTACCTCCACACATTTAAAGAAAATGTCTACTTTTCTAAGCTCTCTAATGCATCATTTGTTGATTTCACCCAGTGTATTGAGTAGGTTTATTGTCCTAAATATTAATAAGTAGGAACATAGACAGGTCTATATTGAGAATAGTTACCCAAGTGAGTGCTAACAAAAACAAGTTTATCTGACAGTGAAGACTCACTAATGCTCTTCATACTCTATTGTTTCTTTAATCTAGTGTCAATGTAATTTCATAATATAAATTACCAATTGTAAAATGTCAAAAAAATAGTGTGATATGTACACAGAAATTGGAATTAAATAATCTAGGAACAGCACACCAATGCATGGCATGCTGACACTCTCAAAGGTACCAAAGTCATTCAGCAGAACAAGAAGGGCCTTGTCAATAAACTGTGCTTGAAATTTCAGTTCCTGTACTGATTTGCCTTCATGAAGGTCTACAGCTGTGACCTGAAATAAGCCCCTTTTACCCAAAGTTGCTTTTGATCATGGTGTTTATCGCAGAATAAAAATCAAGCTAAGACTTCAGCCAAAACTTAAATTAATGGAGCAGTAGCTCAGGTGTTGAACTTTATTTGCTTTATAGATACAAGGTCTTATATTCAACCAACACATTACTGAAAACAATTGATTTGAAATAGATTGCATAAATAAAGGTAGCACTATAACATGGTTACAAAGAACATGTAGGAGATTCTCAGTATCTCAGCTAGACAAAATGATCTTGACCTTCACATTGAACGGACAAAACCAAACAAGGAAATAACAATGTAGTAAATTTCTTCATTAGTGACTATTTTTTTAAAGCTTTTAGAAAGGAGAAAACAACAAATTACAGAGTGGGAGAAAAGTACTCTAACAGTGTTATCTGACAAACAACAAGTACCTAGAATTTATTTTAAAATTAAAATCTTAATGTCACCACATTAACATTCCATTCAGAAAATGAGCAAAAAATAGAGATATCTATTCTAATAAAGTAGATATACAGATAACAAACATAAAGATATGCTCAAAATCATTTAGCTATCAAAGAATTCAAATAGGAATAAATAACATCACATACCTTGCAGAAGACTAAAACAAAGTGTAGTGACTACATCAAGTGTTGGAGCAGGTGGTAAAAACTGGGTCAGTTGATCAGTGAGGCTCTCAGTGTTAAACATTTTGGGCATGCTGGAAATAATTGGCAGTTTCTTTAAATATTTTGTTTTTCATTTTTGTTATCTTGCATGGCTGTTGGATTCTCTTAGTTCAATAAAGCTGCTGTGTCGACACCACAGGCCAGGTAGCTAAGCCATAGAATTCATTTTCTCACAGCCCTGGAGACCGCAATTCCAAGATCAAAGTACCAGCTGCTTTGATTTGCTTTGGCCCCTGCTATTCTTGACATTCCCATGGCTTCCTCTGTCTGCATTGTGTGTGTCCTCTTCTCAAAAGCCACCACTGGTCATATTCATCCTCAGGACCCATTTTAACTTATTTAGCACTTTAAGGTACTTTAAGTGCAGGGAACTTCTATGGTATTTAGGGTTAGAATTTCAATTAAGACTTTTAGAACAAAATTCAGACATAATATAATTATGTTTTCTCAAAGGAGTCTTTCTATAATTGTCTTGATTTCTCCCAAAGGCTAATACAATATGTTTGTGAAATAAGGGGAAAAAGGGATTTCTATCTACTTAGAAATCAAGTTGTAAGGCCCTTAGCATTTACCTAGGAAAATAAAAATGCATCATTATATGAATTAGTACACAAACATTGAAGGCTTCTTTAATTGTCACAACAAAGATGCTCTTCATTGAGTGAACAATAATGAGCCTGCCTCAACTTGATGTGCCAAGCTTTGTGCAAACCCATGAGAGGCCTGTCCCTTTCTGAATGGAGATGGAGAAGGAGTGGATGGGAGGGGGTAGATGGGAAAGTGGGGGAGGCAGGAGGAGAGAAGGGAGGGGAAACTGTTAAGTTAAATAAATGAAAAAAAGTTACTTAAATTAAAAACTTATTAAAAAAATAATAAGACAGCTGCACCAAAAAATAAAAAATAAACAAAAAAAAACAAAAAACAAACAGAAAACAACCCACTTCTCATATAGAAAAGGCAGCAAGCTGATTGACAGTACAATGACCTACATAAGTCTTCACAGAATTATGTGGAACCAACAAAAAAATAATCCAATTTCAAATAATTACATGATCTCTTAAGGTGACAGAATTGTAAAAATGGAGAACAGATCAGCAGTTGTCAGTAGGCCTGCAGGGTTGGCCTTGCAACATTCTGTAAGTTGCCTAAGTCAAAGCCTGTGTCTTGGTTGTCATTTCCTAATGCTTTTAAGTAAATTATTATTGGGGAGAAAGGAGGCAACTGGATAAAGCACACGTGAGGAATTTCTTTGTATTTCTTACAAATGTGCTTTAATCTATAATTTTCTCAAATAACTAGCTTGGTTTAAAAAGAAACCATAAAATCACTGACACTGACAGTACAGGCTCTTCAATGTACAGAATGTGAAATCCCCCATATTTAAAAATCACTGCCTGGGCTGGGGATTAGAAACACAAAGGGAGGAGTTAGGGAAGCAAGGACAAAGCTGAAAGGACATGGGCAAGGTTTGAAGAAGGTAATAGAGTAGGCAACAGGACAGCAGACTTCAGGTAGTATCTCAAATCAGCAAGGCTGTGTCCCTTCCACTACAGTATTTGCCTTAGTGAACAGACCTGAGGCAAAAGGCAGAAAATATTTTTTAAAATTCAACTTATTACTGAGATTTGAGGAAATGTGATTTGGCATAATCTAGAATTGAAAGCATCCACTACCATTACTCTCTGCAAATGGGAAAATTCAACAGAGTGCCTCAGTGAGGAGGTAACAAGATTCAGCATGTGTGCTGTGGCTAAGAATAAAAAATAAAGGCTGGTGCAACTGTAACTATTTCCCTGAAACATCACTGCAAAACCGGAGCAGAAATAAAGTTTCTATTTTAGACTCCTGAAGTATGAATTTAGACCTCATGTAGAAAACACCACTTAAAAAGAAATAAATGGGACAAAAACTCATGTCACATCTTCTTTCTCACAAGGAGGGTAATTTGATTCTAAGTACACACCAACTGCCTCTGTGGAAACTAACACTATGTATCTAGAAAACTGGTTTAATTTCACATCATGTCTTGGCATTTTCTGACCAGAATATTATAATCAGGAAACAGAGAGAGAGAGAGAGAGAGAGAGAGAGAGAGAGAGAGAGAGAGAGAGAGAGAGAGAGAAACCTCTTAGATGTTCAGTTTTATATACCAACTTGGCAGAGCCACAGGACACAGATGTTTGGTCAAGCATTATTCTGGATGTTTCTATGAAGATATTTTTACATTAGATTAATATTTGAATCAATGGACTTTTCAGCAAAGAAGATTATCATCTGTTATAGGGGTGAGCCTCAGCCAATCAATTAATGTTATGAGTAAAACAAGAGAAAAACCACCTCCTCTGTGAACAGGGAAGTTCTTTACTGGTCCTGCCTCTAGACTCAAGCAACATTGGTCCCTGATTCTAACACGCTGGCCTTTCTGGTATGTGAGTCATGCATTGAGTAACTGTGGGTTATGTTCTGAGAAATGTGTCATTTAGTAGTTCCATCATTGTATGTACAACAGTAGGCGATTTTCCACAACCCCAGATGGTACAGCCCATCACATAACTGGTTACCATCCTCTACAACATGCTATACCATAAACAACATAATACAATGGCAACACTTCTGTCTTAGGGTTTCTATGGCTTTGAAGAGACACTATGACTCTTATAAAGGAAAACATTCAACTGGGGCGGGCTTACATTTTCAGAGGTTTAATCCATTATCATCAAGGTGGGACATGGTAGGATGCAGACAGACATGGTGCTAGAGAAGTAGCTGAGAGTCCTAAAATCTTGCAGGCAAGAGGATCATTGGGTATGGCTTATGAGACCTCAAAGCCCATCTCCACAGTGACACACTTCTTCCAACAAGGCCACACCTGCTCCAACAAGGCCACACCTCCTAGGAGTGTCATTACCTTTCAGGACCATTTTCTTTCAAACCACCACAATGTTTAAACATAGGTACTGTAATAATATTGTTGCAAGATAAAATCTGTAAGCAAAGCTGGAAAGGGTACCCACCATGAACAAAGCTCATGAGAGCCAGTAAGTGAATGGTAAGTGGCTATGAAGGTCACAGTCCCCACTGTGCTCTGCTCTGGGTTCTACCATATACACAGAGTGGATTAAATTCATAATAAATAGTACTTCACTAGTAGATTAATTGTATCCTTATGTTCTAGATTGTTTTCTGTTGCAGTGGCATACACTGTGACCAGAAGCAACTTAGAAAGAAAGGGTTATTCAATTTTTAGCTTATAATCTGTCAAAGGAAGCCAAGTAGGAAGCTGTTGTCAGAGACTATTTGAAAGTTAACATGTTTTATGAATTTAGAAGTACACAGTAAAATTGTGCTAAAATATAGTGAAAAATAAAAATTGGCAACATACTTATTATCATCATCAAGTATTACAGCTGTCCAATAATGAATGGATAAAGAAGATGTGGTATGCATATACAGTGAAATACTATCTACCTATAACAAAGAGTAAAAGTCCTGTCGTTTGCAAAAACATGGGTGGAATGGAGGTTCATTATCTTAAGTGAAATAAGAAAGGAAGAAAAAAAAAAAAGACAAGGGTTACATGATGTCACTCATAACAGGACTCTAGCAAGCCAATCTGGTAGATATTCAAAGTATAATGAAGTTGATAATAGAATGACGGTTACCAGAAGATAAGAACACTTGGTGGGTGGGGATGAGGAAATGGTTTGTTAAGAAATATTAAGTCACAATTATATAGAGGCAAGAAGTTCTGTAGTGCTAATTCCTAGTAAGGTGATTACAGGGATTAGCAGAAAGAACTTTGAAAGCTTTTTAAAAAATTAATAGCACTGTTTTGAAGCAGGAATATGTTTGAGCTTAGCAAACACTACATAATATATACCTAATATCAGAAGAACATCAATTAAAAATGTAAAAAAACAGTTCCCTATCCCCAGGCCTTGGCTAGAGGTAAGTCTGGGACCAATTCGGGTGGATTCTCCCCTACACCTTTCCCCGGCAATTCCCTGGGTTGGCCCAGGATCCCCCTGACCCTGTGTCATGTCCCTATCAAGAACACTCTTGGAGCCCTAATACACTCCCACCCATCCCCACCGACAGTCAACCCTCTCCCTACACTGTGCCCTACACTGCCCACTGTCCCAACTCTCTGGTTGAGCACTAGGACAGGGTGTGAAGCCAACAATCCAGCCAGGATCTGCTCTGAAAACACAACCAGCCTATCCATGCTGGACCACTAGTAATTTCCACCTGTCTGGACTCAGACCCCCCAGTGCTGATCCTCTACTGGAGATCCGGAACCCCTCCAGACATCTGCCTATCTATGCAGAGCCACTCTAAGTTCCTGCCCACAGGATCCTTGACCACCATCTCAGGGACTCTGCTAAAGAGTCCTCACCTGGAGAGTTCCAAGACCAGGTTAGATCTGCCTATAGGCACAACAAACATCCTGAGTCCCAGCAATCATGATCTTTCTTCTGCTAGAGCCTGATCGCTGACCCCCATCACTAGGCCCCTGCCTGTGGAGAGACCTCCTAGAGAGCTTGGACCACCCAGAGATACAGACATCAAACCTCTGACCCACATAAACCCACCGGGGAAGTACCATAGAGAGAGGGAGAGACCCCACCAACACCTACTGGAAGAAGCTATGGGAAGACACAATACAAGAAAACACCTAACAACAGAAAGACAAACATGGCACCACCAGAATCTAGGGAATCTACACCAACTAGAATGGAACACATCAAAGTGATGAAGCAGAAGGGAAAAACTTAAAAATTACTGTCATAAAAATGATAGAGGGTCTCAAAGAAGATGTAAGAAAATCCCTTAAAGAAACGGAAGAAAAAACAAACAAAAAAGTGGAAGAAATGAACAAATTTCTTAAGTAAAGAAAATACAGAAAGCCAAGAAAAAACAATTAAGCAGGTGAAGGAAACAGTTCAAGACTTGAAAACTGAAATAGAGAAAATAAAGACAACACAAACCTAAGGAATGCTGGAAATAGAAAAACTGGGCAAACGGTCAGGAACTACAGACGCAGCATAACCAACATAATTCAAGAGATGGAAGAGAGAATCTCAGGAGTGGAAGATAAACTAGAGGAAATATATTAATCAACCAAAGAAAATTATAAATCCAACAAATCCTTAACACAAAACATCCAGGAAATGTTGGACACCGTGAAAAGGCCAAACCTAAGAATAATAGGCATAGAGGAAGGTGAGGAAGCCCAGCTCAAAGGTGCCGAAAACATATTCAACAAAATCATCGAGGAAAACTTTCCCAATCTGAAGAAGGACATCCCCATGAAAGTACAAGAAGCATACTGAACACTAAATATGCTGGACCAAAGAAAAAAGAGCCTTCAGCTTATAATATTCAAAACATCTAACATACAGAATAAAGAAAACATATTAAGAGCAGCGGAGGGAAAAAGGACAGGCAACATATAAAGGTAGATGGATCAAATTTATACCTGACTTCTCCATAGAAAGCCTCAAAGCCAGAAGATCATGTATAGATGTTCTACAAGTACTAAGATCCATGGATGCCAGCCCAGGCTACTATACCCAGCAAAACTCTCAATCACTATAGATGGAGAAAACAGGATATTTAATGACAAAGCCAGATTTTCCCAATACATATCTACAAATCCATGCCTACAGAAAGATTTGGAAGGAAAACTACAACCCAAGGAAGTTAACTATACCAACAAAGATGTAGGCAACAGATAATCTAACTACACCAGAAACCAAGGGTAAAGCAGGACAAATGTATTCACAACACCACTGCCAACAACAAACCTAAAACAAACAATCATCAACAATCAATGTTCCTTACTCACCCTCAACATTAATGGTCTTAACTCACCTATAAAAAACATAGGCTAACAGAATGGATACGAAGACAGAATCCATCCTTCTGCATAAAAGAAACATATCTAAGCTTCAAAGATAGACATTACCTCAAGGTAAAGGGTTGGGATAAGATCTTCCAATCAAATGGAACCAAGAAGCAAGGAGGTGTGGCTATCCTAATATCTAAAAAGTTAGACTTAAAACCAAAATTAATCAAAAGAGATGAAGATGGTCATTTTGTATTCATCGCAGGCGAAATCCATCAATGAAAAGTATCAATTCTGAACAGCCATGAACATAACTGCAGTAGCACAGACAGAGATCAACAATTAATAAATGGGCCCTCTTCAAACTTAGAAGCTTCTGTAAAGCAAAGGACACAGTATTCAAGACCAAATGGCAGCCCACAGACTGGGAAAAGATTTTCATCAATCCTACATCAGACAAAGAGCTCATCTCCAAAATATACATAGAACTCAAGAAACTAGTCAACAAAACACCAAATAACCCTATTAAAATTGGGATACAGAACTGAAGAAAGAATTCTCAATAGAGGGAATCAAAAAGGCTGAAAGACACTTAAGAAAATGCTCTACATCCTTAGCTATCAGGGAAATGCAAATCAAAACAACTTTGAGATACCATCTTACTCCTGCCAGAATGGCTAAAATTAGAAACACCAATGACAACTTAAGCTGGGGAGGATGTGGAGAAAGGGGAATATTCCTACACTGTTGGTGGGAGTGCAAACTCGTACAGCCATTTTGGAGATCAGTATGGTGGTTCCTCAGGAAATAGAAATTAGTTTACCACAGGACCTGGCAATCCCCCTCTTAGGCATATACCCAAATGATCCACATCCATGCAACTAAAGACATCTGCTCAACTATGTTCATAGCAGCATTATTTGTAATAGTAAGACCCTGGAAACAACCTAGATGCCCCTCAACTGAAGAATGGATAAAGAGATGTGGCACATCTACACAATGTGATACTACTCTGCAGAAAAAAAAAATAATGGAATCTTGAAATTTGCAGGCAAGTGGATGGCACTTGAAGAAACTATCCTGAATGAGGTAACCCAGTTACAAAAAGAGGAACATGGTGTGTACTTGCTCATATATGGACTTTAGACCTAGAACAAAGCATCACAAGCCTATAATTCACACCACCAGAGGAGCTAGGATACAAGGTGTATTCTGAGAGATTCATATAAAGTCCCTCACAGAAGGGGGAAGGGACAAGTCCTCCAGAGCACATGGGAAGTGGGGGGGGGCAGTGAATGGAGAGAGAAGTAGGAGAAAGAGAAGGGGAGGAGAGGAAAGCACATGTGACCAGGAAGATTGAGTCAGGGTAGGAATAGAAGACAGGAGAGAGAGAGAGAGAGAGAGAGAGAGAGAGAGAGAGAGAGAGAGAGAGAGAGAGAGAACATAAAAGAGGTAGCCATTATTAGTTTGAAGAGAAAACTGAACCTAAAGAGAGGTCTAGAAAACTACAAGACTGCCACCAACTAACAATTTGAGCAACTGTGGAAAGGCTACCATAAATGTCCTTCCCGGATAGTGAGATCAACAACTAACTTATCCACCATCATGGAGCCCTCATCTAGTACTTGTTGGAAACAGAAGCAAACACCCATACCTAAACACTGAGTTGAACTAGAATCCAGATGCAGAGGGAGAGGACAAGACCATGTTGCAGAAACACATACAAACAGCTGACCTGAACAAAGGGGAGCTAACAGGCCCCCAAACTGATAGCTGGGAATCCAGCATGGGACTGACTCAGCCCCTCTGAATATGGATCTCAGCTAGAATGACTGAGCAGTCTAAGGGACCTCAAGCAGTGGAACCAGGATATATTCCTTGTGCACAAAAGGAACTTGTGAACATATCCCCCATGGAGGGATACTACCTTAATATAGAGACAGGAGAGAAATGCTAGTCCCTACTTCAAATGTCTTGAAAGATTTGCATGACCTCACCTGGATGGCATTGTCCTACATGTGGAATTGTGGTGGGGTATGGGAGGGGGAGGGTGGTCAGGTTGCATGTCAGGGGGCAGAGACGGTAAGAGAGAGGGTTGGAGGAAAAGAGGGAGGGAGGGAAAGGGAAATAGGATCCACATGGCAAATAAAAAATAAATAAATAAATAAATAAATAAAATCACACAAAACAAAACAAAAATATATGTAAAACACCCATTTTTAATTATAGTCAGATTCCTCTTGTGGCATTATATTGTCAAGCACAAGGATCAGCAGAGTAATATGCATGTTGGCCTCAAGAGTCTCTCTAAAGAGCTTTGAAAGAGAAAATGAAATGCCAAAGGCTGACCAAACCCCACAGATATACAGTACATTAGCTAGGACATGTTCATTGTTGTCATGATTCCAGAGCTGGTAGACTTGCATCTTTAGAAAAACATGTTTGGACTTTCTGTCATCAAATCCATGTTTGTATTTGTTCTTCACACCCATTTTAACAAATTTGCATTTCAATTGGTTAGTTTGTTATCTTAAAATCTGCCATGATAATTCTGAGATTCATAACTGCCAATCTAGATCACATTTGAGCAACATCATTGCTAGGACTGCAATCAGGCCATGGCCTTAATTTCCACAGTGCTGGTACTGGCATTCAGTCTCAGTGTGTCCCTCAAGACTTCACATGCTAAAATTTAATCCTCACAATGAAGTACTCAGGAGAAAATGTTATTCCAGTTGATTTAAAGGCAAGGATTTGGGCAGAGAATAGAAGTAGGTAATTGTCATCAATGCCGTGTCACTATGATTTAATTCTATTATCCCAGAAAAGGACAGACTAGAAGAAACAAAGGCACATGCACATGTATGCTTTCCCTGTCTCTGGACATACAATGCTCTGATCCATTTTGGAACTCTTCCAGTATCAAGCTCCCACAGGATATGGCTCCTTTAGACCAGACCAAGGAACTGAAGTAAACTTTGGTAACTTATTCTGTGTTAGTAGAAACAATTTGATACATGGAAAATAGGTGACAGACTAACACAGATGAATTTATTTTCAAAGGTATAAGCACCAATTTAATTTTAGAATAGATGGCACTTGTGGAAATAAAGAATAGCCAAGCCAATCAGAATTCACAGAACTAAAACAGAATACAGAGGAAAACAGAATACCATGGGCTGGACATGACTGACTTTTAGCTGGCAACTCAGCCTCTCTCAAACACATGAGTGACAGCGTTATGATGGCTGTACTAACAGTTCCATTATCACATCCTAGGACTAGCATCATATACACAGTACATAACTGACACAGACATTACTATGTATGCATGAATGCACACATTTACACTCATGTGCATGCATACACCCAAATGGTTCTTTCTCTGGAATAGAGATTTTTGTATTGAAATTTAGTAATGGAACTTGGCAGTTGGACAGGTTTTAGGGACACAGAATTTTAATGATGGGTCATGTGAATTGGTTCTGGGGTTTCTAGGATCTCAGTAGAAGTAGAACACACTGATTCTCTGATCTAATTAATTTAAATGAACCAGTTACTATTTCCAGCAGCAAAAGCAGTGTATATAGTCTATTTTAGGATGCAAGAGGGCATGGGATCATTAGATATTCCTATTTAATGACTTACAAATTTACACACAGGTTCTGAGTGTCTATAGACATGATAGCTTTGAATGTATTTGTCAAACTAAGTAGTGTAAAGTGAAATGGGCTGGCTATTCTTAATTTCACTGGACAAACTGGGGAGAGAATGGAATGAACTCAAGGATTCACATTTTTGTCCAAGTGCTCTATAAATTTTAAACTATATTTACCTTCCCTGCAAAGATACTCAAACCTGTAACCACTGGAGTTGAGCCTGCAAAACAAAACAATAGAATTCATCATCCACATAGATGAAGTATAGCACAAACTGAACTCCCAGGCCATCAGAGTTCCTGCTAATTAAGTAAGGACATGGATTTAGAATAAATAGGATTAAGAAATGGGAATGGAAGTATGTGGAAAGGTATGATGAGCCTGAATATTTTGATGGTTAATTAAGAATGACCTGTGGGATTATAAATTTAAGGTGTGTGTGTGTGTGTGTGTGTGTGTGTGTGTGTGTGTGTGTGAGTGAGTGTGTGTGATGTGTGTGTGTGAGTGAGAGACAGAGACAGAGACTGAGAGTGATATATCAGGAATAGAGTCCTATGCAAGTGAACTAATTTCCCCTATAACTTCCTGTACCTTCAGGGGCATTATGACCCTCTTTTGTATATACCACTCTACTGGATAATGTAGCATTGCTATGCATGTCGTCTGATCATTAGTTCTTGGTGGGTAAGCTACATCCTGCTGATGATGGACAACGTCAGAAGATATGTAATTTGATGACTTGTGGCTTAACAGTTATCTCCAGTAAGACCAGTAGCAGTCCAAATCTGCTTCTCGAATTAAAAGTAGTTGCTTACAAAGGGTAGTTGGACTTTCTTCTATAATCCTAAATGATCCTTCTGTGCTGCTGACAGACAAGTCCATTGGGTGTCCTAGACCTGGACCCTGAGGTCTATGTGGCAGAATAACTTGTGAGTCAACTAGGGCTTGAGACTTTAGGTAGTGACAAGGGACAATTATAAAGTTCACTTCATTTATTTCTCAGTGAATGGGTATGGACATTTAATATCTTTATAATGCATAATTTTCTTCCTTTTGCCTAGCATTTACTTGACTCAGGAAAAAAAGTAACCCTAGTGGCTATTACTCTATTGTGGTCAGCAGAAAGAGGGGACTTTTATGTTATTGTGAAGATTGTCATTAGGATTAGGCTTGGGACTTGGCAGCAAGTCATGAGGCTTTTCCTATACTTAAGGTAGAAGAAAGAAAACTGAACTTGAGTACAAAGTGGGACTGCACACAGACTCACCATCCATCCATCCAAAACAGCAGCCTATCTCATCAAAGTCCTGGAAGCTCTCTCCTCATACTATACAGGGAACATGCATACCAGCTTGTTGCTAATTGGAGACTTCCCAAGTGTGCTCCATTAGATTCTGAAGCCCCAATTTCCAGAGACATTACAACTTCTCTCACAGGTTTTTGGGCCACACTTTTACCTCTCTTAAAATTGAAAGTCCTAAAAGGATATACTATTTGCTAATCTTCAAGGTAAAATACATTCTTTGCCTTATTTTGTGAAACAGAGAGACTTGATAAGCCAGGAGTCAGGAAAGGGGTCTCCCAAAACCTTTATGCATTCTGTGTGGTCCGTCCTGTAGCCATGCTTAGATCATCTTAAGCCCTGACTCCTAGACAGTTGGGGACCTGCTTTCCCAGTTTGTTTCAAAGATGTTTCACATAGAGAACACTTTTTAGTTTCTCCTTTTCTCTAGTTAATTTTCTGTTTCTATAACAAAATATTCTGACCAAGGCATCTTGAGACAGAAAGGGTTTATGTACAGGTAAGAGTATGTCACTGAACTCAGAATAGAAACTCAAAGAAGGAGCCTAGAATCAGGAACTGAAGTGGAGACCACAGAGGAAGGCTGATCTTGGTTTCTTATACAGTCCACACTAATGCATCCAAGGATGGCACTACCCACAGTGGGCTGGCAGCTCCCAAACAACAATCAAGACAAGCTAATTCCCCACAGGCCAATCCAATCTGGCCAATCTCACAACTGAGACTACCTCTTCTTAAGTGATTCTGAAGGGCCAAAAGTCCAGATCAAAATCTTCCCCCAGACTCCTAGTTCCTGGAGACTGTGCTGTATGCAACAGGCCTAGGGCAAAAACTGAACACAAAAATAATCCAGACCCCCTAGCCTCCTGGAAATTTGGTTCCTGCCAACTGTGTTTTTCCACAAAGAAACTCCAGGAGAGACCAAAACCTCCCCTGTAGTTTCCAGGATACTCAGTTCTGAAAATTATTGGTATCTATGTACAACAGGCCACCTGCAAGTAACAAAACAAAGTCATAGAAATCACAGAATGTTCCCTCTCAGCATCAACCAATGAGAATAATTGGCACACAGGTATTTCATGCCAAAATACAACCTGGAAATTTTTTCCTAATTGTTCCCCAAATGTTAACCAATCAGGAACCAACCCATGCCTCTCTCCTCCCACTGATGTAATCCTAAAGTGTTTTTCCTTTAAAAAACAAACAAACAAACAAACAAACAAAAAAAGAACCTAATAGTAGCCAAGGAACTCCACTCCCTCTGGAGGCTGCTGCAACAGCTTCTTAGACCTAGTCCCTCCTGCAGTAGGATAGAACAATAAATCTTGTGCATTTGCATAGGTGAGTCTGTCTCCCTGGTGGTCTTAGGGGATCTGGGAAAACTTGGGCATAACAATTCTAGGTTGTATCCTTGACAATGAAATTAACCAGGACAACTTCCGAATTATGTAGAAGGCAATCACAATGTTGCACTACAAGTTCAGTTGAATAAATGCACAACTCTTGGGGTCACTCAGGTTTGGTAGCATGCGATTTCATTTGTCAGGGTTCACAAAAGTTTAATTAGTAACATCAAAGTACATGAACTCGTCAAAAAATGAGCTAAACTTGAAAGAATAGCAAATCATATTGGCATTGACAGAGTCACAAAGACAGAAGAACGCTGCGAGTAGACACCTAAGAAGAAAACCACCTTTACTCTGAAATTCTGAATGCACACTGGTAGTCAGTCACAAAGGAGCAGAGGGAGGATGGGGAAAACTGGTTCACACACAGTGGTCAGCACATTTATCAATAAACAAAATAGAACTTTGGAAAGGGGTTTATTTCATTTACTGAAACATAAAATGGAAGAATAAGGAACTGGAATTAAAAGATGAATGTAGGAGTGGCCACCATGTTATTAGAATTCAGGTGAGGATTGGCTAATTTAAATGCTGCTAATGATGCACTTTGTAGTGCCTAAAAACAAGAACAAATTACAACAGCAGAGGCATCATTATTAGAAGTGAACTTAAGTAAAGTTCACAAATTCCAAAGACCATATACCACTCATAGATATAGAAAATGACTAGCCTTGGATTTTTTCATAACTGTTCAAAGAAACTAAGCAAAGACCCATAATAGAAAATAAAATGGGTATTATTTCAAGAAGATGGAGAAAAAGAAAATCAATAGATTAAAAATTTTAAATGCAAATTTAAAAAGTGACTTAATTAGGTTAAATTCAAATATAATCGTGAGAAAGAAAGTACCAGCTAAGACATAGGAGCTGAACCAACAGTCACTAATAGGCCACACTGTTAAAATAGACCTGATCCAGACCGATGCTCTGATGGTTTCATGTTGGACAAAAATAATCTCACAGAACACATGCATTAGGCATGATCACCATGAACCCATGATAACAAACTACAAAAACCAGATAAATAAATACCAGGCAACTCCTTCTACAGACACAAAAGAGGGAATGCCAATTTGTTGAGACTTTGAACCAATCTTTTATTTTACTCTACTGTCCTCACTAAGGCTATCATTTGTCAAATACTCAGATATTAAAAGATTGTCTTTGTAGCAGCACCGCATCTGTTATAAACCTCCATCATTAAAATATCCATAAGAAAAACACAAATTTAATAGTGGATTCTTAATACAGCCATCTACAAAGGCATACCTCAGTCCCCATGAGATACACCTGCTTGATGTTCCACTGTTGTCTGAGAGCACTGACTTCCAGAGTCATAGATATTGGAATGGAATTAGTTCACTATCCCATCATAAATTTTGTATGTATATTACATATATATTCTAAATATGACCCATTCCATCCATATAGTGTTATTTGCATGTATGTTTTCAGGTCTGACCATTTGATACTGGGTAACCATTTGGTGTGCTATTTCCTAGGAAAACTATTTCTCCCTCTCTTTCAATATCAACATCCCTTGATCATCTGCAGGTTTGTGTGTGTGTGTGTGTATGTGTGTGTGTGTGTATTTTGTTTTGTTTTGCTTTGTTGTAGAGTAGAGGCTTTGTGAGATTGTGATTCCACTGGAGTTAGGACCCAGACTTGATCCCATTGGCTGGTGATAAGTTGTGGATGGGAAGGTCAGAGAGACTCCCCAGGCTAGACATTGGAAAAAATAGGAGGGAGGTCTCATATTTTATAGAATTCTGTGGTTTACATTCCTCTTTCTTTATTTCATTCTAATGCTTAGAACAAACAAATGGTTTTGTTTATATAAGCATTTTAGAATATGTGACTAAATATGTGACCACATTGCAAATTGTCATTCAGAATATACAGCTCTTGTCTTACTACCTAAATAGCATGAGCTTGCAGTTATTTCATTTCATTCTAGTTGTTTATTAAAGTTGTTTTCAAGTAAATAAGGTTTTCTCATTTGGAGCAGGGCCTAGCTCATATGACAGACTTTGAAGATCCCCCATGGAAGGCCTCGCCCTACCTGGGGAGCAGAAAGAGGATGGGATGGGGATTGATTGGGGAGAGGGATAGGTGAAGAGGAGAGGAAGAGGCAACTGGGATTGACATATAAACCAAGCTTGCTTCTAATTTGAATAAAAATATTATCATAAAAAATAAGGCTTTCTCTAATAATCTATTTTTAGAACATGTAATAAGCAAATATCATGTGCAATGATGATTTGTTTTCTCATTTTTCTTCATTTTAAGTAATTTGTTCAAGTTTCTTAGAAATCAGTATGTCCTCCAATATGCTCTAATGTATACATGTATGTGTTCTCTTTTTTATGTATACATTCTCTTCCTTTAAACTTCATGTGCATGAGTGTTTTGCCTACATAACTGCCTGATGCCATGAAGGTCAGCACTGGCAGTGAATCCCCTGTAATTGGGGTTGTGGGTAGCTGTGAGCCTCCATGTGGGTGCTAGGAATCCAGTCCATATCTTCTGTAGGAGCCCTAAGTGTTTTTAACCACTGAGCCATCTCTCCTGCCTCCAACCTCCTTAAAACATTATTACTATGAATGTGCATCTCTGTGTATACTAAGCCCTAAATGCACAAGAATTTCCACTATTACCACACAATGGCAAGCATACTCAAGAATGAACTATGACTCATGGAATCATTACCTTTATTTATCACTACTCTCTACACACTGTCAAAAACAAATAGTAATGTCCCCTATTACTATTGTTCTGTCCAATTTTGTGAACACATTTAAAAATATTTTTGAGAGAGTGCTTATTCTACTTTAATCTGGTGCATGGTGGTCCATAACATTTATGTCTTCATTGAGAACTTTTTCATCAAAATGAAATCACCATCTTTGTTCATTTACTGCTTTGGGAAATTGATTTTATTTTGATGCATGTAGCCACTTTGCTGTTCTTTGCTGTTGGCATTGCATGATTAATCTTTGTCTGAATTTTTAACTTTTTATTGAAATTCCTTTACAGTTGTTTCTTGTAAAAACATATGACTTTTGTGGTTTGGTTATTATAACTCATTTGAGATTTTTTTCAGCTGTACAGGGTGACATATCATAAATACTTCTTAAGCTTTGGGTATTTCATGCTTCTATTTCCCTTACCATAAAGTATCTGATTTAAAATTTTCCTTTAGTTCCATTACTTTTTATTTTCCTAATAAGTTGGTAGTAGACATATTAGATTAATAGTGAGTACTTTCAAATGTTGTACATTCAAAAACCATAGACCTCTTCCACAAATCACTGTAATAAAAGAAATAACTTAGTTCCCTCCATAAGTAAATAAGAAAAGGGCACCATTTTACAACCTGCGTACTCTGGACAATGAGTTTTTACATATATTTGAGAAAATCTGACAGAGAACTAGGCAATGAAGTAATTTACTTCATGAATCTTCTCTATCAGAAATTACTTGTGATATTTTGACTGTCATCTGATTTACAAATTCCTTAGTATTAACTCTGTTTTAATTGGTTTCAATTTTTTGTCGAGATTTTATACTGTGGCAAAAGAAATCCGAAACTTTAGTGTTCTCATTTTTTAGTTCTTTGTTTTCATTTGTTTCGGATATATTTGGAAGATGCCTTTGAAGATCTTTCTCCACAGGGACATACTATATATGTGTAGCAGATGTTCTCATTAGGTTCAAGTAGCCCCTTCCTCCTGGGTTTTTAGAAGCCTATACCTACACATCTGATGTTCATGTATGTAAGGCCAAGGCAGACTTTGTTCCTCTATGCTCACTTGTAATGTCTGTGTGCATGAAGAAAGTGTGGTATGCTGTAGAAACAGAGCTCTGGAGTTAGACTTTATGTGGTAATAGAATATATTTTGTCTGTGCTGCCCACTGCTGTAGTCGCAGTCATGACTGGTTACTTAAAATATGGCTTCAAAATATTGTTTTTGTTCACCTTAATTCATTAATTTAAACTAAAATATTTCTACATGATCGTGACTACCATACTGGGAAAAAAAATCTTCAGTGTTCCAAGGTATTGAGGGGAAGTACCATCATGTGATTTATCTTGCCTGACTATTAAAAAAAAAAGTTAGCCTTACTAGTCAGTTCTTTCCACTCTAAGCAACTGCATTTCTCCCAGGTTCCTTCAGATCTCAGACTTGGAGTCTCACTGATTTGTGGTCACTTCTCTCTTGGATTCCTTTCAATGAGTGCTGATTGTCCTTCCCCTTGGATCATTAGTGGAACGCCCTGTTTTATTTTAATCTTTGTCTTCTTTCCCAGCTGCTCTTGTCTCACACTATAAGATGGGAGCTATTTCTCTGCCACCCCTATTCATTAATTGAGTGAGGAAAGGGCTAGAACCTTGCTTTACTCTGAAGTTCTCTTTCCCAAACAGTTGGCACTTTTTAAAAGACAAGGTGAGTTGGTCTAGAAGCTGGAATGTTTAGATGCCATCTACTAAGGTGTGGGAGAGTAAGAAATGAAAAATATTCTAGGGGAAAGGAAAGTCAAATGGTTCTGCTTGTACATGGCACTTTTAGATTCTAATGTGCCTGAAATTTACTCCAGACCTTTATACTTCTAAAGTTGATAAGTGAATACCTAGAAGTAAGGACATTAGTGAAACATGCCCTCTAAGAAGAAATAGTAAAGAAATAAAGAAAACCCTCAACAGAATCAGTGTTTACACTTTTTTCATGTTATTGTATTTATTTAAATTAGAAAAACTTACTTTATATATCAATCCCAGTTCCCTTTTTTCTCCATCCTCCCATGCCCCTACCGACCCCCATTCTATCCCTCTTCTGCTCCATGGAAGGGTGAGGCCTTCCATGAGGGACCATCAAAGTGTGTCACATCATTTGAGCCAGGGCCTAGGCCCTCTCCCTTGTGTCTAGGCTCAGTGTTTACACTTTATAAAGAAGAGAAAGAATCTGCAAAGAAGATAAAAGGGGATGGAATTGTGAAACAAGAGGAAAATTAATCTAGTTATATGGAATTCAAGAAAAGAAGGATTTGTGTTGGAGCTATGGAAAGGCTAAGGTAATGATGAGTCTAAAACTTGTAACCGCACAAGCCAATTGTGATCTTGACAAGTGTAATTTCATTTAAATCATAGAGTTGAATAAGAATGAAGGAAAGTTGAAAAAATGTCAAAAGTTAATTTAAAATGAAGAAAAATAAAGATAAAATGAACCAAGTAGAGATAGTCTACGTAGACCATGATTTCACAAATGGGAGGAAGGCAGAGTAGGAAAGGGAAACTGCTAAGCAGGGAGTAAGTTAGACTAGGTAGGAAGAATGGGCTCTAACGTTCAGTTGTCCATGGTGGTAGCTATTTTAAATATGAATTTCTTTTCAATCATGAGAGCTAAAAGGAACTTTATAGTTCAAATCACAAAAAAGTTCATAAATGTTGATTTGTTCATTACCCAACATGTTGACATTTTAGAGCACCATTTCATATTACTTAAGTACATTAGTTAGTCTTTGACAGTTGAAAGTAAACTTCAAGAAGCTTTGGCTCTCATGGAGGCTAAAGAATGACAATAGCACAAGGAACACAGGAATTAAAGGAAGCTTTAAAAAGCTATGAGTTGCTTAGAACAATTTATCCACAGACCCAATAAAGGTGGACAAGTGAAAGAGAATATCAACTTATCCCAGAGAGACTGTGAGAGCAACCTTCTGGGAAAAGCAGGAAGGACCAGGGTCCAGAGCACAGAAAAGAGGACTGAAGAAGACAATGCACATGTGTGTTTATAGCCTCACTGAGAGATTTTAGATGCCCAACCCATTTTTTCCCTATCAGCAACTGGAGTAAAGATGGTTATATGCTCAGGTCAGCCATCACTGAGAGATTTTAGATGCCCAACTCATATTTTTTCCCAATCAGCAACTGTAATAAAGATGGTTATATGCTCAGGTCAGCCATCAGAACTATCATAACCATATAAAAATGAAATAAAGTCACCAAGTGAATGAAACAGTCATATTTACCCCTGATACTTGGTTGACAAGACCATGGATTGCAACTTTTTTCTGGAGGACAGATGTCAGACTTTGGGTAGTAGGCAGTAAACCCCAATCAGCAGCTGGATCATATTTATCTCTAATCACCCACAGAGTATGCACCTGCTGCAGCATCATTTCTCATAAGCATTATAAAAGCTCATTTGTTTTATTGATAAGAATTTGAGGTTGTCATTTTTTTATTTTAAATGTGTAAAAGAAAGGATATCTCTCCTCCCCCCACATTACAATGCCAATGAATACAGAATAATAAAGAATAATTGTTCAAAACTGTCAGAGAGCAAGAAAACAGTGTGTCTTAGGATGACACATATTGTATATTTTTTCAAATATACATTTTTATGTTATTTTCAGAGATGTTCCCTGGATTTAAGTCAGGCTAGCCTTGCTGGCTGGCACTGATGAATCCCTATAGATGCATCTGACAGCCATAGCCCACCAGTCACCAGCTTACAGTAATATTTATGAACATCTTTGAACTTGATCACACAGTAAGCAAGACATACAGGAGAAGGAAAAGCAATATCAGCTGTGAAATAACACTCCATTTTTTCTATATTTCTTTGGCATAAAGAATTAAGTGAACATACTAAAGGGAGGAAGTGGCTGCCATTATGAAAGAGTGAACTGTGTTATATTTAAGGAAAACTTCAAGAAGCATCACATGGGAGAGGATTTTTCTGTCATTAAAATGAAGTGTCATTTTAGGTTTCCTCCTACATATGTCAATTTAATTATAAAACAGATTTTATATATCAGAAGCAATAATGGGGTACTGGATGAGTGGGTGTGTGTGTGTGTGTGTGCATGCATGTGTAATTTTTAAATATTCAACATGAAGATTTCTGCACTCCAGAGAATTAATCAAACTGTCAGATCCAAGACCAAAAACTGAGAAGTACACCCAGTGGTGTGTCATGGTAACTTAGCAACCAGAGCTGAAGAGGGTAAGACAGAAATTGCTGTTATTTCCTAATATTTAAGAATGTCTACCTTATAGTCTCCTTGCTCACTCCCACCCTCACATTCTGATCCCTCTAGGTTGCAGTTCACTTAATCATATATTTTTATATTTTTAATGATATTATGCATGACAATTTCTATTTGGAGGATAGTGAAAATCACTTCCTGGAGACTGAACTGTAGAGCATCTGTGGATCCTTCACTGGTCAAGACTAAGTCACAGGTGATGCCAACTGGACTCATAACCATGTAGATGCTTAGCAACTCCTTATCTTAAGTACACACTGAGGGGCTTAGCCATTCCATGGCAGGTTCCGAACAGCAAATTCTTCTGTCAAAATTCCAGTTTTGCAGCAGTTAATGTATGGGTATCAGCACAGGATCTTCCCATAGTGGGTTTAAGTTCTTTAATTAGGGCAAAGAAATTAAGCCCTAAACATGCAAAGTAGTTGTTCACCTTGATGCCTGGGAAACACACATAAATGAATTGTTCAAAAACAAAAGAAAAAGAGGCATTGTTTTAGCCATTAGCAATGTACCAAGTAACCCAGATGTCCTTGAATTAGTAAGAAGATAGAGGATATTCATCACATTGCTTCCATCTAGGCTCTTATAAATCAAGAGGTATGTCAATGGGCAGTGGTCAGAAGTGAAATCCCACCAACTCATCCCAGTGTGACCCTCTGTGTTGCTTTTAAAAACATGTGTTACCCGGAGCCTGATGCATCTAAAAGCCATGTGAAGTGTTAATAGTCATGCTATAGAGGTACTATTCCCCTGGGAAAGTTCCATTGTCATTTTTGTTTGTCATTCTACTTTTGTTCCATTGTCAATTGTTACTCAGGCTACTTTATACCTTCTATCTCAGTGTGAACATGTAATTATTTATTTAGGAAGCATTACCTGAACTCCCTTGGGAGCAGCTCCCCATTCTCAGAAAGGAATAGGTTATGTTCTTTACCATCAGAGATCTCAAACAGATCACCTTCATAATACAAAATAGTGCACACCAACACAGGACTGTACTTTCCCTGAGTCTCATTACCTTCATATATTCATCCTAAGACACACCAATAATGCTGCCTGGTCTCTATGTTAAAGCTGTCTGACTAAGAGGTGCCTAAACCTGGACTGTAGGAAACAATCCTCTGGAAGAAAAAAAAATAAACATATTAGACTTCTTTTATTTTTTTTCAGAGAAAGGAAGAGAATTATATTTGAACATTATCATTTCTATCTTACTTTCTAAACTCTCTCTCTCTCTCTCTGTGTGTGTGTGTGTGTGTATGTATGTATGTATGTATGTATGTATGTATTATGTATAAGTAGGCTAGAAGAGAGGCAGGAGTTGCAGGAGTTTACCACACTTATTAACTGTAACATCCTCGCTGCTTCTGGGCTGCTACAGTGTAACAGTTCACATTTGCTCACATCAGTATATTTATAAGCTACATATCTAAATTCAACTAACCCTCCAAATAGGACTACCTTAATATATTCCTGAATAAAATCAGCACTGATTAAAGACAACAGTGAAACAAGTAAACAAAAAGTATCTCATAGAGTTGACAAGCTCCCCTCCTACATCTTCTCTGCAAGCTTTACAAGGGGAAAGGAAGGGCAATGTAGGGGCTCATACAAGAAATACTGGGATTTTCAGAAATTGCATTAAAAGTGTTTTGGAATATGTATGTCTATTTACTCTTAATTAATATAAATTGTGCTCAGTATTGAAGCCCAGCCTAAATGCTTTTTATTCTTATTGTATGACCTATTATATATGTGTATATAATATCTGTGTATTTGAGTGAGTCACATACTTAAATATTTGTCCTATACCCTACAAGGATGGATCCAAGAGCAATATGTTGTAAGAAATGAGAAACTTGCTCTTCTGCCAAATTTTCTTATGCCTATTGCTCTTGGAAGCAGAAAAATACTCTATAAATGCAGATATAAAAACAACAGCTGCCCTTGTCCAAGTTCCCATCACCTATGACCTGGTTTTCTGAATCTCTGTGATGTCTGCACCCTTGTTTCCCAGCAAGAGTCATAACTAACTGCTTTCAGGAGACTCCATCTAAGTCTGTTTGCAAATCGTACCCAGTCTGCCCATTAGGCGGACATCTGGCATGGGGACCACTGCACAGCATCCTCCTGGACCTACAATCTAAGGCTGGAACCAACTGTCTTTTGTCAGAATTCATCTGAAGACATAGAGGTCAGCCTTGGTTTGGGATAAATGGACTTTTTCTTCCTGACACTAGAACTAAATGGAAAACATTTGGGGGATGGTGGGTGCCCTGAGGCTGATTCAGTTTTCTGGAGAAAGGCAACGACTACAGTAGTGTATTGATTGCCTTTGTAGAAGTATTGCAAGGAGTGAACTTGATTGTGTATGACTGCATGGGGGTAGGAGGGGAAGAAAAGCATGTAATTAATATCCAAAACTACTCTACCACTAATTTATTCTTCAATGATTCCCATGCTCTTTCATCTCCATTTTAGTGTCTTTTAAACACAGGGATTTTTTTCCCCAAGAGACAACATGTACTTCCAGTCTATTTCACTATCATTTGTACTTGCTCTTTGTTAGAGTCATTTATCGAAGCTACTTCCTGACCTTTTGAGTAAAATCAATACTCTCAGTGCTAAATTGGAAATATTGAGTAAGGGTGCTTCGGTAGCTCAAAAGAGAAAATCCGCAGCAATTCACTGTATATTTTGGAGAAATCAGAAAGCCTATTTACATTTAAAGGCCCTTAAAAGCTAATACACTAATGAAAGAATTATCTCAATCAGGCTATTATTGTTTGTGATGATCTCCAATTTAGTGATTAAAACAATATCTATTCATTTACTTTTTATTTCTGAGGTTTGAAATGCGGGATGGTTTCATTATTTATGCCTTTTGGCCATGGCTAGATACCACATATAACCAAATGCATGTCAACGAAAGTTAACTACTAAGTGTCACCTGTCTGCCACATATAGTGATTGTGAGACTGGGATTCATTTATTTCATCTTGTAGAAACTTGCGCAAATATGTGCATGTACTTCCAAAGGTCTAAGAAATCTCATAGTGACCTTGATTTTGAACAAGCAGCCAGGGTTCAATTCACAAGGTAAGGAGCCTCACTCTATGATTTCATGGGAGGGACTACATATTGGCCTAGAAGGGGTATTACTACCAACAAGGTTCATTTTGCAATCAAACTCACTAATTATGATAGAGAAAAATTGTTTGATAACTTGCACAAATTTCACCAATTTCTATAACTTAACCCTTATGTTCTTGTTTCAGAGTTGGTAATACTGAAACTCAGGCAGGGGCTCTAAGTGACTTGTCCACAATCAGGTGTTAGAAGCTGACAAACTTGCCTTGAACAAGGATTTGTGTGACCCAATCTTTTCTTTTAACTTTCATTGTATGCTTTTCTATTTTCATACTTCCAAATTACTTTATTTAATAACCGTATTTCATCTCCTCTTGGTTCAAAACCTCTTAAGATTTTATTAATCCAATCTGTTTAATTCATCCCTATTTTTTTTCAAATGAAAGGAAACTGACATGATTGGAATTTATTTTCAAGAATAAAATATACTTTATCATTCAAATACTCACGACTCTTGATTCATTTAATGGTAAAGACATTTATTGGGATGGAAATGAAAGCCACTATTAGAATACATTCTTCACCCAGGGCTGTGACACTGAGTACCACCTCCAGGAAACAAAGGGCCTCTGGAGATAATTCAGTTAATAAAGTGTTTGATGCCCAAGCAGGAGAACTTGACTTTGTATCCCTAGTACTCATGTAAAAAACCTGGGCATAGCAGTGAACAGCTATCATCCTACCACATGTGTGTAGAGGCAGGAAGATTTCTGGGGCTTTCTGCCCACCCCATCTAGCCCATCAACAAGATCCAGGTTTGGTATTAAACTCTGTCTCAAAATGTGGGCTGGGCACTTCCTGCTGTTTCAGTAGGCACAAATTCAGTTCTTAGAACCCTTGTTGGATGTCTCACAACCACTTGTCTCAAGTTCTAAGGGGAATGAATGCCCTCCCTCCGTGGCTTGTGAGGACACTCATAAACACATACACACACACACACACACACACAAAAGAAATATTTAAAAATTAAAGTGGAGCTAATTGGGGAAGAAACTCAACACTGATCTCTGATTTCCACATGTGTGCACACATATATGCACACATGAAAATAAACCAATAAAATAAAAATAAGACAAGTTTGATTAATTTCTAATCGTGAGTACAATGGAATCTGAGGGTGGAGGTTGGGAGAAAGAATGTTACTCAGAGACAATAAGACATAACCAGGAGGAATAAAGCAAAGTGGTGAATGTATTAGAACGGATAATTTTGGTAGCTTCTTGCACCTTGACTCTCGCTGGGAAGATCCTGCAGGATTCTGGAAATGAGAGCATGCATGCCCTAAAACCCCTGAATTCTTTCTGTTGTACTATTGCTTTACTTTTCCAGTTCTAGATTTCTGCACTTATAAGCTAAGGGTGTTGGAGTTGAAATCATTGTGCATGAAATAATCTCTAGCTTTTAATTACATCATAATAACATCTGAAGCAGGGGTCTAACCCATGTTGCTGAATCCTCCCTGTTGACAAAAAAATAATACTCTTTCTAGTTTTCAACCTACTAGCTTTTAAGTATATGAATCTTCCATATGGCTACAAAAGGGAATGCCTGTCTTCATGCTCCTGAACCCCCTTAAGAGCAACCTTGGCATTTCCTCTAATGGTCTGTCCTTTCCTGTATTAAAATGTAGTAGAGACCTGCATAGGTGTTTCACTCTTTTCCTGATTACCATGATTATCATTTTCTTTTAAGTGACTAAAGTTCTTAGAGACAGAGGCATATCTCAGCCCCATGAAAAAAGCGTCATCTGATCTTCATGATACCCTCTCCCCATATCTGATGCCACAAGTAAACAAGTTGAAGAAATTCCTCCTGATTTGGAGGTTGCATTTAAGGAGACACTAGCTCAACAGCTTTGGGCTAGGATTCAAGACAAAGTCTTCATACCTCGGTGTGGATTTTCTTGCTACCTTTTATAAGAAGAATGAAGCCTGAGCATTCTAGATGAATTTGTGAGCCCAGGAAAAGGGCACAAAGGGGTTATGTTTGGTGAGCTACTGTGCAAGGTGCAGGACATAAAGAATGCCATGCTCAGCAGATACTGATCACTCACCACATCACTGAATTTGTGCACAGTACTCAGGGCCAGAAATTGTTTAGTATCTGTCTGCTGGATTTGTGCTGGGAGTAGATCTCAACCAGGAATGAGTGCCTTAGCAGGCCCCTAAAACATTCAGTATCCCAAGGAATATGAAAAAATGCTCAGTGGGCAGTTGTCAGGTATGCCTCACTGAGTTCCAATTACTCAATTCCTACTAATTCTGAGCGTTCTACCATTTGTGGATTAAGTATTTCAAATGTACAACTTACTTCTACCATCTGGTACTCTCTTTCTAACAAGACATCAGGCTAACAACTAAAGAGTTGGAATGCTTGTTGTAAGTTCTATACTGTCGAAAAAGAAATCCTTAGTTGTTAATGACTTCCATGAAAATAATTATTACTTTACTGTTTTTCTAACTCTGCTATAACAAAGAACAGATTTGGCAGCATAAATAGCTGCTGGAAGCTAGAGTTTGAACATCAGGGTGTCTGAGATTTTACTTCTTTTAGGGTTGTTTCTCTGTCTTGATTGGCCTTTGTTGGATCCTCCCACAGCCTGTCCTTCCTAAGCTAAGACCACTTCTGTCTCTAGAGCTGTCCTAGTCTCTTTGGTTCCAGTCCTTCAGCCCACCCTTCAAACCTCATTTTACCATAAACATTCCCTTTAATGACATCTGAAAATGCAGTTACATTCTGTGGTATTGGGGGCACAATTCTATCCATAACAATCTTTATTCTTCACTCCTGCCACATGTGACTCTAATTACTTTATATGAATTCAGTTCAGAATTTCTCAAACACAACATTATGGACATTTGTACCACATAATGGCTCAAGGAAGGGGGAATTACCAATCAGGAACCATCTTGATTAATATGTTTGGTGCCATTCCTGTCATTTATCTGGAAGTGTTGTTCCCCAGGTATGGTAATGAAAATTGTCTGAAGACATTGTCACACTTCCACACTCCCTTTAAGGAACAAACTTCCCTACTGAGAAATGATGATTAAGTGTCATCTTAGCCAGAGTATTTCAGGATAACTTTTATTATCACCACTCAGTAAAGGAAGTCACTGCAATTTAGAAAGGTTGGAGGACTGACCAGGACCACATACAGTGAGTGAATTTAGGCCTAGTTATGATCTCATGACATTAAGCTGATCCTTACTGACTACCTCAAAGTATTTCAGCTCTACCACTGTCTCTAGCCCAGTTAAATCAAATGGAAAGACTGTCCTACAAGTAATAAGATCAAGTTCTGATTATATTGCCCTCAAATAATACACTCTAATCGCCCCAGTCTCTAAATATATTTACGCCTGAAGTACATGGCACCCATTTTTAAGACGAAAATGTAGTCCAGGAAGAGAATTAGAATTAACTACCCAAAGAATCAGGTACAGAATTAAGATTTAAATTTTGCCTTGTAAGGGATTGTTAAAAACTGAAAAAGGCTTAGATCATGTACCCACATGACAACTTGAGAGTAGTGGTAAGTTTTTCCTATGAGCCCAGGTGTTCATCAAATATGACCAGATCTTTCTCTTCTCTAGAAAGAAGAGAAAGCTAAGTGACTGAGTGGCAGTGGGTGCCACAGTAGTGTGGGAGGGAGGGTTCCTTTCCTAACTCTTGGAGAAAATCTTTGCTTCCCCACCATGAAGCCCAAGACTTGATTAACTTTATCCTCACATACCAATAAATGTTGCATTGCCCATAAAAACAGTCAGCCCTAGTATAAATCTAACACCAGTATTTAATTCCTTGACCTTCCATGTCAGAGATTCCCAGAAGCAAGCTACCTGCTCTGCAAAGTGTCTTATTTTTATTGGCTCTAAATTTACCATCTGATCACTTTGCAGTTCCTATACTCATCCTGTCATGAGACAACATAAAACAAGAACTGTTCCAGGGACCTTCGTGTTGAGGAACATCTTTATCTATCCAATTTTCACTGTTCCCTCTGCCACAACTCTTCCACATGGTGATGAATCTCTTGGTAAAGGTACAGGGTGTTTGTTTGTTCTTAAATTCAGAGTCAAAACTAATAAAAGAAAAATCCTCATTTCAACTGAGACTGAATCTTCAAGAATTTTGCTTCATCATTATCCATTACTTTGTTAAGAATATAATACCTTACAAAATGTCTAATTCACAATGTTCCTGGTTACAGCCTTTTAAAGATGTTATTTCCAAAAGAATGAATTTTGGAAAGGAATGTTTTTTTTATTCCACATAAGACTACAAATAGAATCACTGTTTATTTAAAGTGTATATATATAATATATATATATATATTATACATATATTATATATATAATATATTATATATAATATTATATATATAGTACAATAGCAACTTATATCTATATCTATGTCTTCTCTCTTGCAAAGACTTACTGCCCAGAAATGTTTATTTCTCCTTTCTTACACTGTAGTTTTATTATAAATTTAACAGAGAAGGAAAAATATAATAGTTAACGTGCCCTGGCTGCATCTATACCTGCATGGTCTAAACTAAAAGCTGTGATGTTTCTTTCTACAGAGATTCAGATAGTCTTGTGAACCACAAATCACAGAGTCACTTTTACCAGGGAGCTCCCATTCCATATCTCAGGTGGGTTCAGGTTATAAAATAATACTGTGAACCATTGGTCTATGTTAAAGTAAACCTGTTTTGTTGCATAGGGTTTCTTAGAAAATAAAGATTTTAGCTTTCTTCTTTGGCAATCTTATGTCCTGTATATATGTCTTTATCCAAGTAAATCCTTTATCTAACATATGTGCTTTCCTGATTTTCATACACAATTTTAGTTCCTATCTCAGTTGCTTTCACTATGCCTGCAAGGCCAGATCAGTTTTCCAGTCACTGTGCTCTCATGGAGCATTTTCTCTTCATGCTTGGCTCACAATCATTCCAGAAACTGTTCCTCTTCTTACAGGACTTTGAGCTTCATGGTTGGGGTTGATGCCTCATCATCTTCATGTCCCAAGATCAAATAAAACATGTCTGACATTATCATCTGATCTTCTCAGAGCCTAGGAGGATGTCTAGGTCATTTCACTGAGTACCCAGACATAAAGCTGGACCACCTATTAGCCTAGCAAGCCAGGCATGACACTGGCAACAGGATCCAAGTAATTATACTATTCTGAAAATGATAAAAGCTTCAGGAAAAATATTCCTTTAATATACATGGCCACAGCAAGAAGAAACTAAGTCAAAAAAGTTATGG
Source organism: Phodopus roborovskii (assembly GCF_943737965.1). Classification (NCBI taxonomy): domain Eukaryota; kingdom Metazoa; phylum Chordata; class Mammalia; order Rodentia; family Cricetidae; genus Phodopus; species Phodopus roborovskii. Next base: position 23,439,554 of record NW_026126409.1, read on the forward strand.
AACAATAAAGTGGTTTGAAATAATTGTTCTTGATAACAGTAGTGATAAGGAACGTCATCTAAGTCAATCAACATGGAAACAGTCTAGCAGTTCTCACAAATAGCAAAAATCTCTAAAGCATAAATAAGTTCTTTATCTTTGTTCTATACAAAGGGTGTGTGTGTGTGTGTGTGTGTGTGTGTGTGTGTGTGTGTGCTTAGAGATCAACTTTGTGTGCCATTCCTTAGATATCATCTTCTTTGTCTTTTGAAGCAGGGTGATAGATGTATAACCTGTTTTCTGCTCAGAAGGCTGGGAGTCAATGTGGTTATAGCCTGGGAACACTTGTGATATCTGTGTGGCTGAGATCTACCACATCCTTCCTAAGACTCTTATCATGGGCTAGTTTTTCTCAGTCAATCTATAGAACCTATCTTTATTGAAGATGTCACATGTACTTTATAAAGAGTTTCAATGTCATCATGTCTTCAGCTTTGTTGTGCACACAGGATTTAGTTATTTATCACCAGGAAAAACAATTCACCAAATTGTGCTTAAATAGCTTAAATATGGCTAAAAGAAAGTGCTGAGGGTCAGACTCTTGAAGTTGGAGCCCACATTGGATACTAAGTTGTGATGAAAGAATTGCCTCCCGTGCATTGTTAACCTGGCTGACTGTGGCAGTCACAGGGACCCTACACCTAAGAAAGACACCAAGGTAGAAATAGTGTGAATCTGGGGAGCCACAGCTGAAAATCCAGGAACCATGGGTAAGGTGAGGATTCTCAGGTGGTGGCTTGTGTAGGTTCCTGACTTGTCCCTGACAGAGTGATTTGGGAATGAACTATCAAAGGGGAAAAAAATTTCCCCTATAGACCTTCTAGCGAATCACCAGACTGAGTAAAATATCTTGCTAGAATGTGGGTTAAGTCTACATCAGTAAATTTAATAGAGTAATGACAAACACATGGCATTGAGATGTCCCATCAGCACTCAAATTCCCAGATACAATCAAAACTCATCTTGCTTCTCTGTTATCTGGCTGCTTCCTAAATCCTCTGGAGAGAAGCTGTGACTTTCAGAATAACTTGGTGGATGGTGAAATAAATAGAATTTATGAATATACCCTATCTTTGAGAAGTACTTCCAATCCTGAGAAACTGAACAAATTAAATCTAAACTCGGGCTTAGGTATGACTGCAGCAAAAGTGAGGCAGTGTAAAGCTGTGTGGTGTGGCCAGTGCCTCTGACTTTTGCACTGGGGTATCTGAGGCAGGAAGATATCTGAGTGTTCATGAGTCCCCTAGGCTAATGAGATCCAAGCATTTCTGAATGACAGCTGAGACTCCACCTAAATTAAAGAAATGAATAAATAAGTAATAAATAAATAAAATTAGCCTTATGAATAGAATAGTGGAATGATAGCATGCCCTGTGATTGTACCAGTGACAGCTAGGTAAGTTCCAAAACTGGTCTGTTTTGTTCAGGGTGTAAGCAAAACAACATTCATTACACTTATAGTTTAAGTGTATCTGTGCTCCTGATCCCTGGCCAATGGAATGGGTATAAATGAGACATTTTTCACTGCTAACCCTGGCCCATAAAAATGAGCTACCTTGTCACTTCTACACTTCTACAGAGACAGAAATTATCCTGGAATCACATGGAAGATCCTGCAACACAAGAGTCACAGATAGTATCTCCCTTTTCCCCACTTACTACAAGCATATATATTTGAATGATGAATGGGAAAAATTGTTAAGCTATATGGATTCAGGAATTTGTCAGAACAGGTTCTTTCATACCCTGGGCAGTTTGAGAACCCTTAGATAGGTTAAACTTCATGGCTTCAGTGCTTTCATCTATAAAATGAGGTGGGAGGTGGCTACTCTCTGTTGCTAATTCTCTTCAGCAGGTTTGGAACCTATGAGAGAATATAAATAATCAACAATCTGAAATCTCCAAAGTTGGCATCAGGCAATGATTGTTTAATACTTGGTGAGTTCTAGCCTAAGCCTCCAATATCCCAAACATCCCTATCTAATCTGCCAGCAAAACATGCCAGCTACCATCTAACCTCTTCAAGGTGGAATCAATTAGATCCCCAACATAGTTGGGAGACCTATCCAGTCTTTTCCAGGATTCTGAACTCACCACATTTCTTCCCTCCTTGTTGTTAGCTATTTTGATTTTTCTATCTTAAAGAGAGAAAGGAAAACACCCAGATCAGTCCTGATAAGGAGCAAAAAAAGAAAGACAAGGAAAGAGCTTCCTGCATGATCTTCATAATGTTCATCACAACAGCAGCAGCCACACCTTGGGGAACTAAGGAGAAATCTCTGGGATCTAATTGAAGGAAAGCACACATATGCACCTAACTCCTTATGTCTGTAAGAGTTCCCCTGGGATTTTGCAAGCACTTTGGCTGTTAACATCTCTTATCAAAAGGCATGTATTTCCTTTGTAAGAATCAAACTGTAGTCATGGCTCAGTTTACTAAGACTAAAGGACCTTATGGGTTCTTTCTCTGTTTTATTTTTTTTTCTCTAAATTTTATATATGTGGTCCAAATGAGAATTTATGTTTAGTTCAGGGTATCTCCAACAGAATCTAGATCTTTTGATTTCTCTCTAGAATTCCTATTGCCACAGCATATGTTCTATTATCCAGAAATGAGTAACTTTCTAAAATATAGAAACTATGAAAATCCATTTTTCACATTTCCCTTGAAAATAATGTTTCTGAGCCTATAAATGCACCTATGCCCTAGAAGACAGTATGTGCCACTTTATGTAACTTCATTTTGGAGGTAGAGTTGGAAAAGAAGCAATAAAGTGGCCATTCATTCTGTTGTATGCCTGGTGCATATTAACATGATAAAGGACAACCATATGTATAGAAAATCCATATTTTTTTTCAAATTCCCAGTATGATTTGAGTGTTCAAAAATACAAGTCTAAACATTGGCTTTGAGGTGATGACAGTTAGGCTTTCCACTCAGCCATAGACAAGCATGTGGGATACTGTAAACTTTGTTATTGAAAAGTAGGTAGATACAGACTCTGCAGTACAATGGCATAAGTTACAGTCAATAGCACTGTCTAGTGGCTTAAGCTGCTACATGCTAACAGAACTACAGTAACATGACATCACCACAGATTCTTCTTTTCAAAGAATGCTCAAATACTAAAGATGACAAATGTTATCTTCTTTCTATTTCACCCAAACCCTCTGGTGTCAGTAGACTATCTGTTTTCATAATGGTGGGTTTACATTCACTGAATCTGACTCTGCAAGAAGGTCACCAATGTTGGTGTTGATATTCATTTCCCACCGACATGTCTCACCCTTGGTCACTGACTCACTTACCTTACCTGGTCCTTGAAAACATTGCTAATATCACATTAAGAACTACTCTGTAGCATAATATTACAGACGCTAGTCATAACTCATTGATTTCTTTAATTAACACAATCATTTTTAATGAACTAGGTTGATACGTAAGAATCAAAGATGAAGCCCCTTTTAAAGGAGTTAAAATTCATGAGACCTAACAGAAAGTCTTAGTTCTATCTGAAGATAAGTGATAGACATAAAGAGACCATCTTTTCTCCCCAGGAAAAGCATGCTTCGGAGATACAACCATGTGAATGTACACTATCCTACCCTTCCTTCTTTCACTTCCCATCTTGGCTCCTATCTGTCATTCTATCTTAACTACATAGTTGGCTTCTTTCTGGGGATTCTTGATGCAGCAAGAGTCCTCCATGCCTTCTTGTGCGTCTAACCTGTGTTTGTCTATCAAACTCCATAGAGAAAAGATGGCACTCCCCAGTGAAGACTTTGTTTATTGCCTGTACATCAAAGGCTTCTGGAGAGTTTTGTTATCAAGGATACACCTCATGCTCTGGACCAACCACAACACATACATATCTGCATTCATAACCCAGGGCTCCATGTAAAGGTCACCTAGTTTCTATCCTGGGTCAAGGCACTACCTATATTTAGAGTCAGTGATAGTCCATTCTCAGGCCTCTTGCTTCTTCTGTACTACAACCTTTACATCTATAGCATCTAGAAACTTTTGTCTGGGGTTGCACCTAAGGAGATTCCTTGCCTCCTGTGTTCATCTAATTCTTCAGGCTGACCTGGCACCTCTTTCTTCGCTATTTCTCTTCCTGTGTTTTACCCTTGCTTGTCTTATTTCAGAAAATGAAGAAAGGCATGTCACTTATTTAAATTCACTGTGTTGCCCTCATCTGCCTCCCTGGATCGTACCTGATTGTTCAATGCCATCTTCATCAAAGATGACTATGAGGAAGAAATACTGACTCTTTTCCAGTGTCTCCCTCATTCCTCTCCTTTTACCTCCCTTCATATCATGAGACCTGTTGAAAGCATAGCATTCTTTGGGATATCCTCTTTCATTTTGAAAATATGAGTTATACTTCACTGTAATAATCCCTGCTACTTTGAATTAATTTTGTCCACTGGAGGAGATCACTGCATTTCTGTGGTCTCTATAATAGCATTTAAATTTCTTCTGATAGACAGGAATGACCAGAGATCTGACTTTCAGCCCCCCTCTAACTTTACCCACCCACCTTCACTATGTGGCTCATCACATTTCATCCAGCTGAATCTTTTCTCTCTGACACACTGCAGATGTTTTCCTGTATCAGTGATCTTGTATACATTTACCACTTCCTAGAATGTTTGTACAGATCTTGACACAGCTGCCTTCTCCTAGGGCTTTACCTCATATACCCTCCACAAAGGTCTTCCTGTATGTCCACCCCTAGTTATCATATTCTCCCTTCCCTTGCCTTTTATAGCAGTCATCATCACCCAAGATATTTTTGCTCATATATTTTCTTGTTTGTTTTGGGAATTTAAACTCATATTCATCCCATTACACAAATAGTAATAAATATTTCCCTTTTTACCCTCCCAGCTGATATACCCTACTTACAGTCTTGTATTCATAACATTCTGAGCATATGCCCAAGTCATGGTAATAACCTAGTCAACACCCTTTTATACAATTCCTTGAATTTTCTTAAAATGTATTGCATCATTACCTCTCTCAAGGTCACAATTTGTCATCATCTTATGGTTCTAAGTTCCACTGTTTCCTTCCTTTCCATCCTTTCTAAAACCTTCTTATTGAATTTTATAGCCTTGAATCATCTTTTTTTGTACTCAGGACAAACCTCCTAAACTTTCTTGCTTTCTCACATGACCAAATAACTTTCTTATAGCTAAACGTTTCTGTGCACTCCCCAGCTTCTTAAGAAAGTCCATTTGTTACGACTGAACACCAAACTTACCTTCACAATGCACTTGGAGTTCCCAGGTCATTGTAATGGGTTTTATGCTGACAACACTTTCCTGTCTTGTCCAAGGCTGAGAGCATAACTAGACTCTCAGCTCTCCTTGGCAGCCATTTAATTCACATCAAATGCCTAATATGTGTTTGCTCCTTCTTCTAAATGATTTTCTTTTTCTTGAAGCTATTACCATGTCTCACCAACCTTGTGCTCATGACAGAAATCATCTCATCTCTTCTGCACAGGACAAAAGAAATATTACTAGCTTCCAACAGACTACAAAGTCATCCAAAGCATTTGGCATCCCATTTTCTTCCACAACATCTCATTGGACAAGATTTTGTTTATTTTCAATTCTGATTATGCTTTCCAATAGAGTTTTATAATTCACTGACTAACTAAATGAAGCAGCCAATGAGTAATTAAAGTTGTATCAGAAGAATAATTGGATATTTTAATATTACAAATACTCATAAAGATCTTCTGCAGTTATACTTAAGAACAGAGCAAAGCTAAATACTAAATCCTTTTGACATTGTAAGATTACTAAGAGCATTTAGCTTGCTGTCGCATTGAGTCATTTATGACTGCATGAGACACTTTTCTAATCTTGACTCCGCTACTGTCTATCATTGGCTCTCTAGACTTCAATAATTTCATCTTAAAATGAGGGCTCTGATAGTCTCTAATTTCTCTAGCTCTAAAAATGTGATTCTTTTATTCCCTTGTCACTATAGCAAATTGAAAGCTAAAACTGAGGATTTTATTATAGAACACATGAACTTAGTGATGGAACAAAATACCTACATGGGGATTCTAGAAAGGAAGACACTACCAAGACACATTGAGTTTTTTATGTAATTTTGTTTGGGCCCAGTTATTGTGGGAGGCATGGCAACTTGAGGTGTGGACCTCATTTTATGTATTTTTGTTTTGTTTTGTTTTAACTTCAAGGTCATCAGCAGAAAGATAGATTTAGACAAATATATGTATTTGGAAGCTCATGTGACACATATAAAAGATGTACTTTTTTTTTTTTTTTTGTGGTGTTTTGAGACAAGGTTTCTCTGTGTGACAGCACTGGCTGTCCTGAAACGCATGGTGTAGACCAGGCTGGCCTCGAACTCACAGAGATCCGCCTGCCTTGGCCTCCCAGTTACTGAGATTAAATGTGTGCACCACTACTGCCTGACTCATGTGACTCCTATAAAAGATATACTTTTATATTTTAGGCCAAGAGAAAACACAAAAGCGGTTTTACACAGTGACATGCCATTTCCCTTAAGCAGTACCAAGTTTGACAATAGTAAATACAGAGAAACCACTGAGTTTTCCAAGAATTTACAATGAATTGCCTAACAGTATGAATTATTTATTTTGAGTATGAAAGCTCTTAATTCACTGTAGTTAATCACTTTTTAATTGCAGTCAAGGAACATGAAGGAAAGAGCTGAGGAGGGGCCCAGTCACTGTCTTCTGATTCTCCAAGAGTATTAATTGATGTTCCCACCCACCACAGACCGAAAGCCTGATCTTAATTATTACTTGTAAAACTTGTTGCATTTCTTTCTGTCACTTTGTCTATGCTGATGATTCATATTAAGCTCTACAGAAACACATAGAGTGTTTCATGTACTATTACTGAAGAGCTCTGAAATTAGCATGAGGACACAAATAAACATCTGTGCTACTTCCTCGTGGTTGTGACCTTCAGCAAGTTCTAAGATTGGTAGTACATATAATGATAAAGTAGATGAGAAAGACGCTATTTTTAATGTGTGTGTGGTAGAGGGATATAATCCTCCCCCGAGCACCTAAAAGGGAGTCCTAAGCCCTGCCTTTCCATGAGGGAAGATGAGAATGAATTAGGCTGTCCCTACAGGAAGCAAAGGTGTGTCAGTATCCTATAGACATGAGGCAAAAAATGTCTGTTCACTTGCCATTAGTCAACTGATCTGCACCATCACTGCTTAATACAAATGATTGGTTAAAGGAAGAGGCAGAAGAAGAGTAACATCACAGGGGAAAGACAGGCTTATGCCTTATGTCATTGACCTTTTGTATGATTTGGACTTCTTCTCAGTATCAACATTTAGCTCCTATTGGCTTAGTGGACATGGAGCTTCTAATGCTCTGCAAATGACAGAGCTACTTTATAAATGGTCAGACTTGAACAAGTGTGAAGCAGGTAGCTCCAGGTACTTACAAAATGCACTTCATTAAATACCACATGGATTGATTAGAGATCTCATCAACTATGGAAGGCTAAATGGGAGAAGGGAGCAAAGTAAACACTCTTAAAATTAGACAAAACAATTTTTTTCCTTCTAGGACCACAAAAAGTGATGTGGCATGGATTCACCTTTTGTTCACTTGCAAAAACATCTGTATCACCACTGAAGTATTTCTTTTGAATTTCCATGAGCCACGTATTTCAAAACACCTATAAATTTACCCCAGCCTCACTGTTTCAGCCCCATGTGTTATGAAACACGAAGTAAACATCAAAACAATTTCCAGTTTCTTTTTTCCCCAACAAGCAAAAAAACCTATTTCCATACCTGAATATTCTGTGTAATGTGTGTAATTTTGTAGTCCCGCTGGAAAGAATATTTTCCTCTTTGTACAAAGACATAACTGATGCAATTAGAGGATATTATATTGTCACATGCATCAAAGGAACAGAATTACTATTAAATCTTCCACATGGCACTCAGACAGTAAGGCAGCCAAGAGAAATGGTATTCACCCAGACCCTTTTCACCTCTCAACCCCAGAGACCTCCTTATATCTGTGAGAAGGCTTTAGCAAAAGTTGAGTGTAGAGCGAGCCATAAATTGTCAAGGAGGCTAAGGGACGGCTGGCCACTCCTGTCCCTTTAAGTACTTAGTGAAGTGCAGGTTTCTCTTGCTTTGTTGATTCTCCAGATAGTGTGGGTATGGGAAGGGCAGGTTTGATTGATGAGACAGCCCATTTGAGACTGCAGACAATGGCAAGTGATGATGCAGAATAACAATGACTCAAAAATAGCTCATATACAATCACTTACAAGTCTTGATCACACCTACAAATGGCTTAGATTTGGAGGTAGCACAAGGCATGTTTTATCAGCAGCATGATGCATCCTCTGTAGGGTCATCAACTGCCAATCTTCATTGTATTAATATTCTAGGTCTTATATTCATTCACATGAAAAAATAATGAAACTTCAAAACAATGTAATTACATTACAATACAACTAAACCAACCTGTTCAGAGACTCCTTGTGTTTTGGATAATGGTGTGTGTCATTCAACAAGACATGCTTTTATGCTCCACTAGATATTTTAAAAAGAAGAAACAAATGCTTAGAGAAACCACAATGTCTATATAAGTATTCTGATGGATGGTTCTCAAATCCTGCTTAGAACATTCTCATCTATGAATGCAAATAGAAGCTGATTTGAGAACAAATAGAGTTTGTTATTTTTTTAAATCAACTTATGCCCCCAAATGTATTTTTAAATCTATTAAGCATCTATTATTATAAGTCAGATATTTTACATATGGCAATCATTGATATAGGAAGAAATTATCTATTAAGTGCCAGAGACTGTTCAGAGTACTAATGATATTACAGCAAACAAGCCTAACAGACCCTTTGATTCATGGAACTTCCATTGTATTTGTGGAAGATCACTAATGAACATACATACTATGATGGGAACCAACTGGACATTCCAAGTGAGGTGAACAGCCTTCATGTATAAAACAAGCTTTAAGCATTTTTAGAAGACAAAAATGAACAACAAAGCCCTTGCACTCCAGCAGATGGCAGAAGCATAACAAAACAGAAATTCTCTACCATTTTGTGCTAAAGTATTATGCATATGATTAATCACAAAGTTTTATATAGAAACTCTGTTTATATGTCTTATTTGACTAGTGTGAAGTGACCAGTTAGGGAGTTATTTCTGTAGACTCAGTGAATGAGAGTGACAACATGAACTTGAGCTGGGGCAGCAGGGATGGAAAATGAGGAAGTTCTGTGCTCAGTGAACAGATAACAGGCCTGCAGGTAGAAGGTAAATCCAAGAAGGAAAGAACAAGACTATACTGAGGCGAAAGGACAATTACTGACATTAGAGTGCATTACAGGCAGTGAGTATAATTAAAGAGGAATCTGTGGATGCTTGGATCACCATTCTTACCTGTGATTGCTTCAATTTTCTGTCTTAGATATGAGACATTTCCCTAATTTGAGGTACAGAGAGGTGAGGTATAAGTTGTGAAGAAAATGCCAAGGACATGGATTGTCTGAGGGGAATATGGATGAGAACAAATAAAAAAAAAAAAAAAACCTTTAAGTAATTGCCTACTGTGGATTTGTAAGAACATTAAAAGATCTATTTGGCTAATTGATATCCACCAATCCCAAGCAGCCAGTAAGGTTAGAAAGAACACAACAATGGATTGATAAATGAAAGTAACATGGAAAATACTTGGATTCCATGTCCTTGAAGCACTGATAAGCATGTGACTGAGGTGATGGAAGTGATATAGGTTAAGTAGAGAAATGAAGGATCCAAGAAGTGCTGATTATCTGGAAGGCAATGGAAAAGTCAAAGGGCCCTTCGCTCTCTGTAGCCAGAGGACCTGGGGTGAGGACATGAATAAAAGCTAGGATTATGCAGCATGGCATTAGGTATAGGGCTCTGACTTGATATAGTTCTGATTTCTGGATAGTGATGGGGATTGAGATGGGAATTGTGTACTGCTCAGGGGTAAACTGTTTAGAACAAATCAAGTTAAGAATATCATGTTGGAATGATAAGAACTACACATTGAAGTCATCTGTGATTATGTATAAGAAAGAATTAATTGTTGTGCCTTGGGGGAAGAAAGAATTCTTGCAAAGATAGCTAGAAAAGAATAGGAAATCAGTGAATTTGTTTATTCTGAGCTCTGAGCTGTGGATAGCAGCACTATCCATGGTGGCAAATGGCTCATGCCTTTGAATGTGGGAGAGACCTGTAACTTGCGATAGTACTTTATCCTAAATAGTGACCCATGGAAACTGTGAGGAAGTAAGTACCAACAACTATGCCACAATGGACAGCCAATGGACTTCATTTGAGTATATCACCTTAGGTTAAGAGAGTAAAGTGTGGCCGGGAATCTTGTACAGAATTCTACTTAAATGTTTTCCAGCTTTTTTTTTTTTTTTTTTTTCATTCTGCTTTGAACTTTTATTCACAGAAACAAATATGAGCTGCTTTCTAATTTAGGACAGTGGATTGGAATGAGAACAGCAGGCTTTGCAGTAGATAGATACAGAACAATGGGATGGAACTCAGTCTAATTCCCCTTACTCCTACTCTCTTTAGTCAACCTGTCTGTGTGCAACAGAAACAAAGGAAGCCACTGCATCCAGCTAGAAGGGAGGCTGAGATAGGAGAGGGTTAAAAAAATGAAAAGCATGAAGAAGTACTTATATGTGTGCAAATCAGTATGGGAAAATAAGAAATAGAAACCAAAGGAGAAGGGAGAATAAGCTGTCTGGCTGCTTTAAGTGACATGCATGATAGTTTTGGGTATTCACCTTCTTAAAATAATGTCTCTTGCCAATGGATATGGAAGAATGTATCCAACCAGCAAGCAATGCAATGTAGAACCCTTTCATCCCGAATTCTGCTGCTGCAAGGAGCATTCAAACATTCCAAGACACCAAACAGGTCTACATGAGCATCTCATCAACTTAACTTTATCATATCTATTGACTTCATTATAAATGAACAAAACAAAAACAAAAACATGGCCACAAAACAAGAAGAAAAGAAAACAAAATAAGTCTATTCTGTAAAATGCAAATTTGTGTCACTTCTACCTACATAAAACTTATTTAATGCTTCCCTTCTCCTCTAAAAGTTAACCTCAGAACCAGAATTCAAAACTTTATGGAATTCCTAAGTACTTGAGGCTAAATTATGCGTAATACTTTGGAACATGGTTAACGATTAGTTAAACACACCACAGAGCATTTTAAAGTATGCAGCGATTCAGTAAGCCACGGGAATGTGGAGGAGCTTTTGATTTATTATTTATACTTGAACTCCTGAAATAAAGGGATTTTCAGTTCCGGACATCTTCACTTTTCTTCTGGGGCCCATGGTTATGAGAAGAGGGAAGGTGGAGATGATTATCAGTTTAAGGTGGGGAAATGTCTTTATTAAACACCAAATGCACAGATGGCTCATTCAGTAAAACAGGAATTCAACCAATGGGCATTATGACATTTTACCTAAAAGTAATTCACGTATTCAAAACACATAATACAAACACAATCAAATAATATATTCAACAAATATTTTGTACGTGTGTGTGTGTGTGTGTGTGTGTGTGAGTTTGAAACTTTCATACAAAGTGAAATATCTTGACACATCTTTCACTCAAAGATCGATCAATCCTTTATCCTTTACCTTTGCCACTTATAAATGCTACTTGACTTAGGCTTTATCAAAAGACCTTTACCTAGGTAAGAAATCACATGAGGTGAGCAGAATTACTAGCAATATTTCAATATGACTTTTGAATTTTTTTTGTTACTAAAAGGAAAATGACTTGTCAGTAACTCTACAATTCTCATGTTTGTCAAAAAATAAAAAGATTGGCCATTTTAGACTTTTCTGGCAACTATTGTTTTACATACCCTTTAATCATCTCTTTCCTGTTTGAACTCCCTCCAATTTGCAGCATCTATTTTGGCATGCTGAGTGAAAACTGGTGCAGTGTGCTGTGAAGGTCTTGGCCTGTTCTGAATAGCATAGTTCCTGTGTCTTATTAAAACCAGAGTCATCCACAGTGAGTTCTTTCAAGCTCAAGAGTAGCTCAAGTGCAACTGGATGAACCCTTTTAAAAGGAGAGACAGGATAGTGAGGACTCTGCTTGCTGGCCAGAAGAAGCTGCTGAACGTTCCTAGAACGTCATTAGCTCTCTAGACATCTTTGACAGTGTTAGCTCATAGAAAAAGCACTTTCAGCAGAGTGTTTATTTATAGACTCTCCTTCAACAAAGTGACACAGGGCTCTCAAATGCTGCTCCAATCACCACATGATGAACTGCAAGTTAGCTGAGCCTATGGCACTTCTGATTCTGATATTAACTCCAAAGAATCACTTCAGACATGTGTATCTGCTTCCCCCAAACTGTAGATAAATCAAATAACGGGTGTTTGACTTAGAATTTAGAGATGATCTCCAGCATGGTTTTGTTCCTAGTAGATACAGTCATCAGCTAGAATTTTCTCAAGCAAAATAATTAAGCTGCACAGGAGTACAGCATCCCAGCCTGAGGGGAGAAAGGATCCCAATTACAGAGGGCTTTGCATGTGTTTTCACTCATCTCTAATGGTCTTCTGTGTGCATTGTTTATTATCATGGTTAAAAACAAAATCCAACACAAGTTGTTTACATTCCTTTAACATTCCATTGTCAGACAGTGGAATTGAAAAGAATCCTTGATTTAAATATTGCACGAGTATTAGAGTTTTCAGAGGGTGATTACAGATGGGATTTGTATCTGAGCCGTTTTCCCCAAACAAGTTCTCAGCTGTAGGCCACTTAAGTGCAGTTAATTCATTAGAACAAGAACTTGAGTTAAATACATTAGCAGTGAACTGCTCATCTGTAATAAGGCTGACACTTGCTGGTTATTTCTTGCATAGTTATTATTAAACATATACTCCAGAGTCCTGGCTACAGGAAAGAAAAACAAAGAGGAAGGCAGTTGCAGTTCATCCTTCAGTGTCTGAGCTTGGGAATCTTCTTCCCATGGCACTGGCCTATGTTAAGTACCTCACTGCGGATGCCTTAGAGGCAAGCCATGGTTGGAACACATTGAGAATATTTGAATGTCACCAGCTCAAATCTGAGAAGACTGGAGGTCTAGAGGAACCTCAGCAGAGAAAATGCATCTGTCCACTTACATGTAGAAAGTCTACAGTGCATTTTCATGATTGATGGTTGGTATGGGTAGACCCATCCCACAGCAGGGGTAGGGTACTCCTGGGCCAGTGGTTCTGAGTTCTATAAGAAATCAGGCTGAGCAAGCCATAAGGAGTAAGTAAACCAATGGGCAGCATTTTTTCCATGGCTTCTGCCTCAGATCCTGCATCCAGGTTCCTGCATCAGCTTCCATCAGTGGACCATGACCCAGGGTATGTAAGTCTCCCCCTCCCACATTGTTTTGGATCAATGTTTTATCACAGCAATAGAAATCAAAGGAAGACAGGCTCTGAGAGACCAGGAATTATTTTCTGCTCAGTCCTCAGTGTCAAAACCAGAGACTGGTATATACTGACTGTTCAGAATTTACTAGTTGGTTGAATCAACTCTCATTTTTGTGCATTGGAAAATAGCAGTGTAGTGGATATATCTTCAGAGATAGAGAAAGCTTCATTTGAACCCAGGTCTGAAAATTGCTATTTATGTGACCTTGGGCCAGTCCAAAATCATTTGTGAATTAAATTACTTCATTTTTCAAATGGATCACAAGTCTTAAAATAAGGATTGGTTAGCTTAGTCAATGAAAGTGTCAAATCCTCTTTGATAATATGTGTTAAGAACAGTACTTCCTCCAATGAGTAGCATTAGTGTAACTGTAGATGATCTTCAACTTACGACAGTTTAACTTGATGGTTGTCTTTCTCAGACACTGGCATGAGACTATGTTCATTAGGTAGTTACTTTTTTCACACTAGTGATATACCGTGTGATTTAAAGGTGTTCTATGCATCTTTAAGGCAGGCAAAGCTCACATGGTATTTTCACTTTACAGAGGGCATGTAAGAGCATAATGCCACTGCAAATTTGGGATACTTTATATTAGGACTTAGAGGTAGATAGATAATGTTGCCCCAATAGGGGTCAGATTTTTTAGATTGTGAGGGAACCTATGAGAGACCAGTTATACATCATGAGTTCAGTGGCTTGTCTCAAGTAATTCTTGTGTTTGGATTATTCATCGAGAACAAATGAATGCCCAGGTCAACAGTTCTGGCAGTAATGTGACGAAAGACAGAAATTGATCTCATGAGTGGTGCCACAAGTGTCATGAGGCACTGAGCAGCCCTTCTTCCCACAGAGTTCTGCTTTTCACTCAAGCTGCCAAGGGCTTTTCGGTGGAATGCTCTTAGTTTTGGTTTGGTTTTCCCCTAAATCTAGCATTATCTTCTTTCTCTATGTTTGGAGTTGAGATATGACATTAAATCCTATTTTAGAATGTATGGTTCCTAGCCCAATGTAAACCATCAACATGGATGTAACATAAGGCCCATACATCTCTTGGGTAGCCTTTTGAATTGTTTGTAGTTGATTTTTGTAGATAATGTTACTGGTGGATAGAGCAGCCAAGTCAAAGGGCCTGAAGTTCAGCATCATCTGCTGAGAATCAATTTGATTTGTTTCACTTGGAAAAATGAAAGCATCATTATTTTGTTCCTACTACTTGTAGAGTGTATTAAAGATATTCATGAACTTTTTGCATCCCTGTGGGCCTACTGGTCCCTTCAGTACAGTTTCTATTAAGGAGGTACATTTTATATAAATAATTTTATGAAATGCTAAGCTTCATCTATGTTATGAAGAAATTGTGGAATAAAGTATTTTATATCCTAGCAGTCAGTTTATTAAGTTCGTGAGTTTTAAGATTCCGTCCTCACCACTGTGGTAGTATTGCATGTGCATTACATGTGTAAGATGGGTATGCCAAGAAGACACAATGTGTAAGCACATAATCCCTGGTAGTGGGAAATCAGGGTAGATAGGAGCCCAGATGCCTCTGGGTCTGTTTTCTCATGCTGTGTTCCAGGGTTTCCCTGGAAGTATTGTTATTCTACAATCATCCTACAAAAGGTGGTGAAACCCAAAGCAGGCAAACAGGAGTGACAGCCTTAGAGAAATGCTGAAACTAAATCTGCAAATATTTTTTGTAGAAGTTGAGGAACAAAACCAAAAATTTTCCTATGCTACACACACACACACACACACACACACACACACACACACACACACACACACACACACACACACGGGGGTAGGGGATGGGAATGGACATAAACATGTAACAACTATCACTGAGGTCTGAAAACCACTGCTTTCTGTCCCCAGGACATGGCTGCAGCTTCCCACCTGGCAGTCCAAGCTTCCCTTCTACTTTAGCCCCATGCAGTATATTCATGAAGCACTGTGTTCCTGTTTTAGTTTTCTTTTTTTTTTTTTTATGATACTTTCTTAATTTAAATTTGAAACAAGCTTGTTTAACATGCCAATCACCTGTCCCCCTCCCTACCCCCATTCCCTTTCTGCTCTCCAGGGAGGGTGCTCCTCCTTCCTTGGAGGAATCTTCACAGTTTGACATATCACTTGGGGCAGGGCCTAGGCCCTTCCCATGTGTCTAGGCTGAGAGGGATACTGTGTTCCTTCTCAGCATGGTTTTTATGTTTCTGTTTTCTATGATACAGTGTATGCCAGTCTTCCATTCTTCCATTTTGTTTAGTTTTGTTTTAAAAGTGACACAGACTGATAGCTGGGAATCCAGCATTGGACTGACTCAGACCCCCTGAACATGGGTCTCAGCTAGAAGGCCTGGGCAGTCTAAGGGACCTCAGACAGTGGAACCAGGATGTATTCCTGGTGCACAAAAGGACTTTGGGGGCACATCCCCCATGGAGAGATACTCCCTTAACCTAGAGACAGGAGAGAAGTCTTAGTCCCTACTCCAAATGACTTGACAGGGTTAGATGACCCTTCCTACAGGGCATCACCCTACATGTGGTGGGGGGATGGGAAGGGAGGGTGGTGGTGGGCATGAGAGGGTGGGAGAGAGGGAATGAGGGAGGGAGGGAGGGACAGGGAACTGGGATCAATATGTAAAATAAAAATTAAAAAATGAATTAATTAAAAGAAAGAAAAAAGGAGGCAGGGAGAGGGGGAGGGAGAGAGAGAGAAATGGAAAAAAGGGAAGGAAAAGGAAAAAAAGTAACAGATGGTTCTGTATGGTCTGATTTTGTCTCTTCTATGACCTCATCCCTTATAGTTCTCCTTTCTGCACAGTATGATCCAGATCCAGCTGCATTTTCTGCAGCTCTTACACACACCCACACACACACACACACACAGGCACTTGCACATGCACCAAGCATGCTCTCCTCAGTACCTCACCCTGCTAACAGATACTCTATTCTAAGATCCCCATGTGATTTTTTTTCTCTCTCCAGTGTTATATTTCCACTGATAGTTAATTTACCTAACCTGTCTCCCCAGTAGTCATAAATCATCTTTCTTGCACTTCTTCTTAGCTATTACAATATCATCTAACAAACTATCCTTTCCAGAAGAACACAAATTTTAAAAATTTTTCATTATCACCTATAATCCCACATTGTTCATATCCAGCACCACCTCTAACACTCAGCAGTAATCCAAGGGACAGCCTTTCCTGTCTTCCCCCTTACCTTTCTGGGATGCTTTCTCCTCTCCCTCTCCAGACTATATGAATCCTGTCCTAACTGCCTTATCTTTGCTAATCAGGACATGGTTACTGAGAAGCCCGTTTTCACCAACTCAGCATTATACTGATCCTCCTTCCTTTGAGCTCTCTCCTCTCCTGGTTCTAGTCCAGGCAATATTATTATACCTGACTCTGTGTTTCATCTTCTTCCATCTCCTTCATACACTCATCTCTTGCTTTTTCAAATACTCCTTCAGGAACTGTATTCACTTTCACTTCTCTGAACTATGCTTCCACAGCATGTGGTTCACATGTTGTTGGGCTTCCTAGCCCCAGACATCTGACAAAATATTCTACCTCAGAGAAACGCAATGTTTTTGTAAAGGGCATAAGATTGCTTTCTATTTGTACAGTAATAAGTTCTAGGGAGAAACAGCTGAGCTACATGAAGAACTCTGTTCTGATATTCGAACAGTTATTATATTCTCTTTAGAAAATAAAATCCACTTTTCCACATGGGAAGGAAATCCTAAGATGTTTAAAAAAAAAATCTTAAAAAGCTCCACTGAGACTTAGCAACTTGCCATGATACTCTAAATTATTTCAGAATATGTAAGGCATTATAAAACACCACAATTTATATGCTGCTGCAAGTGTCTCTCAAAGCATTTGCCAATTAGTTCATTTCTGAAGGTAAGAAAAAAATGACTGTATCTGCAAGCTGTGTGTAAAACAATATCCAAGTCAGTCATGTCTGATAAATATGACCATAAGAACAGTTCCGTATTTTCTGATATTTTGAAATGTTTATGATTTCATCAAGTTATTACATAAAGAATTATGCACATAGATTAGTACTTATGCAAATTTAACTTAATCCTTTCCATTTTTTTTTCTGAATTAATCTGCTTAACGATGTGACTCATACTTTCCTCAAGGGTAACACAGATTGTAGCTGTTTCTATCAATTCGTCCATGTCTCTCTCCTCTCATTTTGAGACATGCCATTTATGTCTTTTGAGTTCAAATCTGTCTTCTTATGTTGTTAAAGGCATACTTATACACACAAATCCTAAACACTAACTCTAAAGGAACAATGGTCACAACAGTGATTTTCTTCTTAGAACAAGAAAATTGGTATTTAAACAAAACAGAATATTCTCCCAAATATACTCTGTAGTATAAATAACATAAACCTAGAAACAGATATTGGGGTTCAAGCTGAAGATCAGAGAGCAAAGTAGCCAAACCACCAGAGAGCTCCTACATCTATCAAGGGTGGGACAATCTTGTCCTCAACGTGGCTAGAGACTAATTGCCCTGTTTGAGACCCTACTCCTATATTATATTCCTCTCTCGTGCTGGGATTAAAGGTGTGTACCACCACTGCCTGGTCTCCATTGCTGTGACTGACTAGTTTTGCATTCTGATCCCCAGGCAAGCTTTATTAAATCATAAATAATATATCACCACAATACTCACATTGAATTAACAGTGCCATCATACAGCACCCAAGTCTAATTAAAAGAAATTCATAAATAAACTCAAATAGAGCTTACTTTGTAATTTCTGACCCCCCCAAAGAAAACATTACATACACAATTACTCAAAAATCTTTGTTAATTTTCTATTTTAAACATTTTCAAGAATATATGTATAGTATTAAAGATATCTCTCACATAAGTCATAATGACCTCTCCTTTCAATTTTGGTATTATCACAGAGGGCAAAGCAAATTTGTGGCTTTGCTTTTGGTTTTTATTGGCTCTATTTTTAAAGCAGTGGTTCTGACCCTTCTTAATGTCACCTCAGGTTGTGGTAACCCCAACCATAAAATTACTTCCATTGCTACTACAGACCTATAGTTTGCTACTGTTATGAATTATAATATAATATCTGATATGCATGCTAGTTCATAATGTGTGGGTCATGACACACAGGTTGAGAACCACTGTCTTAAAGGTTCCTGGTAAGCTGTAATATTCATCACCTGGACTAGAAAATACACACCACACATAGGCACATGGTTTCAGATTAGCAGGGCTTCAGGAGCAGTCTGACCCATGTGTCTATGACATTATCCTCTTTACTCCTCACCAAAAGATCTCCTTGTGGAAAGTGTTCTGTTCTTATTGCTGCTGTGACCAGTTACTGAAAGTTGAGTGACTTAATAAGTTGCAAATCTCTGGGTCAGGAGTTAAGGACCTCAAATCAAAGCTGAGCAGTGTTACATTTCTTCTGAAGACTAAGGGAACATTTGTTCCTTGCCTTTGCAGCTTCTAGATGCTTCCCCACCTGTATTCCTTGACTCCTTCTAGTAATGATATCACTGATGCCTTTTCAGTACTCTGTTGCCAATGGGCCAACATAGGTGGCTCAGATTAAATGTGCTCATTTTACCATTTCTAACTTCATCATATCTGTAGAGTTCCTCAGGCAAACTAATGAAGCATATATATGCACAGATTTCAAACACTGGTGTAAAGGCATTATTCTGCTTATCACTGGTTATGATCTCATGTAAAAGGGGAGGGAACAAAACAATGAAGGGCTTTTTTTAAAAAGTAGTACTGCACTGTGGTTAAGATCATGAACTCTGGTGAAAAGTTACTGAATGACAAATCCAAATGATATCAGTTAATAACTACAGAATAGTGAAATTTTTCATACTCTGCCTCTCATATTTTTTAATCTCTCAAAACAGAAACATTAGCAACTCATTCCTCCTATTATTTTGCATGTTCCTCCTATTACTAAATGCATGCATGTGAAGGCACTTAAAGAATTCCTATATTTGCTGTTACTTACAGTCCTCATTGACTGGGGAGGATCAATCCAATCTATACTTGTTTTACTGATAAACACAATAATTTGCACAAGTAACATAATTCAAAACTCATCACATTCAGATTCTTCTGTATCGTTGAACCAATATGACATGGGATAATGCTCTTGTTCACTGTAAAGATTTGTTACTCCTATTGGTTTAATAAAACACTGATTGGCCAGTAGCCAGGCAGGAAGTATAGGTGGGGCTACCAGACTAGGAGGATTCTGGGAAGGAGGAAGGTGGAGAAACGGTCATCATCCAGACATGGAGGAGGCAGATGAGAATGCCTTACTGAGAAAAGGTACCAAGCCATAGGATTAAACATAGCTAATAATGATGGGTTAATTTAAGTTGTAAGAGCTTGTTTGTAATAAGACTGAGCAATAGGCCAAATAGTTTATGATTAACATAAGCTTCTGTATGTTTACTTGGAACTAACCAGCTGCAGGACAGGGCAGGACAGAAAGTCTCTCTACACCAATGTCTAGTAAACCCATTTACTATTCTTAATAGTGAAAATTATTAATTACCTTAGCAATACTCTCAATAGCTAAGAGCATTCTTGTTTTAGTAACAGGAATTCTATGAATATAGTTTTTTTCCTTCTCAGAACATGTTATATTTTGATAGGTTCAGAAAAATATTCTGTAAAGGACAAATGTTTTGACAAGATCTCAAAAGTTTGAGGACACTTAGAGAGCAAACTCATAAGAGGGTGGATTTGTCCTGGGCGACAGGTCCAGGTTATCATGTATACCACTTTTTATGATTGTATAACTTTAAGTCTCTAACATTAGTGTACTCAATATTCCCACTTATTGACAGGTTCAGTGTTACTAATGTGTTAATTTTCTCCTCGGGGAAACCACTTCATTTCCTCACCAGATAATCATTAGAATGACCAGATTGAATGCAACCTTGAAGAACCTAAGACCTGATGGTTTTGACTATGAGAAATATATTGCTGGGTCCTGATTTTAAAATACACTTACAAATCATTGCACTCCAGGACCAGGATTATAATAGTATGTGTTTCTCATGAATTTTATAGATTTTTTTAGCTGATATGCCAATTATCAAGCACCAAGAGCTAACTATGTTATATGGAGAACCACTCAGTCAAGCCATGTTGCTGTGAGTCTCTGGTAAAATTAAGATTTCCTATTACAAACTAATACCTCCCTCCTTCTCCAGCTTAAAAAAAAAAAGGAATATAATTGTGAAGAACTGAAAAGAAACACTGAAACTATTTGAGCAAAAGTTCTCATTTAAAGCTGTCTAATAAACCAAAGGGGAAATTTTAAATAAGCAAATGTGATTAGTATAATTAATGTAATGTAATTAATTTCAGGATCTGAGAATAATTCCACAAACTTTGTTTGCTTGCTTGCTTTGTTGTAGACCCAAAATATTTCATTGAAAATATAATGCAATTTCATTTACTCTAAGCTCTTCCCTTTCAATGTTAGATTCTTCAGGAAAATGCAAACAAATGTTTGCCATACATTCAGCAGGCCTTGGTGGCTATTGCATTCTTTCTTCAAAACATTTGTGTTGTCATGTTGTTGCCAGAAGGAGATGGCCTTGTGATTTCAACAGTCTCAACGGCTGTTCTACAGGGAGAGTATGCATATCCCAAAGAGTATGCATATCATTGCTTATTACATTATCAAGCTTCAACTTCCCAATTTTCTGCTTTCAGTGACACAATTTTTTTTAAGTCAGTTTTCAAAGAAAATAAAATGAATTATCTTCCTACAACCATCTCTGTAGTGAGATAGTCCTTCTATGGCACTGACCACGCCCATTGGGGGGTGGAACCATGGGCAGAAGGGACCTGTGGAAGGAGGTCAGAGGGAAAAGTTCTCTTTCTTGCTGGCGGGACTCGGACAGGAGAGCATCGGGTGGAATTTCCTGGTGTTCATCTGTCTCGGTTGTAAGTTATTTCTCCCTGAATAAACATCTATTCGGCCTATTTATCCTGATCCTTATTTAACCGAGATACATCTCTACTATTGTGTTCCTGGGGAGGCCTTGGATGGGCCATTTCAATATTATATTTACCACCATCCTGTATAAAAGGAGGACAGTAACACGAACAAAAATGGTCATTGCAAAACAATGGTAGGCTTTGCCTGCAGCTGTTAATTGTTAAGAATGTTATCTCTGACTACCAGTCAGGAAGATCTCCTTTGGGAGGCATATCTGTGTGCTTTTCACTATTGGCTTGCTTCTTGCAGACTGTATACTTGTCTAGTCCTTCATCAAGCAACCAGCTATGAAACAAATATTCCTTTTATACTTTTCTGTACCTCTGTATTGCAACTCTTCTAAAGTTTTAGCTATTTCTTTCTTTCTTCTTCAACGCATGAGTAGCCCTCAACTTAGTCAATCTTGTGGAGTGTCTGCTTTGTCATGAGAGATTTCAAAGAGTGTCTCATAGTCCTCAACTAACCCTATGAAGGAGATGCTACTGTGTTATTTCAATGGTAACTAGAGCTCAGAAATATTAAGGAAGCTGCCTAAAGTAATTCAATGGAAGTGTCCATGTCAGGACTTGAACCTAGCATGCCACTAAACACCTCATAATGTTTGGAAGACCAGGGTGTTCAATCGAGGATATGGACTCCAAGAGAGCCAATACTTTAAGCCATCTTTGGCCTCATTTCGACAGACAGAAGTTAATACCATAATGCTTCTGAAACAATTCCTGCCTTTATTACTAATGAAAAAACAAACAAGGCTAATATCGGAACCTCATTCTCATTTAAGATGAGACCAAAAAGATTCTCACTGTTTACTTTTTTTAAAAAGCATCCAAAAATAAATTGTAAAATCCATAGAAAACAGTAATTATACATGGTCTCATCAAGTGCTTTAGAAGAAGGCAGTTAAAAGGCAAATTGAAAGCCAATCCTACAATGAGATTTTTCCCAGCCAGCATCAATAACAAAGACTGCACTCCCTCAGAATCCAGTATCCTGAATCCTTTCTTAAATCCCTAGCCCAAAAGGGAAAGTAAGACAGTGACATTTGAGGCTGGAGAGATGGCTCGGTCATTAAGGAGTCTAAATCAGCTGTGTTCTTGATTCCAGTGTTAGCAGTCATAGAGTAGTTTCACCTACTGAAGTGTTAGCATGGAAGTATCCATCAGGACAATGTAAAAGTGTCTGTGAACTCACAGGAAAACCTCACATGCACCCAGATGGACCACAACATGGGCAAGACCTGTAGTCACTTGTTCCAATTTCCTTCCAATTGTTTAGTCACAACTCACTCTTTTCTGTTTTCCCTGTCTTCATCATTGTCTGTCCATGTTGTCAAATTGCCCAGACCCCTTCTAATACTAGTCAAGCTCTTAGATGCAGTTCCAAGACCATAGTTATAAAGACCATTGAAACACTGATAACTCACAAATTACTCTCTCTAGTTACATTCCTGAACATCACACCTGTTCTCTTATCCACTCCCCATATTCCTTTGTATTGACTCTGGTCATGTCATTTGTAAGGAACCTTAACTGAAATTCCTGATCTCCTCCTCATCCAAACATTCTGTGTCACCTGGCTACCCATGCTTAATATACTGAGATGTTCATCTGTCTCTGAAGTGTACCTACAAATCTGGAGGGCTCCTTTATTCTTCCCTTTTTTTATCCCAGCACACAGCTGATCACAAGCAAATACCATTGACTCATCTATCTAGAATCTATTCCTCTGTTCCTGTGTTATAATCTAATCACCATGCCATTGGCCAGGAACACTGATGAGATTCTTATAAGAGATTCCTAAACCCCACTGCTTCTGTCCTGAATCCACTTGTGTCCATCCCCCAAGAAAGTAGAAAGACCATCCTGTTAAAATATAACTCAGGTCATGTCACAACTGCTCAAAATCTTCAGTTCTTTCATATCTCAAAGCGAAAAAAACAGGCTGCAGCTGATACACTCGCCTCCCCCTGCTACTTTTCAGTTTACCTCATCTCACACTGCTATCCAGCCACGGGTTTTCTTGGTAACCTTAAACATTCTAGGCACTGGTCTCTTTACAGTCCTACCTGAAATATTCCTCCCACTGTCACATAGCACACGCCCTCATCCCTTCTTGATCTGTGTATTCTGCTCAATGTAAGCATGGTTTTCCGGGCATCTATAAATGTGTAACCTCTACCCACACCCCCACACACTCTCTGCTATGCCACCTGCCTGTTTTATTTCTCCCACAGTACTTCTCTCCATCTGGCACATGGAGAACTCTTAACTGATTTTACATATGGAGTTCTCCTCCCCTGAGTGTGTGCATGCTCTGGTGGGTGGAGATGGAGGCTTTCATTGTTCATTCATTTTATATTCCAGCAATCAGCACAGTGCCCTGGACATTCTAGGGATTTAATTATATTGTTAGATATTGATTATAAGATGTGTATTTTTTCAAACCATGGTTGATGAGGACTCTAAATGTTACATTTCATCAGGTCTTGCATATTTGTATTAGCCATTATTTTATCCACTGAACACCCAACACATATTTTCAGTTATCTATTCTATATTATGTACTGTAAGATATCAGGGATGTTCACTGTGTATAAGGACATGTTCTTTTATTTTCTTGTAAAATACACAGGAGAAACAGACATTACTGATCTAAGCCCATAGAAAGTATTATGAGTGTGTATGTGTGACCTAAGTGTATTGTAGAAGTGAAGACAGATTTCACAGAATGCTCAAATCACCTAAAATATGTTGACATGCTTGATATTTTTATAGTATTTTAAAATTTCCTTTTGAAGTGAGACCAAAAGGATGACTATGGAAGTCATTTCAGATTTAAAAAATGGGAAGTATGCAAAGGCCTGAAGGAGAGGGGGTGGGCAATGGAAAGAGACAGAGATCCATGTGGCTCAAGAGGCACATAGAATCTGGGAGGAAGAATATTGCAGTAGGAGACCAGATGTTTGCAGAGCCTTATAGAACATTCTAAGAACTTGGTCTTTATCCTAAGAATAATGGGAGAATCCTTATTACTTAAGCAGGAAGAATAACTATCAGTTTACATTCTGGGGAAAGGTATTCAGAATATGATAGGAAAAGGGCTTGAGGAAGAGTCTGACTATATGTGGGATAATATTTTAAGTTTACAGGAACCTAATCATATTATTAGTTATGATTAACATACATTTCCATATGGAGATAACTTATGGAATTTCCCAGGAAAAACAAAATTCAAATCCTATAATACACTAGCAAGCAACACAGAAATGTCTGGCAGCAGGATTCCACCAACCAAGTGACAGCAGGGGCAGGATGAGCTGACATGGGCCCTAGTGTGGGAGCCAGGAAAGGAGGGGTGGAGTTTAATCAGTTGGCTTGCTCATGGCAGATCACATTGTAAGTGCCTTTCTGCTCATCTGAATGAGTAGTCCCTACCAATTAAAACAATCAACAAATGGATTCATGACAAATCCTCCTTATATTTTACCCCAAATCTAGGTACTGAGTCCTTTAAGTATAATTGTGAGTGACACGCAACTGAAACAGGGTTAGTAACCTTGCCAGAAGGTGCAAGTCCTGTTATTTAAGTACTTTCTAACCAAGTATTTACTGGTATCTTGCACTGTGTGAATATTTGCTATGGGGTACGACAAACACATGAAGTGCAGAACGATGTAGACACTTTCATAGCAGAAAGTAAAAAACCATCAAAAAAAAAACATAATTGGTGAAAACAGCATAGACTTCATAGGGAAAACACCATCAGAACTAGTGGGTAGACACCTACCACTACCAATAAATAAATAAATGAAATTTATATGAACCATCTTATACTTCAGCTGCAGCTTCAAAATGATTCTGACAATTTCTTAGAGATTTGAATACTTAGGAGCAATGGAAGATCCCTTTCTGCCTCTGCAATATTTGCCATGAAAGAAAAACGAAACTGCTGGATGGTCCAGGTGATGCTTTAGCTTTTATAATGTCTTTAGGGATGACTTAATTGTTAAATGGTTATTTTTCATATTTCAAGTTTTATATTTATTTCTGTTTATGTATGTGTATCTGTGTATATACATCATGAGCTCAGTTGCCTACAGAAGAGGGGGTTGGATCTCCTGAAGCTGGAGTTACAGGGTTTGTGAGCCACCCAATATGGGTGCTAGGAACCAAACTCCGGAAAAGTTGCAAGTACTCTTAACCACTCATCCAGATCTCCAGCCCTGACTTTAATTCTTAAAGGATCCTTTTCTGGCATTTATTTTGTGTTCAGGGTATCTGTTTTTACTCTTTCCTATTAACAGATTCCTTTACCAGACAGTGATCACTTTTTTTTATTGTAACTAAAATATAAAATCTTGTCACAATTAATTATCTTAATTTTACAGAACACTTATAAACTTAATATTTTCCATCCCAGAAAATTATACATGACATATGACTGTGATGACTCATTAAATATGTAAATATTATTAAAATGACAGTGCCTTTCATAAAGTACATAAGTGGAAGATTATAAAAGACAAGATGATTTCAGAATTTCCAAAGAAGTAAAATTCTAACTTCTTATTCTCAAAGCATAAAGATTGCTTCCCTTAAGAAATTGGAAACTGTAGCAGAAGAATGGGAATTTAGATATGTTAACTTAGTACAAGAAGATATCAAAACAGAGAAATGCAAGAAATATGCACAAAATGAACCACAGGAGCTGTAGATAGCATGGGATTGGCACAGAGAAGGGCAACAAGAACAGATTCTGAGTTTCTGAGTTTTGAGGAGGTGGGTGCAAGTTTAGATGGAGGCCACTGAAAACTTCCAGGGTGTACAAAAGAACAACTATACAGGAAGAAACCCAGGTACTGTCTAGATCACTGTCACCAGAATCCAGAGAAGGAGGAAGAGCTCAGGTGTGTGTGTGTGTGTGTGTGTGTGTGTGTGTGCTGAGCACACAATACATATTTTAATATCCCAAGGAAATTGGTACATCAGATATTGACTCTGAGGAGGCAGGAGCTCAATGGGCCCAACAAACAGTCTAAGAGTCAGTGACACTCTGGGGTACTGATTTGAATTCATGCTATGGAAGAGACTACAGACGTACATGAAATCTACAGGCAGTCTAATGGGTAACATTTCTTCCTGCCACACACACCTGTGCTCACATATTATAGTCAATCATGAGTTTTCAGACAGCTGATACTATAACTATTAAGAGAAATGGGAAGAGTGTCAAACTCTCTTTGGCATCGTAGAAAAATTGAGGATGACAGGAAAGCAATTGGAATTTTCTGTCTGTCAAATTTTATTCAAAAGGCCACACGCTCAGTGGAACCCTTGACATTGCAGTGGACTCACAGCCTTTTGAATTTAATAATGCTATATTTTGCTATCTTTATAATGTTTCATGCAGTGCTCCATTCTCAACATATTATGTTTATTACTTTCCACCTACGAAACAATAGGCATCTTAAGTAGATACCTGTATTTTGGTCTTTACTGTACCTATCATAACACCTACTACCCTCCCCTCCACAGTTTATACCTTGTATAAAAGTTTGTTGTATAAACATATATCCTCAAATAAACAATAGACTAACAGCAGATAATGTGGCCTTTATTATATAATTTTGATTTCTGCTTATACCAGTGGTTTGTATATAATTGATGTTTCATAAATGAATTGTTTTTTTTCAAGACAAGGTTTCTCTCTGTGTAGTCTGCCTGTCCTGGAACTCGTACTGCAGACCAGGTTGGCCTCAAACTCAGAGATCTGCCTGCCTCTGCCTCACGAGTGTTAGGATTAAAGGCATGTGCCACCACTGCCTGGCTCATAAATGAATTACTGATTAATTAATTCAGAGGATGTTTTTCAACCTATAGCATGTTATTTTTACATCCATTATTGGCATTTATTCATCATACATGGTGATATATCCAATAAAGTTATTTTAATTTATCACATCATGTACTTTGCCCATATTTATCCCATAGCCTCCTTTTTCTCTCATACCCTATCTATCCCACTACCCTAGGAATTTTGCGTTTAACTTTGTGACACAGACATAGACATGTTTTTGTCTGTATAAAAACCTACCAAGAAAAACAAAAGAGCTTCTTCCTATTTAACACATTTTTCATAATATCTTGATGTCCACTTGTACCAATTTCCTGAAAAAACATACATTCATTCTGTATGACTGAAGAACACCCTCTTATTATTCATTGCCTATGCCAACTACATAATGTGGCACAGTGAGCACATTATTTTAAGAAATTGTATTGTTTCCAGTTGAAAATGTAGTGGGGGAGGCACTTGACATTCATATTTTGTTTTTAGCAATGCAAAATTAAATATCCAAATGCATTAGCCGTCAACAAGCACAGAAAAAAATTATTTGTCTTCTTTATTTCTGAAGTCTCATAAAAATAAGATATTGTTTTATAATATACTTGACTCTCTGAAAAGAATTCTATGTCCCAGGAATCCCATGATTCAACACCTTATGGTAATTCTCAGACCATTAATTCCTTTGATTATTTTTTAAAGTAGATGTTAGATATATTTACATAATAATTATATATACATTCCAGTAACATAGTTATTTATGTTCTAATATGATTGCTATTTAAAGCAATACTTCATAAACATTAATTAAATTTAACAGAAGTATGAGGGTTTGAATAAGAATGGTCCCCAAAGGCTTACAGGCTAGAATGTTTGGTCCCCAGATAACAGACTGTTTAGGAGTGGTTAAGAGATGTGGCCTTGCTAAAGGAGGTGTGTCACTACAGATGGGCTTGGAGGTTTCAAAAGCCCATACCAGACCCAGTCACATGTATTTACATTCATTCTATCTATCTATCTATCTATCTATCTATCTATCTATCTATCTATCTATCATCTCTCTCTCTTTCTCTCTCTCTCTCTCTCTCTCTCTCTGCAACTTACAGATCAGATTTGTGCTCTTCAGCACCATGCCTACCTCTGGCCATGCTATCCCCATGATGATCATGGAGTAACACTCTGAAACTATAAGCAAGCCCTCAATTAAATGTTCTTTAAAAATAAATTACCTTTGTCATGATGTCTTTTCAATTAAACAGAACAATAACTAAGACAAGTGGCTATGCCTCATGGTACATACATTTAACCAAGCGCTCAAGGTGCTGAGACTTTAACAATGTGAATTTAATACAGCCTAGGCTACATAGAGAGATTCTTCCTCAAAAATAAAGCAAAACAAAATACATTTAGGATCACACCAATCACATATAATTCTACACATAATTTAAAAGTCATAGTTATAATTAGCAGTAATAATAAATGCATGATCATAAAAACATAATGAATATTCAGGCAAAACAACTTAACTTATGTTTTTATATTTTAAATACCACTTTAAGTATAATGCTAAAATGATATGAATATGGTATATAAGAATAACAAATTGCTGAGAAAATGAAGATATTCAGTACTAAAGCTAAAACAGTATAAAGGAGTCAAAGTTCTATTTTTCATCTTACAGAAATTTAAAATATAGCCAAAGTCTAGGTACACAGTGGTATGATCTAAAAAGTCATAAAACGAATCCAGTGAACTAGTGATAATTGCCTCTCCCAAATCTACTAACAAGTTAGAAGTTCATCCCTACCAGAAGCAATCTTCCTGGGACAGTTGATTCTCACACTTGTATGGCTTCACACATCATTCTGTAAGACCAGAAAATATGAATACATATATATTAGTATGTAGTTATACATGAAGTTGTATAAAGGTAGAAACTATAACATAAAAACTATAATGAAAATAAACATGTGCAAATTATAAATCATAGTCACCAAAAACAAGATAGCCACAGTAAGTTCAAGAACCTGTGCATGGTGGCAGAGTAGACAGTGTCAAAATAACTTTATTAAGTATATTTTAAATTTTGTATTGCAATCATGTTTCTCTATTGTATGTTCATAAGTGTGTATGTATGTGTTTGTGCGTGTATGCACACCTGCATTTCACAGAATGTGCATGTGTAGGTCAAAGGGCAGCTTATAAAATATGTTCTTGAAATTTCTGAATTGTGAGTGGAATTATACTCTGGTGAAATACTACAAATATTTATTAAGCCCACAAGTAAAAAGTATATACATTGTTCCCTGAAGGTTAGGGCCTAATTCCACTGTAAATGTGAATTAGATAGGGAGGCTTACTGTTTTGCTTTCATTTAAAAACTTACATAGTAGAGCTGCCTTTTCCTTATGAAATGTGGGCTCCCCTCAAGCCTCACTCTGGTAGACAATTGCTGATTGTAGGTCTATGCAGAACAGTTCGTTCAGCAAGACTGACTCTTCAGATGGGAAGAAGACAGCCCAGGGTGAGCCCCTGACCGTGAGGAAATAACAGTGTGCCATGCTGATCCCAGCAACAGATTAGCTGCATCATTTTTAATCATCTCAGCTCCACTGCAATGAAGAAGTGCCTCTTGCTTTTCTCACACAGAAACCATCCAGGCTGACAACTCCTCAATGCCTTAGCAGGGCTCTCCAGCCCCTGGAGATACCCAGTCATGTACAATGAACTGTAATGGATCTAGCTGCTAAACTAAGCTTGATAATCCCAGCCCTGGAGGCTCCCAGTGCTGGTGAGGCATGGAGTAATTCTACTCTATTTTAGAGTTTGCTGCTGGAAGAAAATCATCTTCATACCCATATCTAAAGAGATCCATGTACATTCACCTGACACCCTCACCTGTATACATGAAACAGAAGACACATGTGTAGACATATTATTCCTGGTCTAAGTAGAGATTCCCCACAGTATAAACAAGGAAATAAATGCCATAGGCTGAATCTGAACAAAGGATGCCTACACTGGGTTATGGGGATTTAAGCTGACAACTTAAAACAAACCAAAAAACATCTTCATTGCATTTGGTAGATATATTTTGAGGACTATATCTTCCCTCCTTCATTTCTACCATTCAGTCATCCACCCCTTATATATCCCACCAGTATCTACACAGATCTCACAGACCTGGCCATGACCCAGACCTGTAAGATTACAAGACTGGCTCTCTACATTACAACGTGATCAATTCAAAGAGAACCACCTGGATGGAAGTGAGGCTTCACAGTATCTATTCATAACGGAAACTGTGGCCTCTCTCCTGAAGGTCTGTTCTCTGGTTTTGATGAAAAATAGAATTACCAAGTAGTGTGGAGTCTCCTGACCAGCACATTCACTCCACCAATCAGTGGATGCTTTCTAAATACACAAGGCAAGAGATTATTGATTGTTAAACCTGTGAGTACCACACTCTCAGACCTGAGACCCATCCTCATAACAAAGATTCATAAATACAACTGCTTCAGGAAACTGCCATTAGGCAGTTTTCTGGGTAGTTCTATGAGTCACTGATAAAGGCAGCCTCAATGGTGCCTCTTTGCTAGGTTTCTTTTAAAGGCTATTCAAAATTGCCACTTTTCTTTCCTCATCAAATTCAAACGTATTAGTAGTTTGATATTCCAAACAATGGTTGATCCCTGGAAATATCCCATAATATCCCATACTCTGAATGTGGGTCATGAACACCCTTGCTCTGATCATACATGCCAAATGAGAAGGTCCTTCTCAGAGAAATATGATTTTCAAAGTTTGTGAGTGTCTTAGTTTAGAGTGTGTTATTTTTGTGAATAGATGCCATGGCCATGACAACTCATAAAGGAATGCATTTATGGCTGGCTTATAGTTCAGAGTCATTATCAGCATGGCAGGCTGCATGGTGACGTGCAGGCTGACATGGTGCTGGAAAGGTAGCTGAGAGTCTACATCTGGATCCATAAGCAACAGGAAGAAGGATTTAGACATCAGATACAGGATCATATATCCACCACCATCCAATTTTCTAGTAACCTTCAATGGCTTACCTAAATAATGATCTTTCTGTAGTGACAGAAGTATTGTACATAAAATAATCATGCTATGTGCACTGGTTTTTGGAGCAGCTTCTTACATGTGGCACAGTTTAGGATTTGACTTTATTGTTGTATGGACCTTGATCTCCTTTTGTTGTTAAGGGAGTTGCATGCAATTGTACATACATATAAGTGTTTAATTGCTTGCTTGTTGATAGATATTTGGAATACTTTCAATTTTTATCTGTTATGAAAACTCTGTTTACCTATAAGCTTTTAAGGAAAATTATCCAGCATAGCAAGTGATATTTTAAATGTCTGCCTACGAGGTTTAAGAAAATGCTTAACTTTTTTAAAGTCATCAAGCTTCTAGTTTCTAAAAGTCGATGTTACAATTTAGTAAGACCAGCCCATGAGTTTATCTATTCCTACACATATCTAGAGATATCTCATTTCTTATAATTCCCTAAATACTAATAATATGCCTCACACTATTAGATATTTACTCTATATTGTTTGGACATTGTATGTATTTGTGTCTTTAATCTTGTAATTGGTCTCTGGTTTTCTTATTTCTATGTATTGAGGTCTTTAAATAACTTAGGTACATGATTACAAAACATCCAGTCACATTCAACAAAATCTAGCATGTAAATTTATTGCTTGAATGGATGATTCTTCTTCTCATATCTAAAGTTCTTGATAAATTCAACCTTATAAAGATTTTTTTCTCCTGTGTACTCTTCCATAAACATCATAGTTGTGGGTCTTATATCTTTGTTTAATATCCAACTAATTAACTTGTGTTGTGTGTGTGTGTGTGTGTGTGTGTGTGTGAAATATAAGTCAATATCCTTTTTTACTTTATTTGTTGTCCTTTATTTTTATATTTTTTTTCTTTGGTGTTTTAATTAACATACAATAACTGTACACAATAATTATATATTTAATTATGAAATTTTCATACCTTTATATTGTACTTTATCATATTAAACCCTATTTCCCTCTTGTCCCCCTCTCATTCCCACTAGTTCTCTCTCTTTCTAACCATGCTCCTTTCAAATTTCCTGTGTTTGTGCATATGTGAGAGAGTGTGTGTATGAGTGTGAGTGTTGAGAGAGTGTGTGTGAGTGTTGATGAGAGTGTGTGTGTGTGTGTGTGTGTGTGTGTCCAAATGAGTTTCATCAGAGTGCTTTAAAATTGTTTGTATGGGCAAGGTTGAGTTTTGTTTACAGAAAAATGGGCAACTAATCAGTGGCTACATCACTAAAGAAAATGTCTCTTCTAACTCATGAACAATTAGCACCATGTAGGTCCTTAAGAGTGCACTTTTATACATTTTCCTCCTTCCATTACAACATGGTGAAAGAGAGGCACAATTTGTGTGGCTCTCATGCCAGTAATCACTGCTTCCTTGAGTTCAATAGGACAACAATTATAATGTTCCCAGAAGACAGCATCCCATAACACCACCCTATTTTCTTTCCCTGGATCTGACAGTTTTTCTGTCCATTTTTCTATGATGATCCATGAGCTTGAAAGGAATGTCACAGATGGTCGGTCATTCTATAGTCATCTACTTTCTGTACTTTGACCACTTAGGCATCTCTGAGTCATAGCTGATCTGAACAGGAAGAAGCTTCTCTGGTCACAACTGACAGCAGTTTTATTCCATTGCCTTAAACATAGTTATTTAGAAGACAATTTGCTGTTTTGCTAAGTGGACATGATGTGCACCTGTCAAATTGCCATTTCTTTTCTTTTCTTTTTAGTAATGAAGGGCTTCATTTCTCCACTGAATTACTTCTGTAGTTTGGTTTTAAAGGAGCTTCTACCCACATGGGTGTTTGATTATCAGCTCTGCAATATGCTTTCTTGATTGGTGTGTCTGCTTGTTTTGATGACTGTGCCTTTCTTATTCTTACAGTTAGATATAGTTACTCTTTTATTATTTGTTCTTTTGTAAAGCTGTTTGGTAAATTATAAATCTTCCATTTTTGCATGAGTTTCAGACTCTAGACATTATTTTTTCTGATTGACTTGTACCATTCTATTTTGGTCATAAAACATATTTTTGTGTGATTGAGTTGAATTAAATTTTGAGACTTATTTTATAGTTCAGAATACTGTATGCCTTGGTAAAAATGTCCTGTTTGTTGAAAAATACATACATTATTTTGAATGAATTGCTTGGTGAAATGTAATTCAATAAATTTGTCTGCAAGCTTGTTCAAATCTACATCTGTACTGATTTTTTTAATATGCTCCTTCTATAAACTGTAACTTGTACTTTAACTGTTTTGTGTAAATTGTAGCTATTGGTTCATACTTTTCATAGGTTAGCTATTAGATAGACGTTCAGGAATATTACATTTTCTTGATGAATTGATCCCTTTGTCTTTATAATATAATCTTTGCCTATAGCTATCTTAATCACTCTGATACCTTTATTCTTGAATCCTCTATTTCACACTTTGTGTATTTAGATTTTTATTACATTCCTTTGAGGTAGAAAATCATTGAATCTTGTTCTTCTGATGATGATGCTCCTGACATTTATTGCCTTCTAAATTGTGCTTGTAGACCTCCTATGTGCAATGAGATTAATCATTTGAATGAAGCAAATGTAATGTGTTTCTATATCCTACTTAACCCATCTAATCTTTGTTCCCTTCCCCCCGTCTACTTTTAAATTAGATTTTTTTTACTTTATTCGCTTATTTTATTTATAATCTATATTTTATTTTTAGTATTTGTGTAGGACTATATATATATGTATATATATATATATATATTTATCTGATATGTCTCTATCAGAAGGTGATATATTTTACTTACAAATGGTATAATATTCCTACAAATAATATAATAATCACATAACTACATTATCATTTCTTCTCTCCTGAATTTTATATACTATTAGAATGTTTTGATTTTATATAAATTATAAACTAAACAGTTATTTTCCTTTAAAAGATTATATTACCATTTAAATATATTTATATAATTTTATGTTCTTTACAATTTGAAAGTCTTTATATATTTATGCAATGTATACTGATCACATCCACCCACCACTACCTCCTTCCAAATTCCCTCAGTGACAAATCCCATTACCCTCTCAACTTCACGTCTTCAGTTTTTCATTGTTATTAATGACCCTGAGTCCAATTAGTGCTGCTTATATGCACATGCATTTGGGTCAGACACAGGAATGAACAGCCTATCAACCATGTCCCTAAAAGATAGTTAACAGTCCTTGCCTCAATAATCTATTGCCAATAACTCCTTCACTACACATGGTGCCTAGGAGTCCCCTCCTCCATTTATGCTGGGATTTTTACTAGCTTCATCTTATGCAGGTCATGCATAAGTAACTATTGTTATTGTGTGCAACATCCATGTCGTGTCTACAGGACAGTATTTCATAGCTCTCCTATCTATCTGTTAGCTCTTGTATATTTCCACTACCCATTCCCCACTCCTTCCACAAATTTCTCTAAGCCTTATATGATGGGAGATTGATATAGATGACTCATCCACAACTGAGCACTCAGTGTTATCTATAATCAGTTCCTTGATTAGTTATGACTCTGCAATACATACTATAAAAAGATGCTTCTCTGACCAAAATCTACAGCAGCACAAATCTATTATTCTTGGTGTGAAGAGAAATGTTTAGGATACATTTGGCAAAATGACCCTTTAGGAGAACAATAACAATGCATCTCCCCTAGGGAATATAATCCCCCAGTCATGGGATTTGGACCATATTTACAGTACAGGCATAAAATTCCTCTTGTGGTACAAACCCCATATCCAATCAGAAAGTTGTTGGGTAACTGCTAACTATCATCCCACTATTGAACCAGTGGGCATATCTTGCCTGGTATATTGGCATTGTACCTCAGAGTTCAATTCAGAGCAAGACTATTAATGTTTTGTTCTCTGAATAGCATGCATAGTGCCTTCTGGAAAAAATGCAAGCTAGCCTTTGGAGAGGGAACTTCCTGGTCAATTATAGAATGGTCAATTGTAGATTATGCTCCACACTCAA
Organism: Phodopus roborovskii; assembly: GCF_943737965.1. Taxonomy (NCBI): domain Eukaryota; kingdom Metazoa; phylum Chordata; class Mammalia; order Rodentia; family Cricetidae; genus Phodopus; species Phodopus roborovskii. The sequence continues at coordinate 23,475,136 of NW_026126409.1, forward strand.
AGTGAGTGGCATTTAAGCAATAGCATCTTCCTGTCTAGTTATAATGGACAACCAAGAGGTATGCTCATGCCTGGCATTAAGGATTTTTATTTAATAATATACCTCTTTCTATGTCTGGATGATATCATTCAGAATAAATGTTTTTTCAGTCTCAGCCATTTGTTTTCAAATGTCATTATTTCATTTTACTTTACAGCTGAATAATATCCCATTGTGTATATGTATCATATTGTCTGGAATGATTTTTGCTCTTTTGTCTTTTTGAAGGGGGCCTACCATGCAGTTCCCAAGTAAATCACATACGGAGGTTTATTCTTAGTTACGAGTGCCTGGACTTAGCTTTGCTTGTCGCTGACCTGCTTTCTTATCTCAAATTAAGCTATCTACTTTTTTCCTCTGTGCTTTTCTCTTTCTTACTTCTGTATCCCTTTTCTTTCTTCCTTACCCTATGTCTGTTTGTGTAAATGTTTGGTACATTTATGCAATGAAAAACATTTTTGCTCTTAACAAAACTAAAATTATGAAATTTGCCATCAAATGGGTACAGCAAAACATAACCATCCTGAGTGAGGTATTCCACATACAAAGACAAATATGGTTGGATTTTTGGTTTGTTTTTCTGGTTTGCTTTTACTTGGTTTGCTTTTGGAATACTAGTAGAAGCCAGAAGATTAGTAACGGGTGATAAGGGTTCTACAAGGGGAAGAACAGAATGAACACAGTGGACTAAAGGGGTGAAGTGTAATGATAGAACAAGAGGCATCAAATGGGATGATCGGTCAGAGGGCAGGGTACAAAGGAAACATGGAGAGGGAAAAATAGCACTCAAGACCTTCTGAATAAATCTGTTTAAACCTACTTATAAAAATAAACTTTCTAAGGTATGTACATCCACATATACAAAATGTGCTTAAATGGAGTTACTCTACAATGATGTGGCAATGTCCTTACCACATATCAGAGGCTAACAAGTGCAAAGTTCAATGCCCATGGTCATTCTCAGATTTAGTACTTTGTAGTTAATGTCCTTTTGTTCTGGATTCTGTGAGGATTTCTTCTTGTCCCCAACTTTCTGGTAGTTGACTATGATTAGCCTGGGTATTTAATTCATGTTTCTTGTGCTTGATGCTCATTAAGCTGCTTAAATTGATAGACTGTATAGTTTTAATAAGACTATATAATGAAATTTTCAGCCATTATTCTCTTTTTCTTGCCTTCCCACCAACATTCCTCTCTATAAAAGACTTTAATTATATTTATATTGGGCCACCTAAAATGTTTTCAGAGTGAAAAGATACTCTAGTCCTTTTTCTTACTATCCCCTTTTCTCTCAGTGCTCCAGGTACATTTTAGAATATTTTGTGTTTTTAGTTGAAATGGAATTATATCACTTGCCCTGTACCTTCCTCCATTCAACCCTCCCAACCATCCTTCCTGAAGCCCATCACAACCCCCGTTTCTCAAAGTGATAGCCTCTTTTTCTTTGACTATTACTGTCACAAACACACACATATGTATTGGCTTATGTGTATGGACAGATATATACACAACCTGCTGAGTCTATTTTCTTATTGTTTTGGGGATGACTACCCTGTACTGAACAATCAATAAGTGGGCTCATCCCTGGGAGAGGCTAATTCTCTTTGTCCCAAGTGTCTCTTTATCAAGTGAGACCATCACAGAAAATCCCAACTGGATGCAATGCAGAGACCAACAGTACTTCAGTTTTGAGAATTTCTCTTATTTCATCTTTAGGGAATTTAGTAATTTCCTCTTTAATGTCAAGTGAAACACTAATCCTATCCTGTATTCTTTCCCTCTGACAACTTAAAATTTCCAATCTACAAATTGAATAGGGGCATCTGTTTTTGTCTTCTAGGACACTATGTATTCTTGAACTTGTGTGGTATAATTATTATGACTGTTTTAATGTTGTTTGCATTAATTCTGAAACTTAAAATATGTGTTCTGGGCAGTTCTCTTTAAATATGATGTCTTTGTTCTTACTTTTTGCAGGCTGTGAGCTTTATTGGGCTGGAATTATTACTTATATATTTTACATGCTAGGCATTTGCTGCTAGAAATAAGGCTATGCTTTGCTCTAAAGAACAGTCTACTTGGAATAATTATTTTTATTAATTTAAGACTTATAAAATGGAATCAAATCAATGCTCAATGTGTTCCACTGTTGAAGATAAACTCTTTTGCATAGTCTTTGTTGCCAGTGTGATAATTTCCACTCTGGCTAAAATGGGCACTATGCCTATCTCTGACTGCAGAACTATTATTTTATTTAATCATTTCCCATAGGTATTTCCAAATTTGACTTGTTTTCAGTATGCTTCTACTGCATAATTAATGGAAGTTCTCTCCAATATTTCTTTTCTGTGACATATGCAGTTTTCTCCCTGACTTGTTCCCTAATTTCCTATAGCATGTCAGACTTGAAGGTCTGTCTCTTCAGTTCTTGGATCTCCCCATCCTTTTCCTCATTTTCTCTTTAATACCTTAATGTACAAGCTTTTTCCATGGAAAGTTGTCTTTTCATATGTTTTCTTCAGTTTTTTTATTATTATTATTTTATTATTATTTCATGCAAGAGTCTAACTATAATTTTTATCATTATCTCTTCACCAAAAGCATAGTTATTGACATGAATTTACTTAATTCTTCATAACAAAAAATAATAGGAAGAAACAAACTGAGTGCTGACCTCTTCCCCTACTATGAATAAAAAGCTAGCAATTTTGTGCATGGCTTACACTTTCCATGTCCTGCTTCTACTAAGTTCCACAGGTAGGCTCTAAAGCCAGATTTTCAGACTGAAAACATTCCTCCTTTGTGCCTTTTCAGGTTGTTTCATTGTAAGGAGTTAATGACAGCAGAGAAGTTGTATTTATAAAAGACCAAGGTAACTGTAACCTTAAACAACCTTCCATTCTGTGGCACACACTAAACAAAAGATTGGAAAACAGGAAACACATGCTCCAGAAATGACACTAAAAAATGAACACATCCAACATTCATGGTATTGGTTTTAACCATATGAAATGAGTTATTCTTTTGGACCCTAATTCCGGGGTCCTGGTGGGCTGGTGGGAGAGCCCTGCTACACAAACACCAAAACCAGGAGATGCAACAAGCAAGAGGTGTTTATTGAATGAGTGCACTCGGGTGTCAGCAATCTCGGGGAAAGCTGCACACCCCTCAAAGGGTCCAGGTTCTTTTTATAGAGAAGACCACAATCAGCATACATGCATGGAGCACAAGGTGATTGATTACAAAGTATAATCTCATGTTTGAGAGGTCACCCAGGTATAACCTATTCTTATTCAAGGGATGAACCACAGAATGACTTGGAAAGTCCCCAGATTGTCCATTGGCCAGGAGTGACCCAGACAGGGCTGTTCATCTGGAATCATTTGTTCCAGGGTTGGGAACCTATTTCCTTGTTGTGGGCCAAGACCTGTGAGAAACTTCTTTCATACTCTGGCTTTCTCTTGGCTGTAACTATCCCTATTTAACAAGATCAGTCTAGCATATAACCACTAGCCCCATCACCATAGTAACCTTTCTTGTTCTCATAATTCCTCATGTTTCCTCCCATGTCAATGTCTATTCTTTATGATTTTCTATATTCTGCTTGTAAGAACTGTTTTCTTACTCCTGTCCCACATCCTTGCTCTGCAAACTAAAACCTTTCAATTCATTAGTCAAAATTTCATACAATTAACTTCATAATTAAATCTAACATTATTGCAGCCTTTTACATTATTTTATTATGTCATGTTGCAAACACACAGAAATGCTACAATAAGTATTGTTATGGCTGGGCAGTGGCATCATATGCCTTTAATTCCAGCACTCAAGAGGCAGACGCAAGCTGATCTCTGAGTTCCAGGCCAGCCTGATCTACATGGTGAGTTCCAAGACAGTCAGGGATAAACAGAGAAACCCTGTCTCAAACAAAAATGAAAACAACAAAATAACTGTAGCCATCTCTTAGCTTGTAGAGTATTATATTAGTGATGAAACATGTTTCTTTGATTTTTTTTTTTAAGTACAAAAGTATGGTAGGGGCTCATGTGCATTCTTCTCTCAATGTCCCTGTCACCTGGGAAGCTTTGGAAATTATTTTCTGTAGATTTAGTGCTCATTAATGAAATGCAAATTTGCCTTTACCTTAGGGGATTTGGTTCATTGTTCCAGTCAACTGTTTTTTCATTAAAATATATCCCATATGATAGTTTGATTAGATTCTACTCAAAGTCCAAGCAGCCTTTGAGCATTTATCTTTAAGGTGAGAAGATAAGCAAAACTAATCTCAGGGGCTTACCCAATACCTTTCTCACAGTGATAAAAACCACTTCGTGTCCCAAGACAAAGAGTCAAATCCACTCATATGAGCTTGTGCAATTGATGTGGCATAGTTAGCTTGCTTAGTCTTAATCTCTTTTGTATCTCTCTCCTGTTCAGTCTTCAGTATACATTTGTGGAACTGACCACATCTTTGGAATTTTTTATTAGTGTGTGTTAACCACACCTAAAGAATTTGATCATGACATTTTCATACACGTATATAATGTATTTTGCATATTTGTCCTCTGTTACCCTTTCTTGTCCCCCTCCCACTCTTGTCATTTCCCTTCCTCTTCCCAACTCTGACTATTAAGAAAAAAATCATTCACAAGTTATAAAAGAACGAGTCAAGTAGTTAAGATCAGCAGTTTCCATAAAGTGTGGCTAGTCACACAGAAAAAGATGCACTGACACAAGTACCAGTAAACAACAGGTGAATGACAGGCAGTGGTGGCACACACCTTTAATCCCAGCACCTGGTAAGCAGAGGCAGGCAGATCTCTGTGAGTTCAAAGCCAGCCTGGTTTTCACGGTGAGTTCCAAGACAGGCTCCAAACCTCCAGAGAAACCTTGTCTTAAAAAACAAACAAAACAAACAACAACAACAAAAAAAAAAAAAACAGGTGGATGTTTCAAAGGTCAAAGGTTTAGTATGTATTTTAAATAGACATATATGTATAGAAATCATAATATATCATTTCTCCATTCTCTTTCTTTGCTTCAGGCCCTCCCATGTACCTTCTTACTGTTACATATTCATTTGTGTGTTTGTCTCTTAATACATAAATACAGTCTTCTCCCTCTATGTGATGTTGTTTGTAGCTACATGTTCTCAGGGCTGACCATTTGGTATTGGATAACAATTGGTGTTATCCAGAGAAGACTGTCTCTTCCCTGCTCAGCATTTCTTAGGAACCTGTAGTCCTTTGTGTGGGCTTGAGGCCTCATGAGCTTTCCACTGTCCTTATTAGTGTGTCTACTGAAGTAGTCCTCCTTCAGGTCATACCCAAGCAGTCATACTGGTGAGGTTTTGTGGGTACAATTTCTAACATTACTAAGAACACAATCTCAAGAAAACCCCTGTTCTTCTGGCTCCTACAATCTTTCCACTTGCTCTTCCACAATGATCCCTAAGCCTTAGCTTCAGGAATTGTGGTACCCTGCTTGGACACCCACTGGGGGAGGGGCGAGAAGATGGAGTACCAACAACTCAGGCACTGGGTGTCAGTGAGTAGCAGAGCACGCCGCAGACTCCACATCAGCAGCCTTAACCTTAAAGCACCTGGTAACCAATATTGACTTTAATGCCCTCACCTGAGGCTCCTTACAGTGGGAGGGTAAGTTCCCCATTCTCTTAATGGCAGGAGACGTACACAAGAACAAAGTCTAAAACAGACAAAAGAAAGACTTGAACAAAAACAGGAAGTATGTTGGACCTAAGTGTAGTAGATGTTCCTACCTAATGCACCAGGGGTACCAGACAGACATAAAGGAAAAGGCAGAAAAGAAGGACATGAAACAGGCAGGGGCCAACTCACCTAACAAGTCATCTAACAAGTCACTAAAGAGGGGGCGCCGAAATGCGAGGCGAGCACGAAGAGGAGTCCAAAAGGGTGATGATAGAGAAAGTGCACCGACTTAGGATCTGCCGATGTACAGCCAACAACAAAAGGCAAAGATCAGGGTCCAAACAAAAAATAGCTGCGGGCCATAGAAAAAAAAGAATATATTCTGATTCAAGCAGGGTCGAGACCCATGCCAGCATGGGATTCACGAGCCCCATATCTAGGTTCCAGTTGTTATGGGCGACCCTGCTCGGACAGCCCTTGTGGAGGGGTGGAGGAGACTGAGACACTGGGAGTCAGTGAGTAGCCAAGCACACTGCAGACTAGTTTATTAAGGAAGTTAGTCCTGCCTTTATACGCCCTCCCAAGGTCCGATTGGCTCAGGCAGCCGACACAGCTGTGTTGTCCTTTCCTCATTGGTGTCTCTGGGTCAGGTGTCTCTTTTGTCAGCAGTCTCTAGGGGTAGAGGCAGGCTTGGCTCAGGGAGGAAGTGCCTGCTGTGCATGCTCATGCAGGCTGGCCTGGGCACCTGTGGCTTCAGTAGGCTGGCCAGTTTCTCCTACAGTATAGATGTATCTGTTCGGACAGGGCTCCACAGTTCTGTATTTTCATTGCTTGTGGTTTTCTGTAATAGTCTCAATCTGTTGCAAAAAAAAAAAAAAAAAAAAAAAAAAAATGTTCCTAGTTTGTGGGTGGGAACTACACTGAACTGTGATATAAGTAGGAATGTTGAAAATGTAGTTAGGCTTATGCTAGTTTAGTAAAGTGGTGGTTGTAGGTTCTCTTCCAAGACTCATAACTTCATTAACCCTGAATAGTTGCCTAGGTTTCCAGTTCCAGGCATGATTTCCCTCATAGTGAGTTGGTCTTGTGTACAATAGAAAGCTGTGGGTGACACAAGGTTTGTGTGACACTACTGCACCCTTTGGGTTATCATGCTCATGCTATTTTTGTAGTTTAGAGGCATCATGGCTGGATGAACTGTTGGTTGCTTCACTCTGGGAGCAATGACAAAGCTTTCATGTGATGTCTAGCCCTGCATTTGAAATGCATGTTGTCTTCGGCAGGACTTAATTACCTTCAATCTCTGGAGGCCAACCAAGAGCAATAGCTATCATCTGCAATGTGTTGGAAGTTTTTCTTGGACAACCCTTACCAACAACTCAAAAGAGGGCATCTCATGCCTAGTGTTGGGTTTTTTTCCAGATTGTGTTTGGCTCATTGTCAACCCAGATAGTAAGAGTTCATTTAAACTACATAACTTTAAGTAATATCTACCCCGGGCAAATGGGTCAAGTGTTTGTTTCTTTGTCTAATCATGATTAAAGTTCACACAACTCTTCCATCATTTCATGGATGCCAGCCCAGACTACTACATCCAGCAAAACTGTCAATTGCCATAAATGGAGAAAACAAGATATTCCATGACAAAACCAGATTCAAACTTGATTCTTTTTTCAATATTTTCCTTGCCAAAGAGCCCAAATTTTTACTGTGATTAAAACAATTTTGAAGTCAGAAAGTAAAAGAATTGATTTTTAAGTACAGATAGACAAAGCAGGATAATTGACTACTTGTATTCAAATGACCATTTTTTTTTTTTTTTTTTGAAACCAGATGGGGGAGGGAGAGACAGCAGTTTCTACAAAAACACTAAGATGACCTAAAAACAACCTACTTGGCATCACCAAACTTCTCTGTGTTGTTTTGTCAGAATAACTTTTAAAACAGAAATGAATGTGATCTTCCTTTGCTCTCTGTAGGTTTTGTATGTGGGTGTTTCCATGCTTGCAAATGTAAATGAATTGTACCTTGGCATAAGTGGAAAGCTTTCATTTGGAAAGTGATTTGATGTATATCAAGACTTTGTGATCCAGGAAGTTAGTCTAAAAATAGTCATAAGTAATCTTCTAAAATCTGAGTCAAATGGTCTCATTCTCTAGTATTCTCTGGCTCACTGTCAATGTGTACAATTGATATCACTAGTATTCACAACTCCTTGACTCTGTCATCTCTTTTGCTTCTTGTTCTCATCTTTTCCTTCTTACCTGTCTAAATTTGACTGTCTCTCATGGTGTTTTATCACTCTCTAGCTTCAATATTATTCTTTAGTGTACCCCCAGAACTAGATTTCAGGGCACAGGCATTCATTCACTGAGACAATAAGGCTGTCATTGGCTCACAACTGAATCTCTTCCCTTGGAATTGCACCTCCACTAAACAAAGTTGATTTGTTTATAGTACTACTACTGCTCAAGAAGCAGTTACATCCAATCACTGGTGATAATGACCATACAAAACTCCAAACATTTATCCACTGGTAAGGATCTCTCAGCAGACCGATGCTAACTTTGTACTTTTAGTGAGATATTAGAGGACAACGTTATTATTACATGGCATATCTCCTTTCTTTCAGCCTCATCCTTCTATCTTCAATACCTTCTCACAGGTTTATTACACAGCTTGCTGTCTTATAAAACATCTGCAAGCATGTGTGCGCGCACACACACACACACACACACACACACACACTTTAAAGTTTAGAGCAGAGAATAGATACTAAGTGGGTGGCCTAAGGAGTTGTTCTCAAAGCGAATTCTGAAGTCAGATTTTGGATTTAGAGCAAATGTCTCTAAGACGGAACAAGAACAACACCATTGGTAGAACTCAGAGTTACAATTCTGGCAGGTAGCAATGGTATAGTTTTGAAATTCCTCCTGCTAGTAAACTGAGATAGGCCATCCATGAAAGACAGTACACAAACAGTAGTTGAGAGTTGTAAGGAACTACAGAGTAGAAAAGCTTCTGTAAGGCAAATGACACAGTCATGAAGACAAAAGAGCAGGCCACAGAATGGGAAAAGATATTCACCAACTCCACATCTGACAGAGGGCTACTTTCCAAAATATACAAAGAACACAAGAAGCTAGTTACTAAAACACCAAATAATCCAATTAAAAAGTAGGGTACAGAACTAAATAGAGAATTCTCAATAGATGAATCTAAAGTGGCTGAAAGACACTTAAGAAAGTTCTTAACATCCTTAGCCACCAGAGAAATGCCAATCAAAACAACTCTGAGATACCATCTTACTCCTATCAGAATGGCTAAAATCAAAATCACCAAAGACAGTTTATGCTGGAGAGGATGTGGAGAAATGAGTATACTCTTCCACTGCTGGTGGGAATGCAAACTCATACAGCCACTTTGGAAAACAGTATGGCAGTTCCTCAGGAAAATGGGAATCAGTCCAATACAGGATCCAGAAATTCCTCTCTTAGGCATATACCCAATAGATGCATATTCATACAAAGACATCTGTTCAACTATGTTCATAGCAGCATTATTTGCAATAGCCAGAACCTGGAAGCAACCTAAATACCCCTCAACTTAATAATGGATGGAGAAAATGTAGTACATTTAGACAATGGAGTACTACTCAGCTTGGGAGGTGGTACATGAAATCTTGAAATTCACAGACAAATGGATGGAACTAGAAGAAACTATCCTGAGTGAGGAAACCCAGTCACAAAAGACAAACATAGTATGTATTCACTCATATATGGTTTTTTGACATAGAATATAGTATTATTACCACACTGCCAGAAAAGCTAGGAGACAAGGAAGACTCTAAAAAAGTCTAAAAAAGACATACAAGGTCCCTTGGAGAAGGGGAAAGGGACAAGATCTCCCAAGCAAATTGGGAGCATGGTGGAGGGGAGAAAAAAGAAAATACAGATTATTAAAGATATAAGATTTGATGCTACAGATGTTTAAATCATCCTAGAAGGATAATAGCCTAGCCTGATTAATCCTCAGTTTACAGCAAATGATGGAAATCTTCCATGGCCACTTGCAACAGTCTTTAATCTAAAGCAGCTGGAGATCAAAGAGAGCTGGTTATCAGGCACAGGACTTTAGTGACAGTGACAGATAATATAAAGTAGAATTCTCAAAACTTGGAGAGTCTGCTACACTATGATTAGCAGCTTTGATGGTAAGTAATGTGGTTTTGAGACTTGAGATGTAGGACTTTGAAATTTTGGAACGTTCAGATTTTCCATGAACATTCTGAGTTACTAGGGTGGCCTTGTCTCTGAAAAAGTTGTTATTCATGTTTTACTTGAAAAGAATCAACTTCCAGGCTGACCAAGATTGTTGGCAGAATCTATTTCCTTGTAAACATGGGATTCAATGATTTATTTTTCATAATTAGCTACATGTAGCTCTTCACTGTGAGAGGACATCTGTGTGTCCGAAGATTGTCTTCAATATGCAAGCCTGGCCTGCCAAGATCAGCAGTGATTTCCCAAGTGCACTCTTCTGCAGGATCAGGTGTAGTGGCACAGACCTGTAATCCCAGCACTTGAAAAACAGAGGAAGGAATAGCACAGCTCACTGAGTTTATCTGTGAAACTTAGCTAATGAAATCTGTTCCCTTCTCCATGGTTTTCCTCAAACAGCAATGCTTACTGTTTTAAAATTCATGACCACAAAACTTAGTGCTGCCCAGAAATCTCATGATACTGACTTTGTGCACTTGTTCATTTCACACTAGTATGCTACATCCTACCTTTCCTTGTTTTTCAACACCCTCCTCTTCATTCTCACTTCCGTGTGAGGACATTACTTCTTACTTCAATGAGAAAATGCAAGCACTAAGAATAGAACTTCCATATGCTCCCAGTATCTCACCTAGGCACCAGCCCATGTTTGTACCTATTAGAATTCATAGCATTTGCACTCCTGGAAAGAGCTATTTCCTACACAAGTGAAATCCTATTGTAGGCATTGATCCCTCAAGGACATTACTTGAGACAGTGTACTTCACTTCAGTGAATAATACTTTTTGCCTCTTTGCTAGGTTTTTTTCCGTTCACATACATATATGATGCATTGTGCTTTATTGTCCCTCTTGACATCACGTTATTACCCAGTCACTGCTTTACTTTCTACTCTTAAGACACACTTCCAAAATGATCACTTCTAAAGCATGATGTAGCCTTATTGTATGGACCTAAAAAAAGAACAAAGGGAAAAAGTGAGTAAGGAATACAGAAGATTCTTGTGTGGATCCTATGGTGATATGTTAATAATAATTATTCAGAGGTCAGAACTCTCTGGTGGCTTGGCCACTTTGCTTCTCTGATCTTCAGTGGCTTTATTAGACCATAATTAATATATCACTGTAGGATCTTTTGTTTTCTGTATTCATTATTCATTTTTCCCGTATGGTCTTTCCTACACACTAAAGTAAGAATACTGACATATCTATGCTGTAGAAAATATAATGAGGGGAGGGCATCATAACTGGCAATCCTGTTACTAAGTGCAACAGAAATGTCTATTCCTAACTGGCACAAGCTTTGGGTAAAGAATAGTGGTTCACAACCTGTGAGCCACCACCCCACAGGGGTTGAACAATAGATATTTACATCACAATTCACAACAGTAGCAAATTACAGTTATGAATTAACAATAAAATAGTTTTATGGTTGAGGGTCACCACAACATGAGAAACTGTATTAAAGGGTGTATTAAAGGTTGAGAGCCACTGGTATATACAGTCACCTATTTCTTGAAGCATTTTATTTAACTTGCTTTCAAGGTTTTATATTGTAGTAGCCAAGGATAATATTCTATTATAATAGAATAGAACTGACACAATAGATGTACAAACATGCTTCTATAAATGGGGGAATTTATTAGTTTAGCTTCATAAGAAGGTCTGGATTGCCTTACAATGGCTATGTTGTACTGGAGAGACAAATAATCCAGTAGGGGTTGAGTCTATAGGGCTGGAAGCCCCACCACGTCCAATCTGAAAACCTAGAGAACTCTGGGACAACTGTTTTTATTCATTCTACAATGAAAGCCTGAAAAAGCTTGTTCTAATATGAGGAAAGGAAAGCAGTAGCAATAGGATAGATGAATTTTCCAGAAAGAAAGAAAAAAGCAGGCAAAGAGCAAACTTCCTCATTTCTAATCTTGGATGCCATATTTAGGATGGGTCTTCCTATTTCAAATAGCCTGATCAAGAGGGAGCATCACAGTAGTGTTCAACAGCTTGCAAATTAGTTGATTTCAAATACAAGCTGAAGATCAGGATTAGCCATGATTATCCGTGACTTATATGATCACAGATGTCCTGTTTCAATGGGTAGTACCTCCATCCCTTCTACCCATCCTGTCATATTTGTTGTGTTTGGACACTAGGGTTTCATCCTTTGGCCTCTTCCTTTCTCTTCTCTGTTGAGACTTCTTTCTCGCCATAAATCCATGTTTTCATGTAACTCTTAAAAATGTTCAAATGTTAATGGCTGTTGGACATATATTTTATCTACATTTTTCCTCAGAGCCACAGACATGAACATAAAACTGTATTTGCAACATCTTTAGGTTTTGCTAATACAATATTACTTTTAAATGAGAGTTATACTTGTTCTTTGAAATTTTCCTATATACATACAATTTGTTTTGATCATATCCATCCCCCTATTTCCCCTCTATGGCTCAACACAGATTTTCTGACAACATATTCACTTAAAAACTTAATGCCATCTTCCTTTATCCTGATTTATATAATTAGTAATATCTATGTGTAAATTAGTGTAGGGTCATCCACTACCACATGGATTGGCCAGAGCACCCTTCACCCACCCCAAAAATGATTCTTTCCTCCTCCAGCTGTGATCAACTACCAATAATTCCTCAGTTAGAAATGGGGCATTATGAGCCATTCTCCCATCCACATTGGAATGTTGACTGGCCTTGCTCTTATGCAGGTCACCTTAGCTGATGTGAGCTCCATAAATAGGATAAGTGACTTAACAAAAGTCGCAAATCAGAAAAGGCAAATGAGAAATAAACAGAGAAGTGAGTGGATTAATAAGAAAGGTGAAATAAACAGGGTACAGGGACAATGGGAGCTATACCAGAAGGATTTAGGTGGGAACTGGATGCCAGTATGTTGAGTGTCCAGTAGCTGAAGCAACTCAAAAGAAGTTGCGACCTTCGGTAAAAGAAATCTGCCACTCAGGAGCAGCCTATAGGAAAAGAAATATCAATCCTCAATCTACTCTTGGGCTTGTGTGTCTTATTGATAATACTTCTGCTGGCCAAGAGCAACTGCAAGTTAGAGACAGGGAAGCCTTCCAGCCTTGTGGCCAGAAGTCAAACAAACAGCAATGTAGGGAATATTAGGTACATTTTCTTTTTTCTTTGTCACAGCTTCTTATGGACTGAGAAGATCAAAAGACTTATTCCAACATCAGCATACATTTGTTGTAAAAGATAAATTCCATTTATGCTAGAAACTGTGTCTATAACTTCCATTTCCCATTGTCTTTTTACCATTTATTTCTTGCCTTTTAAAATAAAAATATTCACTCTTTGGAGGGTTCAGATTTTTTTTTTAACTTTGAATCACTATAGTTCAGATTGTTTTCCTCAAATCAAATGCTAACCTTTAAGAGAATGTCTAAAGGCTACATTCTTTGGCCTGTTCTATTTAGGTGACTAGAAGAAATAGCATTGAAATTTGCTAAAGGCGTCTTTGGAAATTTTGTATGAAATGAGTATTATTTTTTTTTAACAAATGGAAGCAGAGTAAAATCAAAAGAACTGAAGCACCAGCCCTGCTGTGGAAAGATAAAACTCAGCTCTGGTTAAAAATAGCATCTATAACTGCTGATGAGAAGGAAGCACATCTGGTACAGAGAACATATTCATCAGGTGATACTTTGGAAAAGGTGCCTGAAGCATTTATGACACTGTGACAGTGCCAGCATGATGATACCCTTAAGAAGCTAAAATGAAAAACTGGCAGAGCATATTGCTTACATTCTTTAGGGTGAAATGTGAATAGACAGACTGGCTATATGTCCTCTAAGATTGGGACTTTCTGCTTGTCAAAGGGGCTTCCCTCCCCCCTTGTGTCTTTCTTTTTAAAGGGATGGAAGAGGGAGGAAAAAGAAGAAAGTGAGATGTGTAACAGGAAATGTAATGCTGAAACCCTTTGCTTTGTGTGCTAACCAAAAGGTCAATTTAAACGGGACTTTAATGAAAACACAAAGCTAAAAGGAAAGTGTAATTCATGGATCAACACAAGGCTAGAGAAGAGGAACCAGTCATGGCAAGGACCCAATTCTGAAGGGAAAAAGTTCTACAAACTCGGGTGAGGGGGTAAGATATCATGAAAGGATTAGATAATAGGTTTAAATATTCTGTAATTTACAAGTATCGAATGAAGGCAGCTTTGCTTCTCTTCTTCGGCATGCATTTGCCATGACTCTTTTTATAAATACAGTAACATGCAGAAGTTCCAGGGATAGAATATGGTTTTCCTTAGCAGCCTCAGTGCGACCACAGGATAAGGAAGAATTTAAAAGTGATAAACAGTTTTGAGTACAAAGATCAGACTCACAGAAGATAGATTATTTAACTTCAGGACTTTGCATAAAGACATGCAATGAAGATAGTGAGCATAACCCTTTCTTAGAGCCTAACAAACCTGTGGAAGAAAGCAGAGTTCAACAATAGACCTGCATATCAAGGGCTATTTGATTTTTCACACACACACACACACACACACACACAAAAAAAAAAAAAAAAAAAAAAAAAGAAAAGAAAGAAACCTCAAAGCATCCTAATAGAAAAGTGTAGGGACCCGTCCCTGCATTCTCCATTACAAGATGGCGCCTGCATCCGGCAGGCACCGAATGGTAAACAAGCTAGTGCGCAGGCGCTGGGTAACTTTCCATCCCTTGGGCTCTGCCTCTCCCGTGGCGTCATATGGGCTGATGGGCTGCAGCCAATCAGGAGGTGACAAGTCCGAGGCAAAGGTTGTAAACCTATATAAGGGTTGGGTTTTGGATGTTTGGCATCTCCACTCTGTAAGCTTATGCTCTCCCTTTCAAGATGCATTAAAGCTTTACTGTAGAAGGATCCTGAGTGTGCCGCGTCGTTCTTGCTGGTGAGACGGTAGCGTGGGACAGAAAAGGAAAGTCTTTTCAGCAAATGATGCTGTAGAAATTTCATAAAGAGAAAGTAAAACCCCTGTTTCACATTATGTACTATAATCTATTGAGCCAGACCCTGAACCTAGACATAATAGCCACAGCTATAAATTGGGACTACAGAGATGGTTCAATGGTTAAGAGCATTCAAAATGCAGTCTTGAGGAACAGAGTTCAAAACATACCTATAACTACTCAGGTGTCCTGTGCATTCCTGTAACCCAAGATCCAAGTAGGTGGAGAGAAAAGGATTGCTGCTGAGAAAATCTGAATCCCAGATTCAAAAAGACCCCACCTCAAGTAGAGTAATAGAAAACTACACACAACTGACACCTTCTTCTGGTTTCTTTATGAACATGAAAGCACACATGCATGCATGCATGCACACAAACACACACACACAGACACACACAATTATACACATAAATAAATAAGTGAAATTTAAGGCTATAAAGTTTCCAGAATATGATCAAGGGAAATATCATGGTGACTTTGACTAGGCAAAATGTTCTTAGATAAGGGAAAGCAATAAATACAGACTGAAAAATGATAAACTGACATTCATCAAAAAATGTAAAATTTCCCATAGAAAGATATCATTTAGAAAGGGAATAATCAGGCTACAGGCCAAGAAGATATTAGCAAAATGTACATTTAGTACTAGGATATACCCAGTACTACTATTTAACAGAAAGACAAACACCCTAATTAAAAGAGTTGAATCTACCATTTACAGTGAAAGACATAAAAATGGCTAAGAAGCACAGGAAAATGTCTCCAGCTCCATTAGTCATCAGAGAGATGAAAATTAAAGCCTCAATGGCATAGCACCAAACACCCACCAAGCTAGCTAAAATTAAATTTACTGAAAACACCAAATGTTGGTAAAAATGTAGAAAACTTGGAATTCACATATATCATTGGTGAGACTCCAAAATGACACAATTACTCTGAGGAAAGCCTGGAAATGGCTTATAGAACTAAATATCTGCCCAAAGTATGTAATTTCACTCCTGGGCTTTTACCAATGAAAATGAAAATGAGATGCACGCACACACACAAAAGAACATGAACAGATTTTTGCAGTGCTGCAGCTAAAACAATGTAGGGCAATGGGCTGAACCACTGACCCTTATCATCAGCCTGAAAGAGAACATAGGGTAAATCTGTGTTTCTAATGACCTCAGATAACAAATCCCATATGTCAGTCTGCATGGGAATGGAGAAACTCAAACTGATACAGTAGGGCATGATAACTGTGCATGTAGCTACCAAGCATCCATACTACAGCATTCTCTGAATGTGCGTGGCTAAGACACAAGTAAGTGATTGTTCAAGAAAACACTGCTACGTAAGAGACACGGAAAGGAAGATATTTGTCTAACTTACTCAATAAAAAATCTAATTATATCACTCATAGAAACACCAATTAGTCTCAAAACTAAAGAAAAAGTATTTTTTAAATTACAAGATAAAAATAAAGTAAGATGCATTATAACAACAAGCATGAATTAATGATTAAATAAGTAAGCAAATAAATAGATGGAGGCAAAAAAGAAAAAGAAAAAACCAAGCAAGTAAAGAAACACTTACACTGAGATAATATACTGTATTCACTGATGTCTTTGGCTTGTGATGTGATTGGATCCTTCAAGTCCATCCTATGACAAAATACAGTGAATGTGCTTAACCCCAAAACATCACTGCTCAGCAACCCTCTCATTGTAGTACATGAGATGCCTGTCTTGGTGATTATATGACTAACTGGTGTTTCTGGCTCAGTGATTCCCAGCATCAAGAGAGAGTATCACATCACTAGACAGAAAAAAATTAAAGTTTGAAATTATTTTAAACTGAATATTATTTTCACACCATAATAAAAAATGGTAAGACAAGGTTGGCAACATTGTTCAGTAGGTAAGGACAGAAGACTGCAAATCTGGCCATCTGAATTTTACCTCTAGAATCACATAAAGCTAGAATAAGTGAACCAACTCCACAAACTTGCCTTCTCACCTCTGCAAAAGTCCATGGTATGGGTATCCACACACAAATGTCATGGACACACAGAATGATAATAATAAGGATTTTTGAAAATTAAAAGAAAATGGTAAGTCATATAGCCCAGTCACAATAGTTACAATAGCTAGTGATATAACAAGCTTAGATGTCCTTTGGCTAGTGAACAGATGGTGAACACACACACACACATTAGAATTATATTCAGTTATAAAGAAAATGAAATTATAAAATATGTAGAAAATGAATGGAATTTAAAAATATTGTGCTGAGGTAACCTAGTCTTGAAAAGACAAAAGCTGAATGTTATCTGTAATATGTGGGTCCACGGATTGTTTGTTCAGCTTGTGGTCCTCTAAAGACCAGGAAGCCAGGAGGGATAGATCTCTCTGTGTCTTTCTGTCTCTCTCTCTATATATATATATATATGTGTGTGTGTGTGTGTGTGTGTGTGTGTGTATTTTATTTAAATTTTGAAACAAGTTAGTTTTATGTGTCAAACCCAGTTCCCTCACCCTCCCACCCTCCCCTATCACCCCCACCAAACCCCAGCCCATCCCCTTTCTGCTCCCCAGAGAGGGTGAGGTCTTCCATGGGGAATCTTATCCATCATATCATTTGGGGCAGGGCCTAACCCCCCCCCCCATGTGTCGTGGCTTAGAGAGTATCCCTCTTTGTGGAATAGGCTCCCAAAGTCCATTCATATACTAGAGATAAATACAGATCCACTACCAGAGGCCCCATAGACTTCCCAGTCCTCCCAAATAACACCACATTCAAGGAGTCTGGGTGGGTCCTATGCTGGTTACCCAGCTAATAAACTGGAGTCCATGAGCTCCCCCTTGCTCAAGTCAGCAGTTTCTATGGGTTTCTCCAGCCTAGTCTTGACCCCTCAACTGAAGAATGGATGGAGAAAATGTGGTACATTTACACAATGGAGTACTATTCAGCAGAGAGATGTCTTAAAGAAAAAGAATAGTAGGATACAGGCGATATGAAAGAACGGAAGAAATTATTCTGAGCATGGGAGGGCTTAAAGTAGGGAAGGGGTGGTGGTATTAGAAAAATAAAATGCTAGAGAGGTGGGTTAACCAAAATGCACAGGTTTATAAAGACCTTGGAAACATATAAAATGTATGTTTCCAAGACAGTCATATAAATAACCCCAATTTCTGGCTTTTAGGCTCCTATTCCAATTGCTTCAAGGTCCTAATTTGTGACATTCATTAGATGCCCTGCTAGTTCTTTTCCCACAACTTCCCTTCACTTCACTTGATCTATATTTAATGAAACTTTTCCAGGATAGGATATAGTCAAGGATGCTGACTCACATAAAAACAACTATCAATGGTCACATAAGCAATCACGTCTAATGTGTGTCATTCATGCTACACACCTATAGAGCACATCGTTCATCAACCACATGGCAAACCAACAAGACCGGATGCATGAAAAACTGAAGAACTTGCACATTCGTGTCTGCTCCCATTTCATGGGTAAAGGAAAATATATGCCCACATTGAGTCTGACAGGGTTAGGAAAGCAGGTGCTGAAATTTTGTGAATGCAAATCCAATCTGACATGAGAACTTTTTCCTATTTCTCCGTAAGAGTTCTCTAAAGTTAATGTATAAACTATAGATGGTACATAATAGATTTTAACCCAGTGTTACTTGTGTCCTTAGGTAAGGCCTTTGCCCTTAGAAAATTGTTTGCAAAGTACTATAATGTTTTTATTCATTTATTGAGATATACAGAGTGATAGTTATATTCCAGGCTTGAACCAGAAATAAAGGCAAAAAACAGGACAGACATCAATCCTGCACTTGGGAGTACATAGAGAAAAATGGATGGGAAAGACAACAAATGGGTGATGGCAATGTATGTTTTGATGCTTGAGACAGAAAAGGCACTTGGTGCTTACAAGCATGGGAGAGGAATATAATTTAAATCTGGGGCAGGTACAGTATTTCCTATGGAGACTGTTTTTGACTGAAGCCATACAAATAAGAAAGACGTCACCAGGCAAAGGGCAGAAAGAAGAGTTGTGAATTGTGCAGTCAGAGGGTCAGCAAATCTGCAGATCCATCCACCACAAAAGACAAGAAAAAGTCAAGGACTTACAAGAAGAGAAAAGGTAGAAAAGAAGCTGTAAGATGTAGTAAGGAAATGAAGTTGTATCCCAAGGTGGGAAATGGCACCCTTAAAATATATACAAAAAGTAACAGTATATGGATTGAACCTATAGTAGTATATAATGAGAAATATATATATGCAACAGTTTAAAAAAGATGCCATGAATTTAAAAGAGAGCAGGAGGAGGGGACAGCATAGAAGAGGTTGGAGGGAGGGAGGGAAGGGGAACATGATGTAATTATATTATAATCTTGAAAATTAAAAATGTTATAATAGAGGTTTCAAGTAGAAGAAAGCTTCATTAAATGTATGTTTTAGGAAGATCCCTAAGGACACCATTGCTAGATGACATGTGGTTAAAGCCATGTGTTGACTGGTTAATTCTTAACTGTGCTATCCCATACAGCTGTGCTTAATTAAAAAGAAAAACCCTCCTATGTTAACTAAACTGTTTTCTTTTTTTTTTTATTTTATATAACCAAGTCCATTTAAATGAAAAGAAACATTTATAGACAATATTTTCAAATTTGAGCATTGTTTTTTTCCAAACTACTTCCTGCTGGTAAGGGGCACTGTCATGGGGGATTCGAAGAAGAATCAGAAATCCTGGATGAAGTCTGTAGGGCTGCTTTGTCCAGCTGTTTTGAATGTAGGATCACCTGGTACTGTTTCAGGTGGTCTGGCTTAATCAAACCACATTAGTCTGGAAGGAATCCACATCTTTTCATTTTCTGTGGAAACAAAAATAGAAATCCTTTTCCCCAGTAACTTTTCCTTGAACTTAAATTTTGGAGTCAAAGAATTTTTTTAATTTAATTTATTATTTTACATGTCGATCCCAGTTCCCTCTCCTTCCCTCCCTCACTCCCTCTTCCCTCCCTTTTGCCCTCTCTGCCTTCTCACATGCACTCTAACCACCCTCCCCTCCCATCCCCCTAACCCAATTCCATATGTAGGGGAATGCCATCCAGTTGGGGTCATGTAGATCTGACAGGTCATATGAAGTAGGGACTAGGGCTTCTCTACTGTCACTAGATTAAGGAAGTTATCCCTCCATGGGGGATGTGTTGGCAAAGTCCTTTTGTGCACTAGGGATACATCCTGGCTCCACTGTCTGAGGTTCCTTAGACTGCTCAGACCTTCTAGCTCAGACCCATATTCAGGGGGTCTGAGTCAGTCCCATGCTGGCTTCCCAGCTATCAGTCCAGTGGCCCTTTACCCCTCCTTGTTCAGGTAAGCTGTCTCTATGAGTTTCTGCTGCCTGGTCTTGTCCTCTCCATCTGCATCTGGGTTCTAGTTCGACTCAGTGTTTATGTATGGGTTTTTGCTCCTGTTTCCAACAGACATTTGTTCAGGGCTCCATGGATAAGTTAGTTGTTGATCTCACTCTCCAGGAAGGGCATTTATGGTAGCCTTTCCACGGAAGCTCAAATTGTTAGTTGGGAGCAGTCTTGTAGTTCTCTAGACCTTTCTTTGTGTTCAATTTTATTTTCAAACCAATATTGGCTCACTATTTTATGTTATCTCTCTCTCTCTCTCTCTCTCTCTCTCTCTCTCTCTCTCTCTCTCTCCTATTCCTAACCAGGCTCAATCTTCCTGATAACACATGTTTTCCTTTCCTCCCCCACGTTTTCTCCTACTTCTCTCTACATTCGCTGCCCCCCCCTACTTCCCCTGAGCTCTGGGGAACTTGTCCCTTCCCAGTTCTGTGAGGGACTTTATATGAATCTCTTAGAATACACCTTGTATCCTAGTTCCTCTGGTGGTGTGAATTATAGGCTGGTGATCCTTTGATCTAGGTCTAACATCCATATATGAGTGAGTACATACTGTGTTCCTCTTTTTGTGACTGGGTTACCTAATTCAGGATGGTTTCTTCAAGGGGCATACACTTGCCTGCGAATTTCAAGATACCATTATTTTTTTCTGCAGAGTAGTATTCCATTGTGTAGATGTGCCACATCTTCATTAACCATTCTTCGATTGAGGGGCATCTAGGTTGCTTCCAGGTTCTTGCTATAACAAATAGTGCTGCTATGAACATAGTTGAACAGATGTCTTTGTTGCATGGATGTGAATCCTTTGGGTATATGCCTAAGAGGGGGATTTCCAGGTCCTGTGGTAAACTAATTCCCATTTTCCTGAGGAACCGCCATACTGATATCCAAAATGGCTGTGTGAGTTTGCACTCCCACCAGCAGTGGAGGAGTGTTCCCCATTCTCCACATCCTCTCCAACATGAGTCATCATTGGTGTTTCTAATTGTAGCCATTCTGGCAGGAGTAAGATGGTATCTCAAAGTTGTTTTGATTTGCATTTCCCTGATAGCTAAGGATGTAGAGCATTTTCTTTCAGCCTTTTTGATTTCCTCTATTGAGAATTCTTTCTTCAGTTCTGTACCCCATTTTTTAATAGGGTTATTTGGTATTTTGTTGACTAGTTTCTTGAGTTCTTTGTATAATTTGGAGATCAGCCCTTTGTCGGATATAGGATTGGTGAAATCTTTCCCCAGTCTGTGGGCTGCCGTTTGGCCTGTCCACTATGTCCTTTGCCTTACAGAAGCTTCTAAGTTTGAGGAGATCCCATTTATTAATTGTTGATCTCAGTGTCTGTGCTACTGGAGTTATGTTCAGGAAGCAGTCTCCTATAACAATTTGTTCAAGGGTACCTCCTACTTTCTCTTCTAAGACATTCAATGTGGCTGGATTGATGTTGAGGTCTTTGTCCATTTTACTTGAGTTTTGTGCATGGCGACAGACATGGGTCTATCTGCAGTCTTCTACACACCCTCATCCAATTGTGCCAGCACCATTTGATGAAGATGCTGTCTTCGCCCCATTGTATAATTTTAGCTGTTTGGTTGAAAATCAGGTGTTCATAGGTGCGTAGGTTAATATCAGGATTTTCAATTCCATTGGTCTATCTGTCTATTTTTATGCCAATACCAGGCTGTTTTCAGAACTATAGCTCTGCAGAAGAACTTAAAGTCAGGAATGGTGATGCCTCCTGAAGTTCTTTTATTGTTTAGGGTTGTTTTGGCTATCCTGGGTCTTTTGTTTTTCCATATAAAGTTGATAAGTAAGTGATAGTTATCCAGAAACGTGTCAGTTTCCTTTGAATTTTCAATTTCTGTGAAATACAGATTTTCAAAGTATGACCTGAAAATTGTCTGGATTTCCTCTCTGTCTGTTGTTATGTTCCCCTTTTCGCTTCTGATTTTGTTAATTTGCATGTTCTCTCTCTGCTTTTTTGTTAATTTTGATAAAGGTTTGTCTATCTTGTTGATTTTCTCAAAAAAACAACTCTTTGTTGCATTGATTTTTTGTATTGTTTTCCTGGTTTCTATTTTGTTGATTTCAGCCCTCAAGTTGATTATTTCCTGGCATCTACTCCTACTGGGTGAATTTGCTTCTCTCTGTTCTAAGGCTTTCAGTTGCGCTGTTAATTCTCTTATGTGACTATACTCTGTTTTCTTCATATGGGCAATTAGTGCAATGAACTTCCCTAGTAACACTGCTTTCAAGTTGTCCCATAAGTTCGGGTATGTTGTGTCCTCATTCTCATTGAATATTAGAAAGTTCTTAATTTCTTTCTTTATTTCTTCTTTGACCTAGGAGTGGAGCAATTGCACATCATTCAGTTTCCATGAGTTGGTAGGTTTTCTGCTATTTGTGTTGTTTTTGAATTCCAATTTTAAAGCCTGGTGGTCCGATAAGATACAGGTGGTCCTATTCTCTTGTATCTGTTGAGGTTTGATATGTCACTTAGTATGTGGTCGATTTTAGAGAAGGTTCCATGTGGAGCAGAGAAGAAGGTATATTCTTTTGTCTTTGGATGGAATGTTCTATAGATGTCTGTTAACCCCAGTTGAGACATAACTTCTGTTAGTTCTTTTGTTTCTTTGTTGAGTTTCTGATTTGTGGTCCTGTCTAGTGTTGAGAGTGGTGTATTGAAGTCTCCCACTATAAGTGTGTGAGGTTTTATATGAGCTTTGAGTTTTAGTAGTGTTTCTTTTACGAATGTGGATGACTTTGTATTAGGGGCATAGATGTTCAGAACTGTGACTTTGTGTTGATGGATTTCTCCTGTGATGAATATGAAATGACCGTCTCCATCTCTTTTGATTAATTTTGTTTTGAAGTCTAACTTGTTAGATATTAGGATAGCTACGCCTGCTTGCTTCTTGGTTCCATTTGATTGGAAAATCTTTTCCCAACCCTTTACCCTGAGGTAATGTCTATCTTTGAATCTTAGATGTGTTTCTTGTATGCAGCAGAAGGATCCTGTATGCAGTCATCGTATCCATTCTGTTAGCCTGTGTCTTTGTAGGTGAGTTAAGACCATTAATGTTGAGAGTGACTAAGGACCATTGATTGTTGATGCTTGTTTGCTTTAGGTTTGTTGTTGGCAGTGGTATTGTGAATATGTTAGTTCTGCTTTACCCTTGGTTTCTGGTGTAGTTGGATTATTTGTTGCCTACATTTTTGTGGGCATAGTTACCTTCCTTGGGTTGGAGTTTTCCTTCCAATACTTTCTGTAGGGCTGGATTTGTAGATATGTATTGGGGAAATCTGGTTTTTTCATTAAATATCTTGTTTTCTCCATCTATAGTAATTGAGAGTTTTGCTGGATATAGTAGCCTAGACTGGCATCCGTGTTCTCTTAATACTTTTAGAACATCTATCCAGGACCTTCTGGCCTTGAGGGTTTCCATGGAGAAGTCAGGTGTAATTTTGATAGGTCTGCCTGTATATGTTACCTGTCCTTTTTCCTTCGCTGCTCTTAATATTCTTTCATTATTCTGTATGCTAGGTGTTTTGATTATTATATGTCGAGGGGTCTTTTTTCTTTGGTCCAGCCTATTTGGGGTTCGGTATGCTTCTTGTACTTTCATGGGCATGTCCTTCTTCAGATTTGGAAAGTTTTCCTTGAAGATTTTGTTGAAAATGTTTTCGGCACCTTTGAGCTGGGCTTCCTCACCTTCCTCTATGCCTATTATTCTTAGGTTTGGCCTTCTCCTGGTGTCCCACATTTCCTGGATGTTTTGTGTTAAGGATTTGTTGGATTTATGATTTTCTTTGGTCGATGAATCTATTTCTTCTAGTTTATCTTCTGCACCTGAGATTCTCTCTTCCATCTCTTGAATTATGTTGGTTATGCTTGTGTCTGTAGTTCCCGATTTTTTGCCCAGTTTTTCTATTTCCAGCATTCCTTCGGTTTGTGTTGCCTTTATTTTCTCTATTTCAGTTTTCAAGTCTTGAACAGTTTCCTTCACCTGGTTAATTGTTTTTTCTTGGCTTTCTGTACTTTCCTTAAGGAATTCGTTCATTTCTTACACTTTTTTTTCCCTCTATTTCTTTAAGGGATTTTCTCACATCTTCTTTGAGGGCCTCTATCATTTTTATGATGGTAATTTTTAAGTCCTTCCCTTCTGCTTCCTCTGCTTTGTTGTTGTGTTCCATTCTAGTTGGTGTAGATTCCCTAGATTCTGGTGGCGTCATGCTTATCTTTCTGTTGTTAGGTGTATTCTTCCCATAGCTTCTTCCAGTAGATGTTGGTGGGGTCTCCCCTTCCCTCTATGGTACTTCCCCGGTGGGCTTATGTGGGTCAGAGATTCAATATCTATAGCTCTGGGTGGTCCAAGCTCTATAGGAGGTTTCTCTGCAGACAGGGACCCAGGGATGGGGTCTGGGCTGAGGATCCAGTAGAAAATGCCACTAGCCAAAGAATACAAAGGCTGAGCTTAAACTTGGGAAGGTTTTTCAGGATAGTCGGATCTCACTGGAAACTGGGACACTCCAGCTGAGGCCTGTTTCTTTAGCAGAGGCCCTGATTTGGGGGTCAAGGATCTTGCTGTCAGGAACTCAGAGTGGACCTTCAGAGATAGGGGATCTCTGGGAGGGGCCCGGGACTCCAGCAGAGGACTGGAGGTGGGGTCTGAGACC
The DNA here is from genome assembly GCF_943737965.1 of Phodopus roborovskii. Lineage (NCBI taxonomy): Eukaryota > Metazoa > Chordata > Mammalia > Rodentia > Cricetidae > Phodopus > Phodopus roborovskii. The sequence continues at coordinate 23,500,176 of NW_026126409.1, forward strand.
AAGCAGGTGGAAATTATGGGTGGTCCTGCGTGGATATGCAGGTCTCCTTTGTTCAGCGTTGCTCCAAGGAGTCTCAGAAGTAGGGTGGACTGTTGGCTCCACCCTCTGTCCCAGTGCTCAACCAGAGTGGCAGGACAGTGGGCAGGGTCGGGCACAGGGTAGGGGGGGCAGGCTCACAGTGGGGATGGGGGGGGTGTATCAGAACTCCAAGGGTGCTCTCGATGTGGACAGGACACAGGAGCAGCAGGATCAGGGGTCAACCCAGGGTGTTGGGGGGGGAGAGTTTGTAGGGGAGAAGCAGCCCCGATTGGGCCCAGACTCACCTCTGGCCAATAGCTGGAGGAAGAGGACAAAGGCTGAGCTGAAACTTGGGAAGGTTTTGCAGGATAGTGGGATCTCACTGGAAACTGGGACACTCCAGCTGAGTCCTCTTTCTTCATCAGAGGTCCGGATTTGGGGTTCAAGGATCTTGCAAGCAGGAACTCAGACTGGACCCGCAGTGATAGGCAGGTCTCTCCTGAGTTTTCTTTATTTCTCATCATACATGGTCTGTACCCACAAACTACACTGAATTTAGAGAAAGAAAACTGAATTCAAAATTATGTCTTCAAAATGCAAATTGAGACTGTCTCTTAGCTTCTCTGAAAAGCATTGTTATAACAGGCAAACAACTTAAAAAATACAAATATATATATTATTGAAAGTGGTTCTGGGATGGTTTCAATAACAATAATAGTAAAAGACAAAACATCTGAGACATTCCACTTGCAGAATTGAGCTATATTAGACGGCATGATCAGATGTACCATATAGATACATTTTACCAACAATCTCACTGACAAACAGAATGCACACAGTGATCTCCAGATACCACTTTATGAACTAAATGGAACTAGTCTTCCTTTATATGGGTAATAGAGTAAAGCAGGTACCTGTGGGAGACTTGATTACCCTAACCCAGGGGCCATTTCTGAATGTTGAATTTAGGAAACCAACACACATTGTCCTTTTCCACTTTGGGCTGGACTTTCCAATTTGCATTTCAAATTCAAAATGTCAGGCCTAATACTCCTTGTGCATCTCTGAGGGCATGACATGGCCTTTATAACTAAATGTTAAAACATAACTCGAGCCTGATAGTTGCAATTCCATTTTAGAATCCCTGGTGCTGTCAAAAGCACTATGTAATATGCTGTCAAGCCAAGTTGGCCAAACTGCACAGACTCCAGCCTCTGTTTTAGATATTATTCTTAGAATGAGGAATATCTTCTAGCTACTTCCTGTCTCATAGCACTGGGACCAGCAAAGCTGAGATTTCATCTCTGCTCATGTATGTCACCAGAGAATTCTCCAGAGGATGCAGAGAGGCACACAACACAGAAGTTGCATAAATTCATTTTTCACTGTAGTTCATCTGTTTTTCAAATAAAGCATACATCTTTGGTACAATGAAAAGCTGTCCTACACCTAGGTAGAATGGGACTTTTGGGAAGATTGGCTTTCCAGGGTCTACAATAGTCTACTTGGGTGGAAATACTGCAAAGATAAGGAATTCAGGATAAAGCTAGTTCAGGGGCTCAAGAGAAGCAGAAACATTTGCCAGATGCTATGTCCATGACCAAGCATGGTGATATATGTCTGTATTCCAAGCACTTGGGAGGCTAAGGCAGGAGTTCAAAAACAACTTGAGGTACTTTGTGAGTTTCAGGTCAGTCTGAATGGCATAGTAAGACCATATCCCCAAAATAAGCCACATGAAAACTGTAATAAAAATTATTGTTCAATTCAATGGGTTTCCTGATTGTGAATGCTATCAAAAAGCTGTCTATAAGAGAACAATAGAGGATGGCAAAACTATTTTTTCAGTAAATTAATGAATAGTAAATGTAGGTGAAGCAGAAAACAAAAGAAGTTATAGTTTCTCACAAAGGAAATAATAGAAATGTGTGCATTGGGGGGGGGGATATGCTGGCTAGTCTTATGTCAACTTGACACAATCTATAGTCATTTGAGAAGAGGAAAGGTCAATAGACAAATGCCTCCATAGGATGCAACTTTGGGCAAATATTAGGGCATTTTCTTCATTAGTGATGTGTGTGGGAGGACTTAATCCACTGGGGTGCTATGTGACCAAGCCAGTAAGCAGCACCTCTGCATCAGTTCCTGTCTCCAGGTTTCTTCCCTGCTTGAGGTCCTGCCCCGATTTCCTTCTATAATGAACAATGACATGGAAGTGTAAGCCAAATAAACCCTTTCCTCCCCAACTTGCTTTGGATATGGTGTTTCATTACAATGATTGTAAGCCCAACTGAGACATGGAAGCACCTGCACAGGGAAAAAAAAAAAAAACAGCATCTGGTTGTCTTGTCAGTATGGTTTAAATAAATGTGAAAATGTGGAGAAATGAAAATAATGAGGAAATTTTCCTTCTGATAATGGAGATGGTCACAGAAAGTCAATTATCTGTTTGATAAGAACTAAAACTGGACAGATTTTTTTTTTAAATTGTGTTTGCAGAATAAGGAGAGAAGAAAGTGTTGCCATGCAAGATTGGTAACTTGAGTTCAGATCTCCAAGTTATAGGTAAAAATCTCAGATCCAGTATCACACATCAGTAATGCAAGCAACCCTATGATGAGAAAGTAGACTGACAGAATTTCCCAGGAGCTTACTGGTCAGTTAATTTGGAATATGCAGTAAAAGTACAGAAACAGTAAGAGAGGAGATGAAATGGACCAGGAGAACCTACCCAACATACATGCATGACACACACACACACACACACACAGGAGAAGAAGGGAAGGAGGAAGGGAGAGGAGGGGAGGTTAAATTATGACTGAAAGCACCATAGGATTAAAGGGCAACCAGGATTTGGAAGTTAAGTTCTATAGGTGAAATAGCTAAATGAGTGTTTTTTCTTCAAAGATATTTTCAGAGGTACAGAGGAGCAAAGAGCCCAGGGAGCAGTTAGTGGTTTAGTAGTTAGGGCAATTACCAGAACTTTTGGCAGCTTAGTAAAAATGGAGTAATAAAAATACTCTTCAGAATCCACAAAGTGTGAGACTAATGTCAATCCCTCAGGTGGAATGACAAGTGGACCACATGTGACTATAAGGACAGCCAAAACTAGGGCTCACTGGCAAGCTAGTTTTGCCCAATCAATGGGTATCAGGAGAAATTAATCACAGATACCTGATGTTAGCCTCTCAACCCTACAAATTCATTTGTGCATTCACACACACACACACACACACACACACCTATACTAACAAGTATTAATACATACAATAGATATACAAAAAATAAATAGGTATATGGCCAAACAAGATTTTAGAATATAATCAATTATATGATAAAGCCTTAAATTTATTTTTTAAACAAGATATTAGAACAATTGTAACATTAATAAAAATAGTAGTGTGAATGAATAGTGTAGAAAGCAGACTTCAAAGAATGCTTTAGGTAAGGAAATGATTGGTGGAAATGTCTGGTTCACCCTAGGGATGAACCTTATTGAAATAGGATAGACTGAGCTTTGGACCACTGTCAAGTTACTCCAAGACCCAATCACCAAGTTACAACTTATTAACATTGGTTCCTGTAACTATTAGCTTCTGTTTCAACTTCCTGATAAAAAAAATTCCCCAAGGGCAGAAACTCTGTTCACTATTATGTAGCTATGATCTGCATTGGAACAAGGACAGTCAGGAATCCAATCCCACTTTTAACTAAAATAGATGGGTGGCTTGATGAACAGATGGGAGTTTGGTCTTCAGGAAAGCAGTATGTTTTCTATACCTGATAACTAAGAGTATCTTAATTCTGAACAATTATTGCATTACACAGGGATTTTTTAACCTGGCAATACATTCTAATGATGTAAGGAAGAAGTATCAGAGTCATCCAAGTTATAAAACTAAAACAATGAGTTGTAATAATTACAGTTATTCACTGTTAGACATTGTCTTGTGCCCTGTGCCTTATCCATTCCCCACCCCACCCCCAACTCTCCACTAACTTCCCTAACTTCACTCTCCATTAACTTCATTTGCTCCTGCTTTTTTACATTTCAGCACATCATGGATGTCTGACATCTCAGGTAGTATTGAACCCTGTGTTCACTGTGGTGCTTTTTTTTTCTGTGCATGTATGCTTGTGATAAGACTTAATAAGTCAAACACAATAAGAGATTACTAATACTACTGATAAAATAGAACACTATGGTGTAGTAAATTTTATAGCATCATTACTACTGTACTCTAAAGCCACTGTTAAATAATAGTAGAGTTACTTGAACAAAATTACTGTGGTACTGTGACAGTCTGATAACAACTGACAGCTGAGTTAGTAACAAGTGGGTAGGGAATACAGGATAGACACACTGGACAGAGGGATGAATCCTGTTGCAGGTCAGGAGGAACAAAATGACTAAAGGCCTCACTGTGAGATTAAATCTTAGCAACTTTTTTAGTGTTTTTATTTACTAATTTCATAATGTGGTTGATTTAGGAGACTGATGCCTCAAAAATATAAATCCTCTTATTTGTATTATATACCACATTAGGACCTTCATAGGAAAATGGAGAATTGGAAGAGTAGGGATGTAAAATTCTGGGTCCTCTGACAACAAGATGTCATCAGTTTCTCACAATATCTTCAAATAGCTACTTTGGTTAAACTTAAGTAGTTCTGTTTCTACTATTTCCCTGATATAACTTCTTAGTTCTCCCATTGCTTAGACCTGAGATGTTCCAAGAAGATGTGGCCAAACAGAAACAGTTCCTTCGATCATTGCTCCCCAGTGGCTTGATCAGCCCCCTTAATTCTGTCATTTCCTATGATGTCCTTGTGAGCATGTTCCATAACCTATCACATTGATTGTCTATGTTTTCAAATGAAGCAGATCAAAATAAAAAAAAATCAAATTAAATCAAGATGTTCTTTAGGAAGTCTATGGAAATAGCATCGTTCTGTAGGACATTTAAAAGCCCTGGCATCTGCTCCATTTTCATTTTTGCACAGCAAACTACCTGCTTCCTAGTCATAAATACACTGCACCTTCCTGCAGACCTATAATTGAGTTACTTTAGTTTCCCTGGCAACCAGCACGATTAATTAGAATACTTGAGTATGGTAAGTTTATAGATGCAGAAAATATTTCATGTATAAATAGTGCAATCTGTTTATGCTCACAGGAATTTTCTCCCTTAGCTGAGAAGCAGGGTTCCTTTTCCCCTTGTGTGGATTAATCACACCCTCAGAAACTATAAATAATACTCAGAAGTTAATGTTGACCCCTTCAGCAAAATTCTTCAATCCTGCCACTCTTTGGGTAGTTGTTGTCCTGAGGTCCTGGGTCCCTGCTTGGTAAAGCACAGCTGGGTTCACACTATAATTCTTGACAACAATGATGATGGAGCGACACAGTAATTTGAATAATCTGAGGCATGAAGGACAGATGCATAAGAACATTTGTGTGAAAACTGGTCTCTCTTTGTGATAAGGTTTTCACTAAACTGAAAGATCATCAATTTGTTTTAGAAAATATCCTGCAGACAATTAAAATCGGTTTCACATAGGAAATGAGACATGGGGCTATCATTTGTTGGGTATTTACTCAATAGATCAGTCATTAATCCTGGTATGTCTGTTGCAGGTACTAGCCCTTTCAGTCAGCATGGTTGAATACTATTGGGACTGTGAACCTCATATTTAAGATGTTAAATTGAGATCTTGGAAATTTAAACAAATTATTCAGGTTTATATTGTTTGGAGTTGAAAGCTGTATTGAGATCAAAAGCCTAGGCATCCATTCATCTGCCTAGGCTGTCACCAATCCTCTGACAGTTGTTGTGGAAACTAAATCAGAGGCTTCATGACTTTCCGTGAGAGGGCAAAACAGTCCAGTCTCTTGGTTTGCACAGACCAACCCACCCTTCTGCTGATTCTGGCTAAATGGAGCGATGCTTTTAATCCATTCCCTTTGCTGAAATATACTTGTCCCTTTGCTGACTTTTTCAGCTGTATCTAAATTTTATACTCCTTTCAAAACATAACTTGTGGTCCCAGTTATTAATTGTCAATCTCAGTGTCTGTGTTACTGGTGTTATATTCAGAAAGTGGCCTCCTGTGCCAATGTATTCAAGGCTACTTCTTACTTGCATTCCAAGAGATTCAGTATGGCTGGACTTAAATTTTGTGTACAGGAATAGATATGGATCTATTTGCATTCTTCTACATGTCAGCATCCAGTTATGTCAACACCATTTGTTGAAGATGCTCTCTTTTTTCAGTTATATAATTTTAGCTTCTTTATAAAAAATCAGGTGCTCATAGGTGTGTGGGTTAATATTAGGATCTTCCATTTGATTCCATTGGTGTCAATACTAAGCTGTTTTCATTACTATAGGTCTATAGTAGAGCTTGAAGTCAGGGATGGTGATGCCTCTGGAAGTTCCTTTATTATACAGGGTTATTATGGCTGTCCTGTGGTTTTTGTTTTCCCATATGAAGTTGAGTATTGTTCTTGCAAGGTCTAGGAAGAATTGTGCTGGGATTTTGGTGGGGGTTGCATTAAATTGCTTTTGGGAAGATTGCCATTTTTAGTGTGTTGATTCTACCTATTCAAGAGCATGGAAGATCTTTCCATTTCTAATATCTTTTTAATTTCTTTTTTTAAAGACACTAAGAGAGACATGCATGAACCCTCCTGATAACAGAAAATAGACAAGATCTCCTGAGTAAATTGGGAGTGTGGGGAGAGGAAGGAGGGTGGTAGGGAAGTATGAAGTGGCGAAGGGGAGAGGGAGGCATACATTAGGGATCAGGAAGGTGGAGTTGGGGGAAGGACAAAGAGATACCTTGATAGAGGGAGTCATTGGGTTGACAAACCTGGCACTAGGTAAATTCCTAGGAATCCATAAGGATGATCTCAGCTAAGAATCTAAGCTATAGAGGAGAGGGTGCCTTAACTACCCTTCCCATATAATCAGGTTGATGACTACCTTAGCTGCCATCATAGAGCCTTCATCCTGTAACAGATGAAAGCAGATGTGGGGATTCATAGCTAATACAGGCTGAGATTCTGGAGTCCAATTGCAAGAGGTTGGAATGATATAATGAGCATTGGTGTAAAGACCATGATGGAAAGACCCACAGAGACAGCTGACCCAAGCAAGTGGGAGCTCACTGACTCCAGACTGACAGCTAGGGAATATGAATGGTCTAAATCGGGCCCCCTGAATGTGGTGACAATTGTGTGGCTTGAGCAACTTATGGACAGTTTATAGGGCTGCTGGCAGTGGAACCAGGTATTTATCCCTAATTAATGAACTGGCTTTTTAGAGCCCATTCCCTATGGAGGGATACCTTGCTCAGCCTAGATGCAGGGGGAAGGCCTCAGTCCTGCCTCAAATGATGTGACAGACTTTGATGATTCCCCATGGGAATCCTGAGAAGTGGATGGGGGGGGGGTGGCAGAGTATGGAGGGAGTGGAAAAAAGGAAGGAAGGGGGAACTGGGATTGGTATGTCAATAAAGATTGTTTTAAGGGTGAGGGAACTGGAACTGACATGTAAAACAAGTTTGTGGCAAATTTAAATTAAAAAATATTATCAAAGGAAAAAAATTTAAATGAAAAAGAAATAACTGGCAATACATGTAGGTGGGTCTCATGTTCCAAGACTGTGTGTAAAGGGACAGAAGAGGGTGCTGGGGCAAAGGCACTGCCCAGGTATTAAAGCTCTTTGACAGTCTGGCTGTGAACCCAGGGAAGGACCAGTTTTCAGTGCTACAACAGATGATAACACATGTTGCCACTGAGATGTTTATAGCTGGCAAGAAGCTCTGGGAATCACACTTAGGGAATACATCATGACACCCTTTGGTAAGAAAATATTTTCTAAGATTATGCTATTTCCTTCCAATGGCCATGCATAATAATAGTGATAACTTTAGAAATTTACCTTCTCCCTTCCTTAACTAAGTTATAGCCCTTGGATACTTTTAGCCATTGTGTCACGAATTCACATATTGGAACTTGGACAAAGATCACAAAGATGGTTGATTAACAATCCTGACTATGGTCAATTCCCAGTGTCACTGTTCCCCTGTCTTGTACTTGATAGACCACACGGTCTATCAATCTAGTTAAGTTTAATATTTTACATCCCAATTTCCATTTTCCTGAGATATAACACTAACGATATTAATGATCTTAGCTAAAGATTGGCAGATCTTTCCTTTATGCATTCTAGTCTCGTGTGTGTGTGTGTGTGTGTGAGTGTGTGTGTTGTATATACATATATGTATATGTATGTATATACATATATTATAAACACACACACACACGTGTGTGTGTGTGTGTGTGTGTATCATCCTCTTACTTGTTAGACTAGAAAGTACATTCATAATATTTTAGATGTTAATTCCAATGCACAACATTATTTGTATTTCATTACATCAGAAAACATGTTAGAATTTAAGGAGATGCTTGCTTGAAGGTTATCTATACTGACTTATTAAGATCATAGAAAAGTCTAAAGATTGACCTCACTAAACATGACTTACTACTTAGAAAATATATTCAGTGAATAAGATGTCTGGTATTTTGGTCTCTATTTCTCCTCCTTTTGGGTATGTCCTTCCTTTCTTTTCTCTGTCTTTTACCTTTTTTTGTACCCCCTCTCCTTTCTTACCTTCATTCCTTTATTTTTCCATTTCTTAATTCTCCTTCCCTCCCTCCCTTTCTTCTTTCTTCCTCTCCATCCTTTGTGCAGGGAATAGAACAGTTCTTTTCATCTCTTTCTTCTCCAGGTACCTCAGACTCATCCTCTGCATCTGTCCGGACAAGAGCGCTGTAAGAAACAGCTAGTCATTCAGATCCTAGGGCTGGAAATACTCCTTTAGGTTAATGAATATTAGAGCTGAAACCTTGATAACATTTCCCTAGGCACCAGTATTATCAAATTTGCACGTCTATATTCCTGGAGAGAAAATTAGAAATCTCACTCAAGACATTTATAAACTTTCCTCTAAACTTAAAGACTATAGTCAGGGTCTCACAGTATTCAGCTCAGAGCTTAATAGCCAGTGCAAGCCAAGAAGACAAAAAGAGCAATTCATCTTGTGAGATTAAAACTTCAGCATCAAGCCAGGTAGTGATGGCATATGACTTTAATCCCAGCACTTAGGAGGCAGAAGCAAGTGGATCTCTGATTTTGACGCCAGCCTGGTCCATAGAGAGAGGTCCAGGACAGCCAGGGATGCACAGAGAAATACTGCCTCAAAAAACTAAAAGCAAAAAAGAACAATAGCAACAAAAACAAACTAACTAACAATAAAATCCCAACATCATCAATATACCGCTAAACACTTATTTGGGATATTTTAAAAATATATTTGAGGAATTAACCTGTTGAATTAATGTGGCCAGTATATTTTCATATAACTACATGAAGCCTAATTGTGTTGTGAAAGACTGAACTCATGCAGAAAGAATTCATTTACTGCTTGGGAGATTAAGAGTTGCTAACATGGTGCTGGAAAACAATTAAAGCAGATGTGAATGCCACTTTTCTTCCACCAATGGTTCATGTGTCTTATTTGATGGCAGAGGGACAATACCAAGGGAAAATGATCATTGTCTGTAATATCAATGTCTGTGAAATCAGAGTGATGGAAATTTCTAAGTCATTGCTTTCTGGTTAGAGCAAAGAAAATTAAATATATTTCCAGGATTGTCAAAAAGACTCATGCCTAAATGCATTAGGGAAAGTTTAGGTGATCAAAACCTTTGTTGTGTTGTTGGTGAAGTATTTGGTTTTTACTATTACTTGTCTTATCTTCGCTTAGAATGAAATCTCATAGTTTTCTCATAGATTTTTTTAGCCTGTTTCTTGGTGACACCTGACAAATTTATTGGCTTTTATAAGTACGGTACTAAAATGTGTTTTGCCTTGTTTCTTTATAGCTAAGACATCCCCTTAAAATTTTTATTTCCTTTAGGTGGTAGGTCCCAAACCTGTAGGCATTAAATATTCCAGAGTTTTGTTTTGTTTTGTAACAAATGTCCTTATATTGTTCATTTACAAGTTGTAACTCCAGAAAAAGGAACCAAGTTAGACCTGTGTCTGAAGAAATTAATATTGTAAATGTTTTATTCTACAGCATCAACTGATGTCCAGTGTATGCTCAGTTCAGATAAAAATTATCACTGATAATCTATTTAGGGAGGAGTAGGGTTCCCTAAACACGGGCAACCATGTTCATTACATAAGGGGCAGAACTGTGGCTCCAGATGTAACTGAAGTTCCCTCGTCCCAAGTTTATATGTATTCATAGTAGCATCCTCTTTTGTAAACATTACCAAGTTGTCTTGTTCTCTTTTCTCAGTGGTTTTCAATGTGATACCTCACAGAGGTCCAAAGACTTAGCATCATATGAGGTGCATTGTTTCCATCCTCTGCTTTGTTTTCCACTTATCACATCTTGTGAAATTTGCCCCTAGCCACTTTTCAGAGTGACCAAGAGAACAGAACCTCAGCACATGAAGCAGGGAAATTGGTTCTGACAGTCCGTTCCAGGGCTGTAGTTCCACAGGAAGCCAAGGCAGAGCTGGATTCTCTACCTAAACAAAGATATCTTTCTTTCTAACTCTACCTTTCATGCCAGGAAGCTTTGTTAAAAAAAAAAATAACAAAATAAAAACAAAACAAAAAAACAAACAAAACAGTTCCACTGATATTTTCATCCTTTTACAGCAAGCACACCTAATCTCTAAATCATGTATCTCCTAACCCAGTCCAGAAAAAGAACTAGAGTGAGTTATTTCCTCACCCTTGACCTTATCCAAAGCTTTCCAGAAATACATGATCTCCCTCAGTTGTCAGTTTTGTATCTCTCTTGTAGGTTCAGAGTCCTTAAACCTGTGATTTTTACAAAGTTTCTGGTCTGTGGTTATAACAGAGAAATCTTTTCAGTTACACCAAAAATAAAAAAATCAAATTCCTCCACTTGAAGAAGTAGAACATTCTCTGGAAGCTTTTAAACAGCAAAACTTTCATCTTCAATTCAAGAGATATAACAGAATCCAGAACTTGATCATATTGATACCTGAGGAATTCTTTTTTATCCTAGGAAAAGTTTCTTATTATTTCTTTTTTGTATTTTTAATACAATCTTATTTTACACCAATTCAAGCTCCTTCTCCCTCTTATCCTCTTGTTCTCCCCCACCTCACCTCCTCCATTCCTCCCAAAGCATTCTTTGATCAGAATTGGGTTGCCAAATGATCAGAACACACTATGAAGATGTTTGGTCCTTGCAAAGAGGGAAAGAATAGACAGTGGATAGAAACTGGGTAAGATTAGTCTCCACTCTGGGAAATAGAGAGAAACAGCTGTGCCTTGGAATCAGATTAATCAGTCCATATTATAGAAGAAAGGTAGGGGCCCATTTACTGACTCATGTGCACAAATGGAGATTTCTAATTTTTTACAAGTAGCCCTTAAACAAGGTTTGATGCTCACTGTGTCACAACATAACTGGAAAAGCAGCAATGAGGATAGAACTTATGATCACTGGTGAGAACTCCTGTCCACACCAGAATAGTTTGGTATCATTATCAATATTGCAGTATTTTATGTCATTTTGTTCTGTCGCTGTGGCAAACAGCATGACCCAAAACATCTCTGGGGAGAGGAAGGTTAGTTAAGTTTAGCTTACACAGTCTGTCATCAAGGGAAGTCAGGTCAGAGACCCATGGAGGAACTTAAAACAGAAGTCATGGAAGAACACTGCTTGATGACTTGAATAATCTCATGTTTAGCTAGTTTTCTTATATGGTGCTGCCCAACAATGAGCTGGGTCCTCTCACATTGATTAATAATCCAGACCATCCCTCCCCTCAGGTCACTCTGATATAGGCAATTCCTTAGACAGTTCTAGACTATATCAAATTGACTCTCACAGCTAACTTGGTCACATATTCTTGGTCTACAGCATCATTTAATATTAAATTCTGATCCATTCCTGTATAATTATGTTTATCCCAAAGTCGTTAACATCTTGGAGTGAACATAAGCTTGGGTTTCACTACATTTTTTGAAAGTATTGATTGGAAGTTCAATGTCTATGAGATAAAAGAGAGTAATAAATGTTAACTTTTTATTTTATGCTTGAAGAGTAGGAAGAACATGAGGCAGAGAACATCAAGACTGAGCTATAGATGCTTCTGTTGAAACTTTCCTCCTTAGCTCACTTCCTATGAGCATCACTTTCACAAGAGTCCCCTCTCTGCTGGTCTAATGGGGTCTGGCCCTTCATATACAGTGAATAATGACTTATGCACCCGATGTAATTTCAAAGACTTTGAACACTTAGCATTCATGTTGTAATATCCTTAGAAAGTACTAAAAATAGCTTGGTGCATACTGCATTTGAGCCCACACATAGTCTCTTTTCTCTGAAGAGGAAACTAAAACTTCAAGAATATCATCACATAACACAATGTATGGCCAGAGTATGTCTATAGATAAAACCTCTCTTCTTTCTTGCTATTGCTTTAACCCTCCCAATCATCTACCCTTTTAAGAAGGTATTCTTTGGCAAGATGGAAGCCAAAAGGGAAGCAAGTCTTCTCTGCCCATTTGAACAGCAACAGACCACACCAAGATATATTGTATATGCATATGAAATTATATAGGAACAAATAAAAGATATTTTACAGAAATAAAATAATAATCACATATTTGAAGGTTAAAAAAAATACTTTGTTGACAAAGTATGGTCACTCCATATGTATTTGCTTTGGCCAGTTGCAGAATTTCAAAATTGTGTGCTATGGACCAGAGTTCAAATGCATTATCTTCGCTGCATTCCTTGTTACTTGTTCACATTGCTTAAATTACCAAAGTATCCTTGCCTCAGAAACCCATCCTTTTTTGTTATTGTTGATTTGTGTTTGTTCATCACAGTTGTTACCAAATTCACAGAGCATAGATAAGCTAGCTAAGGAATCCTTCCTGAACCAAACAAAACAAATGGTTCAGCAGTGTGGAAACAGATGCTCATTCGTCTAGTGAAAGCTCCTGAAAACAAGGTTCCTGAGCAGAGGGCAAAAGGGTACCTGCTGACAGCCAATGAGGCCATTCCCATCCATCTGGACAGGTGATGATATGATGCCTGCAATGGCGGAAGACAGAAGTACTGTCCATATGGCAGGCATAGCACATGGTAACCCATCAACACTGCAGAGAGAAGCAGAAACCTAAGGCTTCCTTCATCACAAGTCTATACTGGCCACCCTGGATCACATGCACATGTACAGACACAGCCCCAAACCATACAGGTCTGTGTGCATGAACACACACACACATACACACACACACACACACACACACAGAGAGAGAGAGAGAGAGAGAGAGAGAGAGAGAGAGAGAGGCATGCGTGTGCATTCCTGAACAAAATCAATAACAATTTAACAGCAATATGCTACTTACAGCTAATAGACTTCAAAATTTAAGATAACACTTGAGAAACATGTCTACTGCCTAAAATCTGGCAACTCTCCTCCCGGTGGTTTACACCCTTGGAAAGAATGAATTTTAAAGATTTTTATAACCCACACAGAGACACTTTTGTATGGAACAGGTAGCTGGAAGTAGGATGTGCTCAATGTCGTCTGTCCGTTAGGTAAATGGGTATGAAGCCTTTAAGCATTTGTAAGGTGAGAGAAAATTGAAACAGAGAAACCATCAAGATTCTCTAACCAGTGAGTGAAACAGCAAGCCTCCTGTGATCACTTACAAAAGAACATTTGTACATTATACTTCCTTCACAATGCTGACTGCCATTGCCTGAGAGGTACTCCACAATTTGCTTTAGCTATTTAATTCCACCTCAGTATAAATTGAGCCACATTCCTGACATTCATTAACACACGCGTATCCATTCATCTTTGTCCCTTTTTTGCTTCAGGAACCAACCTTGCATTGCAAAGATAAAAGGGGAAAAAAGGAAGCGTACACAGAGCCCATAAAGACCCGCCGATAGAGTGATAGATCTTCTTTAAACACTGGGGCATTACAGGGTTTTATGAAGCAGTAAAACTTTTCTCCAGGCATGAGAAGTGCAGGCTGACAGAACCCATTTTATCTATAAGGCATTAAAGTGCCACATTGGACAACCATAATAGAAGGGAAAAATAATAATTTCAGGAACAGCAGCCAACTCCTCGAGCAGAAAGGCTCAGACCAAGAGATACCTAATGATCTTCAAGCGTGCTGAGGAGAGGCTGGGTCTGTGTGGATTCCCGAGCTTTCGATTGGGATAACTTGCTGCCACCTTGCCTTCCATTTCATTGCAAGAAGTGTAAGAAAAAAAAAATCAATCCCATATAGTTTTCTGAACTAAAAGTTTAGATACTACAAGAAAAAAAAAAAAAAAAAAAAGATCTTTATCGCCCCATCCTATCTCATTGCCATCACTCTAGCCCAACAAAGGTTCCCATACACACTTCCCGAATGTCTACTGTGTGCAAAGCAAGGCCCCATGCTGGGAGGTGTTTAAGGGGAAAGACATACTATGGGAACAGGAAACATAGTAAGCTATTTACACATTTATCATGATCACATGAAAGAAATAAATGCAGATGCTATGACACTTGGGCAGGAGAGAGGGATAAGGGGAAAGGAGTCTTTGGATTGGGTGATTCAAGGAAGTCACAGGACAGTGTAAACAACGACTCAGGCTCTGTAGTCTCCCTGTCGAATTTCCACTGTTGGATTCACCTTGCTTGTGTATTTCTTAATGAGGCTTAGGAACTATTCCAGTTAAAGTGATGTTTGCCCTATGATGGGAGAAAATTCTAAGTGTTTTTATTACATGGTGGGGCTCTAGCCTTTATTGGTACAGCTTGTTTCTGAGTTCATCCAACTTCTTGCATTGCTTAATTCAAACACCCCTCCTTTTTCCAACTTTGATAAAAGATCTGAAAAAATGATTACTACCTCATCAGCTAGCCTCATTCCTCAGATCAGTGTATTGTCTTCCCTTCATCTTCGAACCCTGGATATCTTTGTCCTTGCTTCTCCATCGATCCCACCGGTGACATCTCCAGTCTTCTCTCAGACTATATAAAGCCACTCTATTTGGACAAAGTATGAGCATGCACTGCTTGACAAAAACTTGAGTAGGCAAGAGTTCATGGAAAGGTAAGATCATATTCAAGACCTCCAATAGAACTGTATACTACAGCAGATCATGTACTGCTTCCTTTGACACATGAGATACATATGGTTTCCTTGTTTTGTAGGCTCAAATGGATCTAGAGATGTGTATGAGATTAGGAATGCACACCCTGTAGCAGTATTTAGAGAAACAATTTAATCATGAAGCTGTATCTAATCAATGGCTTAATCTGCTGATGGATTCAATTTTTAGATAGAATATTTGTGATGTGGTGGATCTAAAAGATGGTGCATAGTTACAGGAAGTGGATCAGTAGGGAAATGGCTTTGAATTGTATATCTTGCTTTCTATATATGGCTTGTATATCTGGTTCTTTCCTGATACTTTCCTCTACTTCTTTCAGGCTGTCATGCATTCATAGCTGACTGAGATATTCTTCCTTGCCTCTGGCCCAAAGCAGTGGATCCAGCTGAGTCAAAGTAAGTCCTTCTTCCCTGAAGTTACTTGTGCCAGCTGTTCTGTGATGACAACTCTCTATAGAATTGTCTGAACTAGGGAATTGATTCCTCAGACTTAATTTTATCATTTTAGTTCGAAAATTTAACCCCACAATATTAACTGACCTTTAATTGCCTTGGAAACTGGTTCCCCAACCATCAAACAGCAATATGGCTGTAGTTACGCCTCTATCCTCTCTCTGGCTTTCCTTTTCCATTAAGCTCCTTGTGCTTGTTATAAGGAGAAATGCTATGTTTATTTTTAATCTCTCTCTTTCTCTCTCTCTGGCTAAAACTCAGGACCTTGGACTTTCTGAGATATGTTCTTTTAGTACAATCATATATAGCTTCTTAAATTATGATATGTACCTGGTGATCCAAGACACAGGCAGTGTATAAATACCATCCACACAGAACTCAAGTAGGTATATGTGAAATTAAAACCATTTTGGATAATAATATATAACTTATTCTACATATTACTTTGTGTCATATATTGCATGTCCAATATGTATCCTCAATGCATTTCTGGGCATATAGTACATATTCTCCAAATAGTATATGGCATACATTTCTTTAGGTTTGTTGATTTTAAGCAAATCAGGTACAATAGTCTCATGAAAGATCCTTTTCCTGCTTGGAAATTGTAGCATAAATTAATATGTATTAATATAAAAAACTTAATTATTTCAAGTTTATCACCTATGACATAATAACAGCCCACTCTGAAAACTTCCAAGAGGCATTGTATCAGAAGTACAGTCTAGCTGGATTGTCCTATTCATATGGCAAATATGGACTGCATATAGTCAGGAAATCACCAAATTAAATACATAGCTTTCACCTGTCCTAGTGCCCAATTAAACATGTAGGGTGACTCATTCTTCTCTGAAACAGACATTGTCAGTGTGACATCCACCCACATGGAATCCATCTCTGTCCAATGTGGGGGCAGCTACCCTGGTACCAGTTGATGGAAGTGTTACATGGTCCAGAATAAACTTTTTTTTAGTGCTTTTGTTGATTCCTGTAGCATTTAGATGATTTTGAATTTTTTCACACTGTGTTTTTGTTTATTACAAAGTCCATATATTTCAGGTTTTTCTATACCAAACATATCACTGAAAGTTATGTACTATATTAAATTAAATTATAAAATTAAAATCATCAAGTTGATATGTAAACAATTTAGCTTTGCACTAGGCATAAAATATTGCTTACAACTTAGATTCAATTTCCCTCCTAGGCTTTCTTTGTTTCACAGAAGAGACTCTGGGCCTTACATTTTTTTAATTGACAATTTTACTTAATCATAAGCATACTGTCATGGTCTCTGTTTGAATGTTTATGTACTTTGAAAAAATCTAACATCTATTGAGCACATATAATAAACAGATATGGTGTCATGCAAAGATTTCCCTTACTCTTCCTTATTTTTAATTAGTGCCTTCAATTTTACATATGTCTCTAGGGCAGGGATGGTTTACTGCATTTGTACAATGTGTACTGATGACTTCAGAGGAATCATTCCATTTCCTCACTTCTTTTTTTCACGGAAACAATTCCAAGCAAATCATGTGCTTTAGTCATGTGTCCCTCCACACCTTCTCTACTCTCCCCCTTCATGCTGTAGCTGGTCTCCTCCTTTCCCTCAGTTTCTCTTCTCATTTAGTTGCTACAGTCACCATTTCCTAGTCAAACACTCCAGAGAATTCTAAATGAGGTGTAAAGTGAACATCTGTCTGCGTCAAGCTGGGCACATCTGCATCCATTAATTTTTCATCATTTCCCCAAGTCAGGGATTAGACACTCACAATGTGTTAATGTCAGGGCAGCCTCTGAAGTGGACCTTGCAGTTACCTCAGGAGGAGAACATGAAGACCCATTCCTCTACCCATTCTCAGGGAGAAAAACAAAATGATGTTTTCAAACATTCCCCCTTCCAGAAGGATGAAAATCAAGAATGAGCCTGCTGCTTATTACTCCCAGAATAATCATCTTTTCTCCTATATGCGTATTTAAATTAAGAGCACTTAAAAGCTCTGTCTGCTGTTGTGTTCCCAGATGTGATAAGCAATGATCTTTCCTGATTCTTCTTTCACCTCCTATCACAACAGCTCACCAACCATTATCCTTCTTCCACTGTGGGTTTCTCAGCCTTTCATGCTTTGCTGCATCTTTCTGCTTTTCATTACAAGAAAGGAAAACTAGGATCTAACGCTGCCAATTCCTCTTAGCCTCGCAGCTGGCTCAGATTTTCTGTTCCTTTTTCTTTTCTTATACCACTTGGGGTTGCGTATATGATAGGGAAACACCATAAATATGACAGATAATCATGACCTCTGTATGTGGCCTGCAGGGAGGAGCAAGGGCTTGCTCTGGGAGGAAGAGGTCCCCTATACAAACAATACCGATTTTTTCCTACAGAAACAAACTGTACTCAGAAACATTGCTCTGCTTAATTACCAATCTCATGGTGTGTTAAATATCTAAAAATAACTATCCATTGTCCTTTCCTGAGAGTGAAAATCACAGTAGGAGGCCCATGAAGAGAGGGGATGTTTTTAAAACTTGGATACTTTCCCAGGACTTCTTCCTTTTTTCCTTTTTTTTTTTTTTTTTTTTTTTTTTTTTTTTTTTTTTTCTTTTAAAGATTTCTACTTTCCAAAAATACAAGGTAACTTCAAAGATTTCCCAAGTTCATATAAGGGTTGGAAAGAGCAAGTTGGCATGTCCTCTGCCCCTTAGGACACAAGGCTATATGGTTTTCTTCCCAGCTTGGTGGCCCTTGTAAGCATTTTGTTAACAAAGAGTTAGGAGTTCTAAGCTCAGTAGCCATCAACATAAACTTTGAAACCCAGGATAAAAAAAAAAAAAAAAAAATGGGGGAGCCATGTTTTCTTGAAACATTCCCATTATTAGAAACCATTACTGCTTTGTGGAAACATTTCATCTAGCAACATTTCTTCCTTAAATAAAATTGTCTGGCTACTTTCCAGAGTGTTGTAAGCCCCTGCCAAGGGTAGCAGCAGCAGCAGCCACGGTAATTACACAGTAGACACCTCCAACTTGGGGCTCTGCTTCCTTTACCAGGTAGAGTAGCTGGCATCCTGGTGTCCACTGAAGTTTTCAGAAGCTGCACTCTTTATTTGTATTATTTATTATTGAAGAATATTATTCACAGATCACTGTGTCTCCCTGTGACCTTTCTACACATGATTATACAATGCTTTGGTCATGTATACTCCTCTATTATTATAAAATGTCCATCTGTTTCTGAGACGAATGCTTGGATGCAGCTATGGTCAGGTACATAATTTATTTTAACAGTTGTGTCTTAGCTATGGATAGCAGTCTAAAGTTTACAAAACACTTTCCTATATAGCATACATTCCGCTCATCTCTAGATTACACGAGTACAAGGGATGCTGACAATCCAAGGAGACAAACTTGCTTGTACTCGTTTTTATTTGCAGCTGAGGAGCTGGTATTTACCTAATACTCTACTGGGTGTCATGGCAACATTTTACAGGCATTGCCTCATTTGAGTCTTAAAAATGACTCAAATAGCCTGTACTAAGTCACATATTCAAGTCCAGCTCTCCCCTCTGCCATTCTCTATGAAGTGACACAGTGTATAGTTTCTAACAATATCACCTGTGGAAATGAAAATCTAGAGTTCTGATACAGAGCAGTGAGAACCAGGATGCACCACATATGATGGTAGTGAGGTGGATGATGGGAAGAACAAACAGTCAGAACTTTATGACCCACAGGGGTGGCTGCTGAACCCTTGGCCCAGATTCTGATTCTCAGCCTCATTATGTGACCAGCTGTAAACACAATCCTGGCCAGGTCTTTACTGGTGACTTCCTGTGCTGGGGAAATGGGCTCTGGTTCCTGCTCTGTGAATGCAGTTGGATAAAAATTTAGAACACTCAAAAAAGGTTTGGTTTTCTGCCCTGCAGGCAGTGGCAGCTCACTTGGTAGTCATGGGTATAAGTCATTTCTCTTGTCTTTGGTTCTTTGGCAGTAATTTCTAGAAGCAGACAGTGTATAATTTAAGAATGTATTGATTTTTTTCTACCTACTGATTTATCCAGAAAGGAACTTTTTGGGTTACAGAGTAAGCATAACCTCTCTAGTTGTGAAATAATGCATGAATAAAAGTAGCTTTCCAGTTCTTAGAAAATAAGCACACACTCACTGCAGGGAGACCCTAAATATTGAGATCTATGGAAGAGCAATTTTATAAGATGTGTCCAGAGCCTTAAAAGTTCATGGTTTTTCTCAGCAAACATTACAGGAAAACATTACAGGAAGCAGTATTGCATAAATAGATTTATGAACTCAGTTAAAAGTCACATATCAACATATAGTATTATGCCAAATTGTAGAGGTTTTGAATTATTGAGATGTCACTTAGACACTTTGAATAACACATATTCAAAGTACATAACTTACTTAGGTTTGATTTTTATTTTTACCTATGGCACTATCACAAAAAAGAAAAATAATACCATTACCTCTAAGCTTTTTCATGCCTTTTGGAATCCATCCTCCATCTTTCTCTGTCCACAAGCCATTGTTGTCATTTGAAAGTGAAAGACCAAATAACAACAAAGAAAATGAAGGACAGTCTGACCTGGAAAGCTAACCAATATCTGTTCCTTGGAATTTGCTAACTTCCTCTCTCAAGGCCCTGAGATAACAAGAATTCACACTGCCCCTCCTTTCCTGTGAGTCAGCAGGTGGTGAATAGGGTCCTTAGGAAACAAAGAGATAGCTGCAACTCCGGTTTGCCCAGACAAAATTAATTAGCACACCCTGAGGCCCTAAGGTTTGTTGATCCTAATAGCGAGACCATCCGGCCTCCAAGGGTCACGTACTCAATGGACAGAGGGTCCCACCCCCTACCTAAGCTTGTGGGTTTGCCTTTAAAAAACACCTGGGCCCAGGAGAGGGGGCTTCTCTCTAGCCAGCATGCTGGAGGAGCCCGTTTGCACAAATGTTTCCTATTCATTAAAGCCTCTTGCATGTTGCAGCAACTGGACTGGACATTGAGTTCTTGGGGTATCGAACGAAACTGGAAGACTCCTTATTCTGAGGGTCTTACAAAAGTACTTATTGGGATGGCAAGATGGATCCATGGGTCAAACAGCTTGTTGAACAAGCTTAGTGACCTTAGTTTGATCCCGGGAGCCATAGTGGGGGGGGAGAGAATTGATTTCTCAATGTTTCCCTCTCACTTCTACATGTACACTAGGGTACATGCATGTACTCCTACACAGACACACAGACACACAAACACACACACACACACACACACACTAAAATAATAATGAACAGATTAAAAATACAAAGTACTGTGTATACTACAGGGATTTATGTAGGAAGGATTGTTCATTACATATCGTTTTGTGTGTACTTCATAATTTTGAGATTCATGCATTAAGCATATATCTACACTGTGTTTCTTTTTCAATTGTCAAATGTTTCTGAATTGTAAGGAAATGTCACATCTTACTGGTTTTTATTGCTAATAAATATTTGGTTTATTTTTAGCCTGCATCATTACAAATAAATTGCAATAAATATTCACATATTAAATTTTTTTGAGGTGATATCTTCATTCTGTCTAGAAAATATCTAAGCAAAATTTTAGAAGTAACAAATAAGTACTTAGTTCATTAAATAAAAAATTTAACTACCTCAATAAACAATAATGAGTGAACCAAAAATGCTGTCTCCAAATGAGACACTATTTAATATTACTTAACCAAAATTGTTTATTTTAAGGATTTTGATGAAGGTCAACATTACTTCACGGGGAAAAAAAAAAAAAAAAAAAAAAAAAAAAAAAAAAAAAAAAAACCTGAAGTAATTAGGAATTGATAGAACCTAACTCAAAAATTAAAAGGCTGTAAATGAAAAATTTTGTAATCCACATTGTACTAAATAGGGTGAAACAAAATGTCCTCTGCAGTCTGGAATGAGACAAACATGCCCACTCTTTATATTATTACTCAATACATTGCCTGAGGCTTTAACTAAAGCCATAGGACAAAACAAATATATAAAAATATGTAAAAGACATACAAGTAGGAATAAGTCAAATGACCTCTATTCACTGAATGCATTGCTCTATACTTAAAAGACCCTATGGATTCCACCAGAAAACTTTCAACAAAGTTGTAGGATACAAAATCAACATAAAGAAATCAGTAGTTTTTCTATGTACTATTAATAAACTTGCTGAGAGAGAAATTGGGAAGTGTATCCCTTTCACCACAGCTTAAAAATATAAAGTGCCTAGGAATAGACTATATGTACAATGAAAACTTAAGACACTGAAAAAAAAAATAATTGAAGGAGACTCTAGACAATGGAGTTCTGTTTTCTATACTCCTAGACTGGCAGGATTCACATTGTGAAATTGGCTGCATTACCCAAAGAAATATATATATATATACATCCATTGTCACTCCTATCAAATTCCAACCACATTTTAAAAAATCCTAAAACTTACATGGAAACACTAAGAATTGAGTATAGCCAAAGTAATTTGAGCAGGATAGCAACTAAATTCAAGTGATACTCCAGAGTCATAATGACAAAGAAATCACTGTACAGACACATAGACAAAGATGTAGACTGATATAAGAGAGGGCCCCAATATAATCCTATATAGATATATACACTTAAGAGTGGAAAAATAGTCCAAAGAATACTTTACATGCTAATTTAAAAAATAAACAGAAAAATATATAAATAAATACAATTTTTGGTTACCACGAGGCTTCAACTCTACACAAAGAACTATAGGCAACTAAAGAATGGTGAGACTGGGAGAAATAGTTTCCCCAGGGAAGAACACACCAGTTGTTTATCTAATACCAGATAGTGAGCCCTGAAAACAAACATACAAGTAACATCATACAGACAGTGAAGGGTGTGTTTATGTATTTAGGAATATATGTATGGAAGGAACAATTAGAGAAAATGGAGGTCATGAGTTTGAAAGAAAGCAAGGAAGGCTATACAGAAGTGTTTCTGGGAGGAAAGGGAAGAGGATAATAATGTAATTATATTATACTCTCAAAAAATAAAAGAGTAACAAAAAATGTTTCCATATTTTTTATTTATATTATTTTTAAATAACTGTGTCACTAGTTTACTTCACACCTTCTGTGCACACAGGTGCTTAAGGAGAAAAACCATGCTGATGAACGTTATGAAGGCATTGTTCTGAGATGGGTTTGTGCTGCCATGAGCAGGGCAGTGTCTGGGTTCTCCCCATCTATATAACTTTAAAAAGATAAGGAATGTTTTTCTTGCTGTAGCCCCTTTCTTTCTTAGAGTCACTGCCTTCTACTCTGACCCATATGCAGTAGAGAACTTCTTCAATGAGTAAAGAATGGGCTCCAATCTGAGACTTAAGATTTTCAAGGTATTGCCATGAAGGTCTAGCTTGCTTGAGCTTGTGATAGCTCTTTTCTCAGGTTCCTACTCTGCCCTTCTTTTAACCAAAGGTTCATCCTCATCCTTAACCTTCACAGTAGTACATGAATAACTAGCCATGGCTAGATGTGGAATTCACATACCAGCCAATTATCAAACACAGCCATCTGTCTTCTTCCCAAACATCAAATGCCTTCTACTCTTACTTCAACTCTCATAGGTTTGCATAGTCTGCTTCACTTCCATATATGTTTTAAACCAAGTTTCTTAGTTACTGTTCTATTGCCATGACAAAATACCACTACCAAGGCAATTTACAAAAGAAGCATTTAACTGGAGGCTTGCTTACAGTTTCATGGCCATCATGGTGGGCTGCATGGCAGCAGGCAGGCAGGCATGACACTGGACTACAAGAGCTCTCAGAGATCTATAACTTGCAGGCAGAGAGCAAATCTGGACCTAGCATAGGCTTTTGAAGCCTCACGCCCCTAGTAACCACTTTGAGGAAGATTCCACAAACCCTTTACTCCTGTAACTTTATGGATAAAGCCAGAACCACAATATCAAAGCTGTCCAGTACTGCTGCCCGCTAAGGCTGACATCTAGCCATTTATAAAACATCACTAAATATCTTCAGATCTAAGGATCTTCATGAGGCCCCTATTATCAGCTGTTATTAGTCCCTTTGGTACCTACTTATCTGGTATGGATAGTAAGTAGACATCTAGTTTTCTCTAGGGATTTGCTCTACAATATTCAAAATGTTTTCTTCCTTCTAGCCAACTAAAGGAGATGGGTGCCAAAATCTTAACATACCACGTGACCCTTCATGTGATTGTTGCTCTTACTAGTAGGGGGTCTAACTTCTCTGGACATTATCATCAGGCATAAAAATCTTATTGTAATTTAAGACAATTAGTTGGCCTACCATAAGAATCAAAACTTCAAAGGATATTCATCACAACCTCAGTTCCCATCATTACTAATATTTCTTCTGATTTTACAAAACAGTAACACCAAAAAAGGCCGTATGATCCCTACTCTTCTTCAACAGGGAAGTCCTAAGCATAAGCAAATGAAATCTTTCAGAATGGTCACAGAGCAGGTATAGCTTTCCTAGACATAAACCAATCAAGGATGTTTACCACAAAAGTCTAAAACAAAATATAGTTAAGGTCTTACATAAAACATTGGGAAGAAATGCAAGAAATCATAAAGAATTGCTCCACAAAAATATCTTGTTTCTGTCTCCTTTCCTTTGGAAAAAATTTCCCATAAGCATGCCATACCAGTATCTACTTCAATCAATCAGGCCAGCTAAGACTAGGATGAGATGATACCAGGAACTGCACAGCAAATAGAGTGAGGTCAACCTACAGTAATGGTTTCATCAAGCTGTAAACTAGCCAGGTCTACTTCAGAAAGTCCAATGTCTTTCTTTTTAATGTCTTTGCCCCTTAACCTGGAATACCAATCCAGGACCAGCGGAGAGTATTAGCATATGGATAGACTCCTTTTACTATTGAGGAAGAAGTCAGAAGCAATTTCCTCTTCCAAACACTTACCACTGAATTGAGGCTATAAAGAATTCCATTTGGAGTAAGGTTAGTGTCACTGATGACTTCAGCTCATGCTGAGGCAAATTTCATGTCATTATTTTCTATTTGGACATTATATACAAAACTGTCTATTGTACAAATAACTATCTATTGAGTACACAAGTAAGATGAGACAATTATCTCCTCAGGAGGTTCCTCCCTGCAATGGTTTGAATAAGAATGGCCTTCAGAGGCTCAAATATTTGAATGCTCAGTCACTAGGGAGTGGAACCCTTTGAAGGGATTAGAAAGATTCAAAAGTGTGGTCTATTGCAGGAAGTGAGTCACTGGGGGTATGCTTTCAGGTTTCAAAAAGTTCAAGCCATCTCTCTCTCTCCCTCCCTCTGTGTGTATGTGTCTGTCTGTCTCTGTGTGAGTCTGTGTGTCTCTGCCTCTGCATCTCTCTCTCTCTTTCCTCTCAATCTGTGTCTGCCTGTCTATCTGTCTCTGTTTCTGTGTGAGTCTGTGTCTCTGTCTTTGTCTCACCTGAAGATCAAAATATAGTTCATGGTGTCTCTTCATAGGTATAAAATAGTGACTAAGACAGATCCTAAATATTCACAAGAGCCAATTTGGTCACTTTAGTAATCACATGATTACTCCCTGGGATTTTAAAGGTCTTAAAATCACTAGGAAGATGCAAAGCCACAAAATTTTGGGAATCACATGAATGAATATAAGTGTGGCTTTCTGACAAGAAGTAATATTGGGAGCCCAAACACTCTGGAAAAGAGCTACTGGAAAAGGTTTACAATTGTCAAGGCCCCCAGAGTGATGCCACCAGTATGGCAGGAACACTGGCAATGCCTCCAGCATGACATCTTAGTTATGTGGCAGATTTCTATTCTCCAGGTCAATAGGAACAATTATTTTGATTGGATGTTTGGCCTTTCATGTGTATCCATACCACATTCTAGGTAAAATTTGTTTGCCCTGTAGAATCACTGAGAACAGATGGAAGTGGTAGGAAGA
Organism: Phodopus roborovskii; assembly: GCF_943737965.1. Taxonomy (NCBI): domain Eukaryota; kingdom Metazoa; phylum Chordata; class Mammalia; order Rodentia; family Cricetidae; genus Phodopus; species Phodopus roborovskii. The sequence goes on from NW_026126409.1 coordinate 23,525,893, forward strand.
GGGGTAAAAGCCATGCTCTGATGCTTCTGGCAGATTCACCAGCCAGCTTATGAAGCAAAACTCTATGAAGTAAGTGATCCAACCCTGGTAATAAGTGTCTGGTCAGGACACTATCTTTCAGAAGTCAAGGTCAGTAAGTTATAGCCAGTACTTAGTTAAATTTAAGATGCATCATTTGGGAGATCCAAGACTGGAGTTTCCCTTAGTTGGAAATGGTCAAGGAGTATGTCTGAGAGTAGAGATAGCAAATATTCACCATCACAATTCTCTGGCATCCCCAAGGCCCCAAGTCACCACACACATACATACATCAATGTGATTGCTGTTTTCATCCCAGTGCCATAAGATGTCACCTGTCTTCCACATATACTAAGAAACTTTGTCTAAAGAGATAAAATGATAAAGAGAGAAGGATTTTTCCATATATTTAGCAGAGACCCACTGTGCCTTCCAACTTTGACCCATATGGGGTTCCCTAGAGGACTCTGCAAGCAGTATATTGACCCTATTAATCAATTAGGACCAAGGCAGAATTAAATATAAATTTCCTAAATTCCCTTTTGGTTATAGTGTCATTCAGAGATATGTCATATAGTTTAGATTGGGGTTGCCATTAGGGAAAGAAGTCATCATGCCTAAAATCAGAGAAAAATCCAAAGTTTTCTAGAATGCCAAATAACTTTTTTTATTATCATATGGTATGCTTTGAATATCTGAGAGATGGACTCTCTCTGGGAAAAGTTATGAAGTAGCCAAAGGAAACTACTTATGAGGGCATGAACCAGGCAGAGAGGCAGATGGAAAACTTTTCCTGAGCCAATCTTGAGGAGGCCATTTCAACCTCATTAAAGCAGACAAGCATAGGTTGTAGAAATGTGGACAATCATCAATGCCTGAACTCACAGCCTGTTGAGTATTTGTTGCAATGAAATCTATAGAATTGTGCCACATTTCTAGCCTAAAAAAATGGCCTGAAAATTTGAAAATTTGACCTGATTAGCTTCCCAGACTAGAATGATACAGCAACAGATCTAACTGGCATCAGCAACAAAATCATCCATGCCTAGTCTAAGGTAGTTGACATCTGTTGTGTCTTAGTGTCTTTCCCTGTACTGAAAGTCCATGGGCAACATGGTCTTAACAGAAAACCCTGACCACAGTCACCCACATATGTAGCATGCAGCATCAAACAGAGCTTTCCTCTCGAAACAATGCATAAATCTCCAAAGATTGTGCTTATTTGGCAGGTCTCCAATTATTCAACTAGCAGAGCAAACAGCCAGACTTCTTTGAAACAGCTTAAAGCAGTGATTACATGAGGCATTTAATGATGGCAGGCAGGGGCCAGAAGCTTTTGTATACAACCCACCTGATATAGTCTGAGCAGCCCCTCAGGCATGAACTGCACTCATTGCTGTATCACCAAGCCCAGCTATGCAATGAGCTCTTGTGTCTTTGCAGGAGCTGGAGGATTACAGGGTGAGTCCTTCACATGGAAGAGCAGACATTGTTTTGCTGGTAAACTGAGCTCCAGTTGAAGTCAGGCCTGTTACTCTCATGTATGCCATTTCCAGTGGAAAGGAGTCTTTGCTGTCCCTCTCACTTTGTTCATGAGTGTATACTGAACTCTGAGATTTAAAAAAAAAAAAAAAAGTCTGTCAGTGACAAAATGTTCTTAACCGAAATTTTTATCCTTACCTTTTATCCTTTACCTCAAATTAAATCCTTAGAACGTTGTCTCCACAGTCTTAACTTTAAGTTATGTTAAATAATGATGATGTTTGGCCCACAGGTGTCGTAGTTGTATCAGTAAAGCAAGTCTAAGGACACTGAAGCTCCAGTCTGACTTGTTTTAATATTGGCTAACTTGTGAATACTAAATAAAAACTCAAACTAAACTTAACAGATTGTTAAAGAGGAAAGGCAGGGGGATAAGCAACCTGTGAGTGAAAGACCCGCAGAGGGCTTGGACCCTCACACCCTGACTCAGGAAAGGCACCCCCCCCCCCAAATCACTCACGAGAAGTGGTCTTGATGCAAAAGCATGAGGTCTTTTATATTCCAGTGCACTGGGGTCCACAGCCATACTCCACATGGGGTAGAGGACTGGGAACCCTGGGTACAGGGTTTAGACAGCTTTTATAGGGTTACAACAAAACCGGCACATCATAGCATCCAGTGGGGACCAATTAATTTGAACTATCCAACCCCGCGCTTAGCCCAGGAAGTCTACTTTTCGATAGGGCTTCTGGGTAGTGTGACAAGGCTCATTTCCTGTTCATTCACTCCAGGTGCTGTTGTAAACTGCCCTGTTGTAAACAGTCAAGAATGTGACCTTTTGCCTACTCACTGCTTGGGGGCAGAGTCTAGGGAGAGTTAGGCTAAATTTTTCCATCCTTACATGAGCACTAATTGCAAACCACCGACCAGGACTTAGTGGGCTGAAGCTGTGTGCTAGGTTGGTGCGTGACCGTGAACTGGATTGGATGTGTGGACTCTGTGAAATCTCAAGGTCTGGGAGTGTGTCCCTTTGTCTAAATAAAAGCTGGGTGAAACCATAAAATTGAAAGAAAAAGTTTTAGGGATTGTACAAACCAGCGGCACTGGATGGAGGAGAGTAGCAAGGAGTCAGGGGTGGCCCGTTTGCCTGAGCCACCTCATGGCTACGTGGGCACCAATATGTAAATAAAGTTCTTAATTGATCTAGATAATTAAGTGCCAGAGTCAAATATAAAGGAAAATGCTAAAAAATCAGAGAAAAGGAGCAAGCCATAGCATACCTTGCCTCCTATAGAGAAGAGTGATTTCCTGTTTCTCTCTGCTTATATCCTGTTTCTGCCCAGCTAACTCACTTCTTGCCTGTCTGTACAAACCTCCAGACCTCTATGGTTAGCTAGTGGCAAGCTTCAATCTCTGACCTCCAGACAGGCTTCATTTGTACAAACAAGATATCGCCACACACAAGAGTTCATTAGCTAGTTCCCAGATGTTTGCCTTAAAGGAAGCAATGTGTCCAGATTTCAAGGGCTTTCCCAGATAGAAGGTAGTTCCTTTTTCTGGAAGCTTCCATCCCCCAAATTCTAAACCACAAAGACTATACAGTGTTTAAAATAAAGGGGACCCCAACATAGAAATATCTGTTTATTTGCAGTTTTTCCTGTCTATGATTCTATCAACATTTATAGGACAAAGGACAAAGGACAAACATAGAGTCTTATTGTACATGTACACATTTCTAGGGCTGACACTTGATGTGGGATGACCAATCAAGGGGCTTTTATCTGAGAAAGTCCAATTCTCTCTTTCTCAATAGCTTTTAAGCTTGTTTATCTAGGGATAAGGTCCTGTGATGTCTCTTCATGTTTTTCATTGACGACATGCAAAATGATCTAAAACCCAAACAGCTGTGTACACCTATGAGGGATTTTTTTTCTTATTTAAATCATTTGACTTGGGAAGAGGCAATTTTAATCCTCATCCTGTGAGGTGGCAAGATCCACCTTTAATCTGGGGCACACCTCCATCTGGAAGTCTACATAAAGGACATGAAAGAAAAAAGCTAGTTCACTTTGTCTGCTGGCTCTCACTCTCACTGGGAGAACCTTCCCCCCCCCCCCCCAGAATTCCAGTGTACACTGAAGAATTGCCAAGACATTCTACTTCATGGACAGAATGACTACTGGATTCTTGTATCTTCAGTTGGTAGATGGCCATCATTAGACTGGCTGAACCAAGCCTATTCTAACAAATTTGATATATATTTCTCTATGGAAACCTGGATAAAACAGGCCCCTTGAGGTTTCCCCCATCTGTGATGGGTTGTCATCTGTTGCTAGAATTGTTCAGACCTTGATTAGGCAGTCATCTTGTTGAGATTTCATTGGCATAGCTTCCTGTTGTAACTAGAAGGCAGCACACTACAGTAGGCTTCCTGGTTCTCCCACTCTAAGAATAACTAATTTTTCCCTTTTTGCCTTTCATATGTTATTTTCCCTTTGGGATTTTCCTCAAGCTTTGTTTTAAATTATCTTTACAACACAGGGGCTTGAGCTTAGGGCTTAACTTAAGCTAGATCTGTGTTCTAACACTGAGCTACAGCCCCTCTCTTGGATTTTCAAGACACTGTTTGCTATGTAGCCTAGTCTATCCTTCTACCTCAACATCCTAAGTTCTCAGATTACAGAAATATGAGTAAAATTTTGAGTCAAGATGTAGCTTGGCAGGCAAAGTTCCTGCCTAGCATGAATGGATCTATGGTGGTTTAAATTAAATGTTCCCATAGGCTCATAGATTTGAATGCTTACTCCTCAGGTAGTGGCACTCCTTGAGAAAGATTAGGTGAGGCCATGGAGGAGCTGTCTCTGGGGGTGGGCTTTGAGGTTTCAGAAGCCCATGCCAAGCCTAGAGTTCCTTTTTTTCCTGCTGCCTCAGATTCAGATGTAGAACCCTCAGTTTCTCCTCTAGCACCATGTCTGTAATCATGTTGTCACGCTTTCTGCTGTGATGACAGTGGATTTCAACACTCTGAAACTGTAAGCAAGCTCCAATTAAACACTTTGCTTTGTAAGTGTTGCATAGATCATGGTTTCTTTTCACAGCACTAGAACACTAAGACTGGTTTGATGCATAGCACTGCATAAAGCCAGACATTGTGGTGCATATCTGTGATCCCCCACATTCAGGAGGTACAGGCACAAGGTAGAATATCTGGGGTCATCCTTAGCTATATAGTAAGTTCTAGGCCGGCCTGAACTATATGAAATCTTGTCTTAAAGGAAGAGATGACATTTTTAAGATAAAAGCATTGGAGGTGAAGCCTGAAAAGATGACTGATTCATGAGAGAGCCTGTCCCCTCAAGAATAGAATGAGGGCAATATACAGAAGGCTATAGGCAGCATTGATTAGCTTGCCATTCTACCATCTGAGCATAGTGTGTTCCTTCATTCCCAAAATGCAGCCTCCATCGTATAACAGAAGCTGCTAGTGTCTTCCTTTTGTACTTTTGTTTTTTCAAACTGTAAGCAAATAAGTTTCTTTTTCTTTTTTAAATGAATTGCCTACTTAGAGGCAATCCTAATACAGGATATGGTATGAAATATTGCTTTGTGCTCTCCACTTTTAGTACACCTTCCATGTTAAATACTGGCTGACAGAATCCTGATTACAAGCCAGCTCCCAGATGTCTATAGATGATGGAGACTACTTGGTTTTCAATTTCCCCAATACTCCTCCCAGAAAAGAAAACAAATCATGTCCTCCCTATATCAAAGATAAAAAAATTCCAAATTTCTAAAAGAAAGAAGGAAGGAAAGGAAGGAGGGAGAGAAAAAGAGAGAGAGAAAATGAGAGGGGGAAAGGAGGGAGGGAAGGAGGGGAGGGGGGAGAGAGAATGAGTGGATGCCCACGATTTCTCAGGGAGAAGACCTAATGCAGCTCCTATCCTACTACCTGATCTTTTCTTTGGAGAGAAATTATGCCTTCAGGAAGTTGAGAAAAGGGCTCAATGAAGAAACTCTAGATCTGTTTAAGTATACTAATGCCAATCTCAATTCCAAAATCACCAGGGGAGAAAAAAATCCAGGTAGTCCGTAGCACAGGCTACAGAAGGACTTAGAAATACATGCAACTTAAAGATCCAGTCTTCCAACACAGATTCTAAGAAAAACAGCAAGAAATGTAAAACTTTTAATGATAAAGGGGAAAGCACAGAACTGGTAGGTCAATTTTCTAAAATAATAATAATAATAATAATAATAATAATAATAATAATAATAATAAAAATTTTATTTTATATGTATGAGTATTTTGCCTTTGTGCATTATATGTCTGCCATACACATGTGGTACCTGCAGAGATAAAGAATTATCAGATGGACCTGGCACTGGAGTCACAAACCATTGGGAGCTGCCAGATGGGTGTTGGGGACTGAATTTGGGTCCAGGAAACCATTGCTGTCATTCTATCATGAGGACATAGGGACCTTGTAGTCTTCTGCAAGCCAGAACGGGGATCCTCAGGAGGAGCCAAATTGGCAAGTATCCACTTTGGACTTCACTGATTCTGGGACTCTAAGACATGAACTTGTATGTTTAAACTACATGGGCTGTGGTATTTCTTTGTGGGAGCCTGAACTAATTGCTTCTGTTACTGCTTCGTTTCCAGGGGTTGGTAACAGCTTTATGGTTATAGAAAAGTTGTAATTACGATTGTTTCAAAAGAAAAAGACCTGCCTAGCAGGAACCTCATAAATCTCTATTTCAGTGGTTCACAAAATTCCTAATGCTGAGACCCTTTAATACGGTTCCTCATGCTGTGGTGACCCCAAGCATAACATTATTTTCATTGCTATCTTATAACTGTAGTTATGAATTATAATATAAATATATGTGTTTTCTGATGATCTTAGGCGACACCTGTGAAAGAGTCATTCCACCCACCCCAAAGCAGTATCTAACCTTTTCTTATTTTTCTTCATGGAGCTGACACTCATTTATCTATATTTCATAGACGGATCTGTAATTAGAGGGCTACAACCTTCACTGTCCTCTCTGCCTTGGGTCTATAGTGGGCTTTGTTTTATACAATGAAACTTTCAAATTCATTTTTGAAAGTCTTTAAAAGAAGTTACTGACCTTCTGGTCTAAGTTTAGGTGACAAGGGTTTCACCTTTCAACAAGGTAATTAGCATAGCCTTTTTGTACTCTTCTGTGGCTGTTTGACTCTGGGAGATGGCGACTTGGGCACCATAGTCTCATTATCAGCTATAACTGAGAGCCATTCCATCATTCAGTCTGTATGGGGTTTATACTTCAGAGGTGCAGGGATATAGGAAGAGATATGTACTAAGGGACTTTTAGCACAACCTAAATAAGTTGGGGAATATTTCTAAAATTGTAGAAAAATATGCTCAAAATCTTAGGTAGAAATAACAATGCAAAATTATAGAGAAGTAAATGAGACAAAAAATTAAAGTTTTCAAAAACTGTGCTGGATTCCTGGCATGTTGGTGCATACCTTTAATCCCAGCACCCAAGAGGCAAAGGCAGGCAGATCTTTGAGAATTCCAGGATACCCTGCTCTACATAGCAAGTTCTACAACAGACAGGGATACATATAGAGACCCTCTCTTAAAAAAAAATGGGGTTACTGGTGTTCATGGTTACAGAGCATGCTAAGTACCAACTTCCAACAAAAATTCTATATATTATATTTAAGTTTAGGACTACTTAAATTAAATAGGTTTTTTTATTTTAATCTTGATTTCAGTGAAGCTTTCTTAGACACAGCATCAAAATCAAAGTGGCAAAGCAAAAGCATGATCAATTAAACTGTATCAAAATAAAACATTTGTGATTCAAAGAAAGTAAAAAAGAAATTTCCAGGATGGAAAAATGTTTGCAAATTGTGTATCTGATAATGGAAATGTATGTAGGATACATAAAGAACCCTGTAAGTTAGTCATAAAATGATATTGAACATATTTAAAATAGTGGCTAAGGATCTCATTGGGCATTTCTCCACATAAGATGTTTAGTCACTAAGCACATGGGATGACATTGAACACCATTAACCACTGGGAAAAGTGAACCCAAATCTCTGTGTAAACACAAAATAAATATGTGAGGAGATGAGAACTTTACATATTTCTTGACATAAACAACTCTGATTTGTTTTTCCCCTACAACTTCATTCAGGCGGCATTGTCCACATTCCAATGTGACATTAGTTATTAGCCTTATACTAGGCAAGCAAAATGTAAGATGAACACACTGGAAAACTTGATCCACTATTTTTAAGCAATACTTCTACTGGGAAGGAAACTATCCAAATCAATAAAGTGTGTCTAGATGAGGGGAATGAAATCACATTACATTTGACTTTCTATTAGACTCAATTATGTCTAGCCAATTGATTTGTAAGATTTCTTCTAAAACTTGTGTTGTATTTCGTAGAATTGCTTTAATGCAGTGAACACTCTTTATTTTAACTTTTAAGTGTGTGTGTGTGTGTGTGTGTGTGTGTGTGTGTGTTCTATAACCACTGTGGGGGTGAGAGGAAAACTTGTGGTAGTTGGTTCATTCCTTCCAACATTCCTGACCCAGGGATGGAATTCAGATCTTCAAGCTAGGAAGCAGGTGCCTTCACCCACCAAGCCAACTCACTGGCCCCATATCAAGTGCATTTGCTTTGAACTTTATCTCTTGCTTTATTTTTTAATTTTGGTACTGTTATGTATCTATTGAATAAAATGTAACTCCATCCATAAAAGAGAAATGCAACTCCAACTCAAGTTGGAAGTATTGAGTAGGCAACTCTGGGAATCATGGCCTACACTCTGCTTTAGAAAACCTTCCTCAGAGGAGAGCATCTTCAACAAATGGTGCTGGCACAATTGGATGATGGTGTGTAGAAGACTGCAGATAGACCCATGTCTATCACCTTGCACAAAACTCAAGTCCAAATGGATCAAAGACCTCAACATAAATCCAGCCACACTGAAACTCTTAGAAGAGAAAGTGGGAGGTACCCTTGAACAAATATGTACAGGAGACTGCTTCCTGAACATAACTCCAGTAGCACAGACACTGAGATTGACAATTAATAAATGGGGCCTCCTCAACTTAGAAGTTTTTATAAGGGAAAGGACACAATTGACAAGACCAAACCACAGCCCACAGACTGGGATAAGATCTTCACCAATCTTGCATCTGACAGAGGGTTGATCTCCAAAATATACAAAGAATTCAAGAAACTAGTCAACAAAATACCAAATAACCCTAATAAACAATGGGGTATAGAACTGAATAGAGAACTCTCAACAGAGGAAATCAAAAAGGCTGAAAGACACTTAAGAAACTGCTCAACATTCTTAGCTATCAGGGAAATGCCAATCAAAACAACTTTGAGATACCATCTTACTCCTGCCAGAATGGCTAAAATTAGAAACACCAATGACATCTTATGCTGGAGAGGATGTGGAGAAAGGTGAACACTCCTCCACTGCTGGTGGGATTGCAAACTCGTACAGACATTTTGGAGATCAGTATGTTGGTTACTCAGGAAAATGGGAATCAGTCTACCACAGGACTTGGCAATCCCCCTCTTAGGAATATACGCAAATGATCCACATCCATGCAACAAAGACATCTGCTCAACTATGTTCATAGCAGTATTATTTGTAATAGAAAGAACCTGGAAGCAACCTAGATGCCCCTCAACTGAAGAATGGATAAAGAAAATGTGGCACATTTACACAATGGAATACTACTCTGTGGAAAATAACAATGGAATCTTGAAATTCCCAGGCAAGTGGATAGAACTTAAAGAAACCATCCTGAATGACATAACCCAGTCACAAAAAGAGGATCATGGTATGTACTCACTCATATATGGATTTTAACCATAGAGCAAAAGTTCACCAGCCTATAATTCACACTGGCAGATAAAGTAGGATACAAGGAGGTTTCTAAGAGATTCATATAAGGTCCCTCACAGAAGGGGAAAGGAACAAGATCTCCAGAGCACATGCAGGGTGGGGGTGGGGGGGTGGCAGTGAGTGAAGAGATAACTAGGAGAAAGCGAAGGGGAGGAGAGGAAAGCATGTGGGACTACGAAGATTGAGTAAGGGGAGGAATAGATGAGAGAGAGAGAGACCATAAAAGAGGGAGCCATTATAGGTTTGTAGAGAAAACTGACTCTAGAGAAATGTCCAGAGACCTACAAGACTGACCCCAACTAACAAGTTGAGCAACAGTGGAAAGGCTACCATAAATGTCATTCCCTGATAATGAGATTGACAACTAACTTATCCACCATCATGGCTTCCTCATCTAGTAGCTGATGGAAACAGAAACAGACACCCACAACTGAACACTGAGCTGAACTGGAAGCCAGATGCAGAGAGGGAGAACAAAACCAGGCTGCAAAAACCCACAGAGACAGCTGACCTGAACAAGGAGGAGCTAACAGGCCCCCAGATTGATAGCTGGGAATCCAGCATTGGACTGACTCAGACCCCGTGAACATGGGTCTCAGCTAGAAGGCCTAAGCAGTCTAAGGGACCTCGTGCACAAAAGGACTTTGGGAGCACATTCCCCATGGAGGGATACTCCCTTAATCTAGAGACTGGAGAGAAGTCCTAGTCCCTATTCCAAATGACTTGACAGATGTAGATGACCCCTCCTGGAAGGCATCACCCTATATGTGGAGTGGGGGTGGGGGTGGGAGGGGAGGGTGGTAGGGAGGCATTAGAGGGAGGGAGAGAGGGAAAGAGGGAAGTGCGAGGGAGGGAGGAAGGGAGAGGAAACTGGGATCAATATGTAAAATAAAAATAAAAAATAAAAAAATAAAAAAAAGAAATTGCTTCCATGAGAAAAAAAAAAAAAAAAAAAAAAAAAAAGAAAGAAAGAAAGAAAAGGAAAGAAAAGAAAGCCTTCTTCAGGATCCTCACGCTTCTGATTTGAAAATTAACAAGCAATTGCCTCAGTTGAGACAGGAAAGTCATCAAGTAGCACTTAGAAAACATTTTCCATTCACACATCTCCATCCACCCAACCTTTCACAAAGTCTTTGTAAGGCCTTTCATATTCTCTCCCACATACATTTGTGTAAGTAATAGCGTTCCTCAGTGTCCCAAGTGGTCAAGATCATTTAGAACTTTATTTCTTTCAAGTCCAAAATACTATTATTGTTGAGCAGATGGAAGAAGCCATCCACTGAAATACAATGGTGGATACTGCCATTTCTCAAAGCAACCCAGACAGCATCTGTCTGGGTAGGACTGCCCTCTTGCACTCTTGAGATCAGGATCTTTGGAGGATAGAGCTGGCATGGAAGTATATTCCCCCTGTTGAAAATAACTTAGTCCATCTATCTCATATCTATGTTTCCACACATTGTTACTTTCTTGAATATAATTCTAATCTTCCTTCTTCAAAAACTTCTTGTTGACAAACTTAAATGCCCCTGCCTCCTGCTTTCTTCTTAACTTAGTTCTCTTCCCATTGTGTATATATTGGGTCTTGTTCTGGTCAACAGCTAGTTAACCTATATTTTGAAAGAAGCATTGTATCATGTGAGCACGACAGAGTCTTTCACAGCAGAGAGTAAATTCAGAAATAATTCCTTTGGAAACATTCAATTAAACATGCCCTTCAGGTCCCAGCATCAACATGTAGCACATACATTATAACGATAAAATAAAACAAAACACATACTGCCCATGCTTAAAAGGCAAGGCGAGTAAAAGGGCAAACTTCTGGGCTGAGTCCCTTTGTCCATTGAAAGGAATATCAATTCATATTCTCTCTGCTCTTTGTTTTGCTTTTAGCACTGTGGTCTTCTGGGAAACCCAATTTCTTTGCCAGAACACTTTGCAATGCCTTGGCCAATCTCTCCATGCTTTGATCTGAGAACTGCACAGGAGAGGTATGAGGATGAGTGAAGAAACAAGGATGGACCTCGAGTTACGTGCCTTAACCCACCTTCAGAAGAGAGCAGCGATAAGCGAATGCAAACTGTTATCTTCAACTGTTGACAACATCACCATGAGAGCTACAGGCAAAAAAGCAGCAAAGAGCTTGCTTTATCTGCCAACTGCTCCATGTCTTAAGGGAACGTGTTGATTCTCTGTCTGAACTCAGCTGCTGTGCAGATATATGAGCCTTGCCTCTAATCCCAGCACTTACTGCCTTTGCTTCGGCAATCTGCCACCACAATCTGCACTCTGCTAAGGGGCACCGTTGTCTCTTTTCCTCCCCGTGTTTTACTAAGGGTCAAGAGAAAGATCCTGCCATTTATCATGAATATTTGGATTGTTTCCCTCCTTTCCACAGTTCAGCCTAGAAGACTTGGTCAGGATTGCTGATTGGATGATTATTTCCTGGGCTCAAAGGTTTTCACCTAACAATAAAATGGGATTTCATTTATTCACTCCTACTGTTCCGTAAACCTGGAAAAATGGCACTTATATTTTTACACTACACTGGTGGAGAAATGTGGTAGTATGGAAATAATTTGGTTTTCTCTCTAAAAGCAATTGGTTAAAACATTTTGATGATGACAGAATGGAAAGTGGTTTGCATTTCAAATCCTTTTACTGGAACTTTCCTGCTTACGTATCAAACCTGTCTACTATTTTTAATCAAAATATTTTGGCACCTCCAGTCTATTCCAGTTTCTTGCCTTGTTTTTCATATTTAACATATCCAAGGAATATCTTAATTTCTTTCTGGCCCCAAGCCCTTTTAGAAGTAAAGAATAAGAATAGAAACACTCTAGGATAGTTTCTTCTTTCCTGCCAAAAGAAATGAGGAAATCAGTGTAGAGGCTCTAAATGATCTTGACTGATTTGAGCCACAGAAGAGACACACTTATTGAGTAGTAGTGCAACCAACATAAAAGTAATCTGCCACCTTCCAAGACTAGCCAGATGTACTCTGGCCAGCTCAGATCTTAGATGTTTGTGCTACGGTTCCAATGGTTTCATTGGTTGCTAGGGAATATTCCTCCACTAAATCTGCTTCTCATTCTCCTGGTCCCTATTGTCTTCTCACATTTCATTCACCACACAGAAAATAAAGCAATGGAGATGCCAAGGAGGACCTAACTAGAAGTGTGTTGTAGGACTAATCACTAGATTGAAATGAGAATACTCATGAGACATATGGCTTCATACCCTCTCTGCAACACAGACATTGAAAACCTGAACCTGTGTAACCCTGAGCTTCTCTTTTATTTGTTTTATTTGCCAAGTACTGGTGATAATACATGTATTGCCTTAAATAGTTCATTCACTATTTTGGGAGAGCCAGGCAGCATGGTCCACACATATGAACATTCTCCATATCTCTTCTCCCCCAACTCATGTCACTCACACATATATTTAAGACTTAGACTTTATTTTTTTTACCTTTATAGAAGATATGTTTTTTCTTCACAAATGTATCTTGATTACAGTTTCCTGACCCTCTACTCCTCACAGTTCCTTAGCCCATCCAGATCTACCCCCTCTCTGTCTCTTATTAGAAACAAACTGACTTCTAAGGGATAATATTTAAACAAATTCAAATGAAATTTAAAAATGTATAATAAGATATAAAACTAATATATTGGAATAGGACAAAAAAAAACCCAGAAGGAAAGGAGCCCAAGAAACAGATATAAGTACAGAGACCCACTTGTTCACACACTTAGGATTCCAATAAAAACACAAAACTGTAAGCCATTATGTATATTCAAAGGTCTATAGAGTAAGAAGAGAGAGTATATATATAAACAATAGGATATAAAAATAGAAAGATCTGACATGCCATTATAAGACAAGAAATCTCCAAAATGCCTTTGAGTTCTTTTTCTGTTGGCCATCTACTCCCAGCTATGCAGTTTGTTTCCCCAAGGAGATTTAGAGTTTTCAACATGTTGACAAAATTTCAGATCTCAAGCAAGTGAACAGTACTACAAGACCAACCTCTTTGTAGTCCTAGGAGGTTTTTAAGAAAATAATTCATTTCCCTTCTCTTGTATTCCCAAACCTGAGACTGTGTTATCTAGGGAAATACTGACTAGAATACTAGACATGAACAAATCTCTTAAAGAAAGTATGAAAAGCTAAGAAAAAACAAACAGGTGAAGAAAATGGTTTATTGCTTGAAAACTGAAATAGAGACAATAAAGAAAACACAAACTGAAGGAATGCTAGAAATACAAAAACTGGGCAAATGATCGGGAACTACAGACACAAGCATAACCAACAGAATACAAGAGAAGAAAGACAAAATCTCAGGCACTGAAGATAAACTAGAGGAAATAGATTCATTGACCAAAGAAAATCATAAATCCAACAAATCCTTAACACAAAACATTCAGGAAATGAGGAACAACGAGAAAAGGCCAAATCTAAGGATAATACACATAGAGGAAGAGGAAGAATCCCAGCTCAAAAGTGCAGAAACCATATTCAACAAAATCATTGAAGAAAACTTTTCCAATCTGAAGAAGGATTTGTCCATGAAAGTATAAGAAGCATACTGAACACCAAATAGACTGGACCAAAGAAAATAGACCCCTCGACACCAATAATCAAAACCTAACATACAGAATAAAGAAAGAATATTAACAGCAGCCAAGGAAAAAGGCCAGGTAACACATAAAGGCAGACCTATCAAAATTTCACCTGACTTCTCCATAGAAACTTATGGGACACCTTGAAAGCAGTGTTACTAGGGAAGTTCATTGAACTAAGTGCCCACATGAAGAAAACGGAAAATTATCACATTAGAAAATTAGCAGCACAACTGAAAGCCTTAGAACAAAAAAAAAAAAAGGCAAACTTACCTGGAGGAGTAGTCACTAGGAAATAACCAATTTGAGGGCTGAAATCAATAATGTGGAAAACAATACAAAAAAAAAAAAAATCAATGCAACAAAGAGTTGGGTTTCAAGAAAATCAAGAAGATAGACAAACCTTTATAAAAACGAACAAAAAAAGCAGAGAGAGAACATGCAAATTTACAAAATCAGAAAGGCAAAGGGGAACAAAACAACAGACACTGAGGAAATCCATACAATTTTCAGGTCATATATGGAAAATCTGTACTCCATAAACTTTGAAAATTCAAAAGAAATGGACAAATTTCTGGATAACTATCATTTACCAAAATTGAATCAAGAACAGATAAACAACTTAAATAGACTTATAACCCCTAAGAAAATAGAAGCAGATATCAAAGCCTTCCAACCAAAAAAAGCCCAGGGACAGATAGCTTCAGTGCAGAATTCTGCCAGAAATTCAAGGAAAAGCTAATACCAATACTCCTCAAATTGTTCCACACAATTGAAACAGAAGGTTCATTACCAAACTCTTTTTATGAGGCCACAATAACCTTGGTACCCAAGCCTCACAAAGACACAACTAAGAAAGACAACTACAGACCAATATCCCTGATGAACATTGATGCAAAAATACTCAATAAAATACTGGCAAACCAAATCCAAGAATACATCAGACACATCATCCACTATGATAAAGTAGGCTTCATAACTGGATAGCAGGGATGGTTTAACATATGAAAATCTATCTATGTGATCCACCATATAAACAAACTGAAAAAGAAAAACCCACATGATCATTTCCCTAGATGCTGAAAAAGCCTTCGACAAAATTCAACACCCTTTCATGATAAAGGTCTAGAAAAGATTAGGGACAACAGGAACATACCTAATCATAATAAAAGCAATATATAGTAAAACAACAGCCAACATCAAACTGAATGGAGAGAAGCTTAAGGCAATTCCTCTAAAATCAGGAATAAGACAAGGCTGCCCTCTTAGAGAAATATCACCCTTTACAATAGGCACAAGCAACATAAAGTATCTTGGGGTAATGCTTACCACACAAGTGAAAGGCCTATATAATAAGAACTTTGTGTCTTTAAAGACAGAAATTCAAGAAGATACCAGAAAATGGAAAGATCTCCCATGCTCTTGGATAGGTAGGATAAACATAGTAAAAATGGCCATCTTGCCAAAAGCAATCTACAGATTCAATGCAATCCCCATTAAAATCCCACCACAATTCTTCACTGACCTTGAAAGGATAATAATCAACATTATATGGAAAAACAAAAGACCCAGAATAGCCAAAACAACCCTGTACAATAAAGGAACTTCAGGAGGCATCACCATCCCTGACTTTAAGCCCTACTACAGAGCTATAGTTCTGGAAACAGCCTGATATTAGCACAAAAAAAGACAGGTAGACCAATGTAATCCAATCAAAAAATCCTGATATTATCCCCACACACCTACAAATACCTTATTATTGACAAAACAGGTATAAGTATACAATATAAGGAAGAAAGCATCTTCAACAACAAATGGTGCTGGAACAACTGACTAATGGTGTATAGAAGACTGCAGATAGACCCATGTCTATTGCCATGCACAACACTCAAGTACAAATGGATCAAAGACCTCAACATAAATCCAGCCACACTGAACCTCTTAGAAGAGAAAGTGGGAGGTACCCTTGAACAAATTGGTATTGGAGACTGCTTCCTGAACATAACTCCAGTAGCACAGACACTGAGATTGACAATTAATAAATGGAGCCTCCTCAACTTAGAAGTTTCTATAAGGGAAAGGACACAATTGACAAGACCAAACCACAGCCCACAGACTGGGATAAGATCTTCACCAATCTTGCATCTGACAGAGGGCTGATCTCCAAAATATACAAAGAATTCAAGAAACTAGTCAACAAAATACCAAATAATCCTAATAAACAATGGGGTATAGAACTGAATAGAGAACTCTCAACAGAGGAAATCAAAAAGGCTGAAAGACACTTAAGAAAGTGCTCAACATTCTTAGCTATCAGGGAAATGCCAATCAAAACAACTTTGAGATACCATCTTACTCCTGCCAGAATGGCTAAAATTAGAAACACCAATGACAACTTATGCTGGAGAGGATGTGGAGAAAGGGGAACACTCCTCCACTGCTGGTATGTTGGTTCATCAGGAAAATGGGAATCAGTCCACCACAGGACTTGGCAATCCCCCTCTTAGGAATATATGCAAATGATCCACATCCATGCAACAAAGACATCTGCTCAACTATGTTCATTGCAGTATTATTTGTAATAGAAAGAACCTGGAAACAACCTAGATGTCCCTCAACTGAAGAATGGATAAAGAAAATGTGGCACATTTACACAATGGAACACTACTCTGTGGAAAATAACAATGGAATCTTGAAATTCCCAGGCAAGTGGATAGAACTTCAAGAAACCATCCTGAACAAAGTAACCCAGTCACAAAAAGAGGATCATGGTATGTACTCACTCATATATGGATTTTAACCATAGAGCAAATGTTCACCAGCCTATAATTCACACTGGCAGATAAAGTAGGATACAAGGAGGTTTCTAAGAGATTCATATAAGGTCCCTCACAAAAGGGGAAAGGGACAAGATCTCCAGAGCACATGCAGGGCGGGGGTGGGGGGGTGGCAGTGAGTGAAGAAATAACTAGGAGAAAGCGAAGGGGAGGAGTGGAAAGCACATGGAACTAGAAAGATTGAGTAAGGGGAGGAATAAATGAGAGAGAGAGAAAGAGAGAGAGAGACCATAAAAGAGGGAGCCATTATAGGTTTGTAGAGAAAACTCACTCTAGAGAAATGCCCAGAGACCTACAAGACTGACCCCAACTATCAATTTGAGCAACAGTGGAAAGGCTACCATAAATGCCATTCCTTGATAATGAAATCAACGACTAAGTTATCTACCATCATGGAGCCCTCATCTAGTACCTGTTGGAAACAGAGGCAAACACCCACAACTAAACACTGAGCAAAACTTGAATCCAGATGCAGAGAGGGAGGACAAGATCAGGCTGCAAAAATGCATAGAAACAGCTGACTTGAACAAGGAGGAGCTAATGGGCCCCAGACTGATAGCTGGGAATCCAGCATTGGACAGACTCAGACCCCCTGAACATGGGGCTCAGTTAGAAGGCAGTCTAAGCGACCTCTGACAGTGGAACCAGAATGTATCCCTGGTACACAAAAGGACACAAAAGTATCCCCATGGAGGGATACTCCCTTAACCTAGAGACAGGAGAGAAGTCCTAGTCTCTACTCCAAATGACTTGACAGATTTAGATGACCCCTCCTGAAGGGCATCACCCTACATGTGGAGTAGAGGGGGTGGCAGGGGAGTGTGGTCAGAGAGGGGGGGTATGGGAGGGTGGGAGAGAGGTAAAAAGGGAGGGAGAAGGAACTGGTATCGATATGTAAAATAAAAATTTAAAAAAATTGATTCATATATATATATATATATATATATATATATATATATATAAATAAATAAAGAGTTTCATTATAGTTTTAAATCAGCTCTTTCTGGATTACTTCCAGTCAATCCATCCCATCCTTTCTGTGATGATATTTGAATCTCCACAGAAGGGGTTGTCACACAAATGTGATAAGCAGTTCTCAATATCTTAATCTTTGAACCTAAATTGGCTGAGGGCCTCCATGCTAATTGCCTGATGAGGGTTGAACGATGCATTAATCTATAAGTATTGTTTGAGCCAGCTGAATAGTACTTTTAGTTTCTGAGAAGGGGAGTGTGGATTGAGGAGATAAACAAAACAAACAAAAACAAAGAAACAAAAACAGACTAAAGACAAAAGTTAGAGTTGGGAGGGCATCTAGTGAATACTGTGATTCACCCTAAGTTTATCGCTTAAAGTTCTTATATACTACAATCAAAGAGGGGGAGAAAGCAAAAGGCCTTCTTACCAATGATAAAATGTAATTTCCTCTTCAATACCTGAAATATAAAGTAACCACACCCCGAACTAAGAATTCTGTTGTTTAGGCAAGACATCCAGTAACTATACCATAGGCTAAAATTCCTGTTGTTTATTCTTGAGAGAGCATGAATAGGTTTAAATTCTCTGACCTTAAGATGAAATGGAATCAATTCTGAGGGTTCCCACAAAGTATAAAGATAAATCATTTGAAATCTATTTGATGCTATTTTCATCTAGTAAAATAATAGTAGTACATTCTCCCCCAAGGACTACGACTTACCTAGCAAACAGTTCTTGGCCTTAATAGCGTTGCTAGACTTGAGTTCAATTATGTAGAATGGGACTAAATTTGATCAGAAAGTAACTGGTACTTCTCTAATATTTGTCCTACTGCTGCACCACTCTCCTGCTTGGTTAGTCATTGTTGTCACACCTGGATACAACTGATGACTGTTTTGATTCCAAGCTGGTGTACACAGCACCTATAGGCACTATGAACTCTAGCAAATAAAATGAAGTTTCCAGATCAGTGTCAGTTTGATTTTTTTATGTTCCATGACTCAAGTACATGGAGTCTTCAATAATAAGGACTCACCATCAAGTTCTGAAGACAGACCAACAGCACTAAAAATAGTTTGTAATGTTTAAAGTTGAATTGTTTGAAGATCTATGGGGCCCCATTGACCAATAACTCCAAATGACAGAACACATGTGCCTTTTTATTTGAAGGTGTATGGTGTTTAGGAGCAAAATTATTCCTCAATTAAAGAGCAACTCCATTGGCAAGAAACAAAAAATCAGAGAGAAGGAGGTGTTGGGCAAGAGCAGAAGGAGGGTGAAAGAGTAAGGAGGACTTCTTTTTGTTTTTCCCCACATCATAACTGACAAATCCTGTGCGATATTGCACTCAAACATTTCCTTAAAGTACTGGGCTTGTATTGATGAAACTAATGATTTGCAATCAATCATTTGAATGCAGATGGATTTCTAGTGCCGAGTTCAGCAGAACTTTTAGGAAGAAACTTAGGGTGCTGTGAGTTCCACCTATCAGCATTTCTTTAATTAGTAGCAGAAATATGACAGTTTTTCTTTCTGCTCCTCAGTTAAAAGGAGGTCTCAAATTATAAATTCAGAAATATAACCTAGATTTAACTAAATGCTAATGCTTTGTCTACAAGGTAATTCCAAAGAGGTGATGTTAGTAGGCATTCTATTTCTTAATCTGATTAAGAAATGACTCTTGGAATCTCTCCAGAGACCTCATAACATTTCATATCTGCCCTATCCTCATTCATCAATATTCATAGATGTATCTGTAATTCTTAAGACCCTGAACAAAACCCTGTTGATGAGAAGAGAAAAAAATAAGACATGTCTTGTAAGGGAAGTGTTACAGAGGAAGGAAAAAATACCTTCAGGAATGTTCCATTTCCACTCCAGTCCTGGCATGTTTCCCCCACTGTGAGCAGGCTTTCCTGCTATTGCACAGAGACCTTTGCAACAGACGCATTCAGCTTCCCCTCCTCAATATTCACAACACATGTTGCTACAATGCTAAAATGATTGTGATAATCTATTTTTGCATGTATGTGTTAATTGCTAATGGTTTTTAGAGTTTAATGTGTTCTCTCTCCTAGGCAGCACACTTTCACACTTCCCCTTTTACAGGAGGAGCTTCCATGGCTTTAATCCAGGAGAGATGCCTAACATTCTATGACGCTACCATTGCCTTTAATAGAACTCAGCGCTCACTCATCATCTCATGTTCAGCAACTTCCATGAAGAGCAATCTCTTACTACCTTCCTTTTCTTAAAACATGAAAAATCAACAATGGCTCCTCTAAATGACTCTGCCACAGTTCTTCTATGCCGAAAGGCTGATGTATACTTTTCAGGTGGCAGCCCTTGAACAAACAGACCCTGCTAGCACAATTGGCAAAAGTCCAGATGTGTTTGCCACCTTCACTATACTGACAGATAAGAAGAGCCCAAGGAATGGTGCAGACATCCCGGCCTGAATTTGAAAAGACACCATTTGAGACATGGATTCAAAAGCAAGAAGACTCAAGCATGCACTACCACATTCCTGAACCAAAATATTGCTATAGCAAGAGTTAGAATAACATCTCCAGTGGTTGCATGCTTCCTAATACCACCTCTTTTCTTCCTTGTTCTCTCAGTTCTAACAGAAATTAATAAATAAATCAATTAATTAAAGATATTGAAAGAAAAAAACTTCTCTCCTTGTTAAAGTGCAGAAATTTAAGGCTGGCATTTGCAGGCCTGGTGATTTTTTTTCCCCCAAAGAAATAATCCGCAAATACCTGGGAAGCTCATTTTTTCTCTAAATCACTCTTTTCAGAAGTCTGTTATACAGAATGGTTTAGTGGCCTGGTGTGCACAGAAGACAATGTTTTGTCAATATCTGTCCCTTTCTAAGTAACTGTGGAGCCATATGGATGGTAGTAAACAGGTTCGGCATTAACTGACTGCAGTAAGGAAACCTCAGAGTTAGAAATTAATTTTATACCTGAATAATGCCATGGAAATGATAATCAATGGCATAAAAAAAGTGAGTAGTATTGGAAAAGCTTGGGAAACAGTCCATGTTTACAGATGTAGAAGGTCCCAGGCACTCACTCAGATCAGAGATACAATTGCTGTCACATTATGTTATAGTTTATAGATCCTGGTTGGAGGTAGAAATGGCAGCCCACTGATCATAAATTCCACAGTCTTCCCTTAATGACCTTAATGGGTTGCTATTATTTTACTGTGCTATCATTCAAAAAGAGCCCATCTGGTATTCATGCATATAGGCAGAGGGGGGTAGGCTTCAACAGTAATAAATGCAAAGGAAGGATACCCACAGTGCAGGTGAAAGTTTCTCCTTCAATGAGTTTACAAGATTCCCTTGATAACTGAACCAACCCAAAGGACCACAATTAGGGACTTACTAATGAAATTATTATTTTTTGATTTAATTGTTTTTAAAAAATATTTATTAAATTCAAGGATTTTGAAAGATGTGGAAATGACAAACACTTAAGGCAAATCATACGTGTTCCACAATCTCTACCATCTATTATAAGAATCTGTGTCATCCAGCACACACAGTGATAAAGGCTTTGAATATAAGAATTTATTAACATAATGAATATTGCATGGTGAAGAGTAGGGAAGGAAGAAAGAGGAAATAATAAAGTTGTACACTGATGAGATAGCCCAGTGACAAAGTGGACATAAATCTTACCAGAGACCCTCTGAGCTGATCACTTTTCAGAAATGTCCACACCGTAGGGGTTGTTGATTCACACGTATCTTCTTCTGCTTGCCATTTGATGTGGAGACATGGCACATAAGCCTATCCTAGGTAAATCAAGTGTGCTTACACAGCCAGAGTACATGCTGAGGCAGAGAACTGCCAAAAGCCATCAGGCATAGAACTGTCTCCAGGGTAGACCAAGGGGATCTGGGCAAAGAACAAATAGAATATGCATGAAGGAAAATGGATTTGATGACTTCTATCATGCCTTCAATGCCTGGACCCTGTTTTGGTAGACAGGGGTGATGTTTAATGACCATACCTTACATGTACTGAACTTTCTACAATAAGCACTGGAGAGCGCCATAGGAGGTGTTAAGAAGATGATAAAGTTAGGATTTCTTTTTTATTCTTAGGCCTGATCCTTGGTCAGAGATGCAGCGGCAAGATATTTGCCTAGAAAAATATTCATGAAGAAAAAAATCATAGAAGTTTTGGGAAGTGAGAGAGGTACAGTGCAAATCCAGGAAAGGATGTGGGAGGCCTGTTACTGCTGTGGATTAATTAGCCTTCAGCCTCTAGAGAGGCAGATAAGACAGAGAAGCTCATGGCTCAGAAATGTCTATATGGGAGTAAGGAAAAGTGATGCTGATTCATTGAGGACACTGTGCATAGGACACTGAGAGCATGGCTATGGAGCTCTAAGGAAGTATACAGGATAGCTAAGGGCCAGTAAAGTATTGTGCATGCACCCTGTAGATCACCACTTTAACCTCTGGAACAACTAGATCACTAGACACACTAAAACCAAACATCAAGTCAGGCCTATTGTTTCTACCTGGGCTGTGCCTATGCCTGCATTTCTTTACATCCCTCAGAATTTGTTGCAGCCCTATTGTTCTTAAAATGATGGCTGTGTGCAGTTTAAGTAATAATGGCCCCACAGAGACTCATAGGTTTGAATGCTTGTTTCCCAGGTGGTGAACTGCTTGGGAAAGATTAGGAGATGTGGCCTTATTGGAGGAGGTATACCACTGGGGGGGGGGTGGGCTCTGAAGTTTCAAAAGCCTATGGTTCCAGTTCTCTCCGTCTCTCTGTCTCTCTCTCTCTCCCTCCTGATCCCTCTCCATCCATTCATCTTTTCCACTTTTCCTCTTTTCCTTATTCTTGTGGATTCAATGTGAACTCCCAGATACTACTCCAAACCTATGCCAAGCATTCCTGCCGCCATACCCTCTGCCATAATGATCACAGACTGCAAACTTCAGAAACTGGAGCTCCAGTAAAGGTTGTCTTTTGTAAGTTATCTGAGTTATGGTGCCTTTTCTTCTTCTTTTTTTTTTTTTCTGAGATTCATGCAATTTATTAACTGTAATTCTCTGTAAAAAAAAATTACAATCCAAAAGCATACCACATACTTCCAACATGTAGTAGCACAGGACATATATTATACTTAAAAAACATAGGGAAGGGAACATAATGAGAAAATACTGGATCAAAGCAAGACTGAAACCAGCTGACCAAATTCCAAACTCCATCTTCATGTCTGACCTCGACCTCATGCTCTTCAGATCTCCAGCTCTGTTCAGCTTTGTTGACTGCACCACACTTCATTTCTTGGTCTTATTCCACTCCCTGTTAGCAGCTTTCCTTGGCAGGTATCTCATGACTGGCATCTCTAAAATCTAGGTCTCTAAGGCAATCCAGGCTTCAACTTCACAGCTTCACTTATTGGTCTCTTTACTAAGCCTCCATTCAGGAACACTACTGACACATGCCAGACCTTGGTGGCTTTCCTTAGTCTCTGTGGAAAATCCCATAGCCCCTTTCTTTTTTCCTTAACTCTAAAGCTAGCAACATGTGGTCAAAGCTGCCAAGGTCTGCTGCTTGTAGGGGCTAGAACATGCCCTCTTTTTTTTTTTTTTTTTGTTTTTAGGGTGAATAGATGTTTATTCTGGGAGAAATAACTTACAACATAGACAGATGAAGACCAGCAGGTTTTCCCAGATGCTCTCCTGTTCATGTGCTGCAAGCAAGAGAGAGCTTCCTATCTCCTCCTCAGACCCAGTTCCCCCAGGTCAATCCCCCCTCCATCTAATGGGCATGGTCAGTGCCACAGATGCGGACAAAGTGAATATCTCACTACAATTCTCCTTTTAGTCTAAAGAAAAAATTTAGGCCTGATACAAAACTATATACAAAACAGTGAATAAAGCAAAGGAAAATCAAGAACAAACAAACTTAAGACCTACATATCTAGTCCTAGGGTGAAGGCATAACGGAGTTTACAATAGAGTTGTCCTAAACTGGAAAGCTTAAGTCTAGTACCTAATATATCTAACTAGGAAGAGAGAATAATAGTTGTGATAGTTTAATCTTCAACCTCATCAAAGACCTGAGAAGGGAAATAATACTAATATAGACAGGAAGTGCGGATGGTGCAGCAAGGACAGAAACAGCAGGCTACCTGGACAGCACCCAAGGTCTCACAGCAAAGTTGGTACATCCAGTTTTGGCTAAGGCCAAGAGTACCTGACAGACCACAACAAGAGATTCATATAAGATCCCTCACAGAAAGGGAAAGGAACAATATCTTCTGAGCATACTGGAAGTGGGGGGAGGGCAGTGAGTGGAGAGGGAGCTAGGAGAAAGAGAAGGGGAGAAGAGGAAAGCTTGTGGGACTAGGAAGATTGAGTCAGGGGAGAAATAGACAAGAGAGAGAGAGAGACAGAGAGAGACAGAGACAGAGAGAGATCATAAAAGAGGGAGTCATTATAGGTTTGAAGAGAAAACTGACTCTAGAGAAATGTCCAGAGACCTACAAGACTGACCCCAACTAACAATTTGAACAACAATGGAAAGGCTACCATAAATTCCCTTCCCTGACAATGAGATCAACAATTAACTTATTCACCATCATAGAGCCCTCATCTAGTAGCTGATGGAAACAGAAGCAAACACCCACAGTTAAACACTGAGCTGAACTGGAATCCAGATGCAGAGAGGGAGGACAAGATCAGGCTACATAAACCCACAGAGACAGCTGACCTGAACAAGGAGTTATCAGGCCCACCAGACTGATAGCTGAGACTCCAGCATTGGACTGACTCAGACCTCCTGAACATGGTCTCAGTTAGAAGGCCTGAGCAGTCTAAGGGACCTCTGACAGTGGAACCAGGATGTATCCCTGGTACACAAAAGGACTTTGGGAGCACATTTCCCATGGAGGGATACTCCTTTAACCTAGCGACAGGAGAGAAGGCCTAGTCCCTACTCCAAATGACTTGACAGATTTAGATGACCCTTCCTGGAAAGCATCACCCTACATGTAGAGTGTGTGTGTGTGGGGAATAGGAGGGTAGGGTGGAGGGACATGGGAGGGTGGTAGAGAGGTAAAGAGGGAGGGAGAGGAAACTGGGATTGATATGTAAAATAAAAATAATAAAAATTTAAAAAATAAAATATTACATTCACAGTTTCTGCCTTGTATCAATATCAAGAAGCCAATTGGTGTAAGACAGAAGAAAACAAAATCTGAGGACTCATTTGCTTACATGCAATTTTTCTCTCTGAAATCCTAATTTTCTCATATACATTTTTAATGCTTATTGTTGGCTTTCCCTATATGCATACCTTAAAACTTGAAAATTGATGTTTAAGTTTTCCACAAGGAATAATAACAATTCCTAACAGCAATCTTTGAACTCTCTAGAAAGAAGAGGGGGCCCCACTTCATCATTTCCACTTGACTCAACCTGATGCATCTGGTTTATAAACATCACCCTAAAACTGCTTTGAGACTGTTTTGCTCGAGACAACTCCTGACTAGCTAGCTGTAATAGTGCACCTTCTTATTACAACCTGGCCAGAGTTTCAGATAGAACTCCAGTCAAGCATTTCTACCACACAGAGACTACCTACACATGTCACAACCAGTCCTGTCAAGAAATTTGGTTGCTAAAAATTTTCTTCCTACAGGATCCCATGGAGCAATCACCGTTCCATTTCAGCAGGAAGTAATCTTAAGAAAACAACTCCCCCTTTCCCTACTATTGGCATTTAGGGATAATATTCATCTCCTTAGGGTTGGTTTTAGTTACTTAGGGTTGGGTATGGAAGGTGATTCTTAGACTCAGGTATCTCTTTTAGACAGGAATAGGGTATGGTTGGACATAGGTAGATTAGCCTATCTTCTTGTAAATTATTTTAGTAATAATGAGATATGAGTATTATACAGCTTACATTGTTATATATTCTTATATATGGTAACCTATGTAAAATTAAGTTTATATTTTCTTCCCCCAAAGAATTGTATATTGTATTTTGTCATATTATGCAAAATCTTTCCATTTATGATATTTTATGCACATTATCCTTACCATATTCTATTTATGTATACTTTTACTTATGGTCAAGACATTTTGTATATTGATACAATTTAGGATATTTTTATCATGTTGTACTTTATAATTCTACCTCTGGTCTACACATTTCTACTCTACCTCTGTTTTAGGGATTTACATGTATATATAAGTACATAGTTACATTGCTTAGGTATTTTCCCCTGCTTTACTCAGGGAAGTTTCAATCTATTTTTTAGCTAAGTTCCTGTGTATTACAGATTACATTCACCCATATTTCATATACCTATGAGATTAGTCAGACATAGATGCTTAATCTTCAAACACTTCATTGACCTGCAGAACATGACATTTAAATGTTTTAATATTATTACTCCATTGACATGAAACACTATTGCTCCTGACAGCACCGTGCACTTTCCTGAAAATACATTGGACACTGTTGTCACTCCTTCTGGAGTCCATCCTCCATTCAGCTAATGGCCTCTTGGGCAAAGAACTGCTCCCAACTCGACCACTATTTTGGATGTGCGGTCCTATGTGCTTGCAGGAGACAAACAAAGAAGACTGCTTAACCTTGCCAAATCAGGGTAAGACAGCCATTCTATCTCCCTGCTTCTGTTGTAGTTTGTTATCATGTCTTTTCACAGCAATAGAAAAGTGACTAAGACAACTGGGTGACTTATTTTTCTAACAGTACTATAGTTATCTTGGAAACAGATTCTCAGTCTTACTGTCCAATTCAACATTCAGTACCTAGCCCACAGCACTGCCCCACAAATAGTCAACCATAGTAATAGCACAGGCTCTGTTGTAGACTACTATTGCAGTTATGAAAATATTGAGGACAAATATTCCAATAAAGTAAGCTATGAGAGCTTTTGAGGTCAAATATTCTAATAAAGTGATTTCTGTGAACTGTTTGGTTTCTCAGTGCATATATAAGTTATGTTTATACAATGCTTATGCTGCAGTATATAAGTGAATGCAGTAACATTGTGTCCAAAAACAATGCATTCCTTAATTTGAAGAATACATTACTGCTAAAATGGTAATACTCATCTGGAATATTAGGAAATGATCCTGATAGATTAGCTTTAAGTATGTTGTCATGAAACCGCCACTTGTAAAAAATAAAACAAAATAAATACAATGCTTACCAAGGGCAAAAAAGCAAAGCATAGTAAAATAAAGTGTGTCTGCAAAGGTTTAGTTAAACCACAAAATAACATAGAAATCTTTTCTTTAAAAATGGTGTCTATGGTTAGTAGAATTGTTTTCTACATTTTATTCTTTTTTTCTTTCTTTCATCTTTAACATTTTCCTTCAAGCAAATATATGCCCTTGGGAAGAGTTTTGAGAGTATTTTAAAAAGTCATTTTTCAATCTAGTTTTCATGTAATGGCAAAGGTGACTATTTAAATTCAAATTTAGTTCCATCTCCATGAGGTTTCAACTTTGAGACAATGCTAGTAATTGATTATTTCTGTGGATATATATATATATATATATATATATATATATATATATATATATCATACTTCAAAGAATCAAGAGAAACGATATGGTTTACAGGTTGCACACATAACCCACCTGTAATGGCTAATACTGATTATTGACAGGATTGAGAATCACTTAGGAGACAAGCCTCTGGGCCTGGCTATGGGGGATCATCTTGATTACAGCGTCTGTGATCCACTCTAAAGGGAAGGGGCACCTTCCCTAGGCTTGGGTTCTGGTCTGTATCAAAGAGAGGAAGCTAGCTGAATAAGCCAAGCCCTTTCCCCACTCTCTTCTCAATGACTGTAGACTCACCACCAACTGCTTCAAGCTCCCATAGCCTTGACCTTTCCGCTGTGATGGACTTTATCTTGAACTGTGAACTAAAATATACCCTTTCTTCCTTACATTGCTTTTGTCAGATGTTTTATCATAGCAACAGGAAAAATAAGTAGAACAGTACCCAATATCCGCAACAGTTCTTCACCTGTTGCTTCTGAGACTCTGTAGTCATACAGGATGCCATCAGGTAAAAGGTTGTCTGGTTTCATATAGAAGCCAGAAGTATGCTCTAATATTAAGCTTGAAAAGGGGCTTCAGTTCAAACTATCTTAATTTCAATGTCATTATGATTACCATTTTGATTTCTCACATTTTAGAGAAACCCAAGTTAACCGTCATGTTTATGGTGGGACACTCTAACGTTAATAAAAAGCCTTCACAAGAAGGGTCAATGAACCCTACAAAATCAATCATTCATAAGCAGTTTGGTTTCTTTCACTGAAATATTTATGAATAATAAAACTATTTTGACAAATCCCAGTTCAATATAGACTGTTTCTTGCAACATGACATAGTTTCATAAAATTTCCTGGGTATAGCTATGACAAGGTAAAAGGCCAAGCCAGGAGAAACAGATAACTCCTTTTCAAACTCTCCACAGAACAAAATATTTGATGGGAACCTCACATAACAGTATATACAACACTTTGTATCAGATTAGAAGAGTTAGCAAAGAGAGAGAAAGTGAGCGAGCAAGAGAGAGAGAGATGTAGGACAACAGAGCTATTCTCTACAAAGGTTTCTGGGTGTTGGCTCCATGTAAGAATGGCCATCAGAATCATGAGTACACTTAGGAACAATCTTCAGCATTTTGGTTTTCTGAGGCAAGTTTCACTATGTTTCCCAAGCTGGCTTTCCAATTCTCGTCCTTACCCTCTGGCATGCTGGGGTTACAGGTGTGTATCACCATGCCCAGCTTATCATTTTGCTTTTCTTTTCTTAAATACAGAAAGTCCTAATCCTCCTGTGATCAAACAGCTGTACTGCCACCTGACTAGGGTGTGTTATCCAATGCAACTACAGCAGAGACCCTGGGTGATTAAATTAAGGTCATGCTCATGATGAGCTAAGTTGAGGCCACTACCTTGGGAACTGCTTTCCAAACAGGTTTGCACAGAATCTGTATAAAATTAGCCCATGTATTCTGCCAACATTGCTGAGCACCCAAATGGGCTTAGTCACACAGCCTCTGTTTGGCAGCTGTTGATGTTTTCTGTAACCTAGACTTGTATGCATGTAAGCAGAGATCCAGGAAGAAGTCATTCATACCTGGTGTGAACTCTCAGTGTGATTTGCTGATGATCCCAACAAAACCTCCACCTCCACACATCCTACCACAAAAGGTCAAACCAATTAACACCTTAGTGTTTGGTGAAAAACAGATTTACTTACTTCATTTGCATATCAGCCCCTAAGATAGAATATGCAAATGCAACTGGGAGCCAGTTATGTTTGGAGTCAGTCTAAGCTTGTTTGAAATTATTTCACAATGTTTACTTGCATGACTACTTGAATGTCTTGGAATGTAAGAAGAAATAAAAATATTATATGATTTGATGTTTAGATTAATAGTGTCATTAAGCTCATATGAATTTAGACTAGTTAGGCAGAAGCAAGATATACAGAATATAAAAATCATCAATGTTGTTTTAAGCATATATATAACATATTATATAATTAAACTTTCCAACTAGAAGCAATGAAATACTGTATTTGTAAAATTAATGGGACTATATATTTTTGGTGTTAATAACATCCCGCTAATCCTTATTCAAGTGATTTCAGAATACATGAAAACAATTAATTGCCTTGAGGTTTTGAAGACAATGATTAGTCTGCTTCTGTTAGCAGCTTGTATAAAGAACTACTATTTTCCACAGATGATGCAGAATGTCTAAATAATAGTCCCATTCAAGAGCTCACAGATTTCAAATTAGTATAGCTAGAATGTATTAAAGCATACATTCCTTCTCCAAGGTGATTTGTTTCCACAGAATTACAGACCCAAATTGCATCAAGAGAAAACTTAATAATTTGGTAGTGTGAATTTCTGTGCTGGAGAAGAGGAAGTTTGGGAATGTGGACAAGTGCAAAGCCTGAGATGTTTATACCACATTCTTCTGGGCCTTGCCCACTTCTCCCAACTCCAATGTCTTCCTCCCCCAGAAATTTCATCTATTATTTTCAGAGTTTCCCATTTAGAATCTTTTTGAAAAAATAAAACAAAAAAATCATCTTAATTTTCTTCCACTGCACATGCCATTAATATGACCTCCTATGCTACCCAGGAACATCACACCCATCCCTTCCACATTATGTTGAATATTCTCCACAATCCTGGAATTATTCTTATCCTGCCATTTATCCACTAGGAAATCTTGAGTGGTGCCAGAGAGTTGCATATTCCTGATTGACGGGTGAGTGAACACTAGCTGAGGAACATGGTTGTACTATTGTACTGGAAAGCAAAAATAAACAAACAAATAAAAACCCCACTTCACTTGTCCCTGTGAGTTTTTCTCTGTTAACATTTCATCTGTTGGAATGAGAGACCTGCACATCTCAGAATAAGAGCAAGCATAAAACAAAAACAGACATGAATGGCCTCTGAGAAGTTTAAAGCTCTGAATGCATGCATTTAGTCCTGATAATTCTTCCTACTTGTCTTGATGGCATCTTTGCTCCACATTACTTCTGGAAATCCCAGATTTTTTCAGGCTATGAAATAAAATGCACAGTGGCACAGTTCCTTCATAGGTCCTTCATTTCTGTTCTATTGCAGAAGTAAAGAAGCTGAAGTCAGACACACTTAGCCCCTTTCTGTGAAAACCATTACTATTCTTTTGTGTAATTACTGTGTTTACAAGTTTTGTAATTCTTCCCTTGCATTTGCCATTTTACTTGGTAATTTGTATCCAACTTTTTGTGTGTAAAACAATTCAGTTTCAGCTCACCATCAGCCTCTTGAAGCTAGCCTCAAAACACCAGTCTTCAAAGTCACTTTCCCTACCTGACTTCTCTCTTTGCTTGGTATTTTCAGCAGTCATCTGGTCTCTTTGGCAGTCACCACATAAAACAAATGTGAAAGGCCATAAGGAAATATTCCAAGATGCCTTTTGCAAACTTGATTTCCTGAGACCTTTCTGAGGTCTATGTATATAAAGTGTGCACTAACAAAAGCGTGGTTGCTGATTATAGTATATTAGGTGAATTCTCTGTGGACTTCTCTGTTAGGCTGAACTCTGATTTGATTAAGCACAGGAGAACCTATGACATTAAGGGTGCCTAAAATGGATGTATAAACACAGAGTTTAGCTGCTTAAGAACCAATATGAAGCTGGGCATCGGTGGCACATGCCTTTAATCTCAGTACTAGGAAGCCAGAGGCAGGTGAATCTCTGTGAGTTTGAGGCCAGCCTGGTCTATAGAGCTAGTTTCAGGACAGCCTCCAAAACCACAGAGAAATAATGCGGGAAAATGGCTTAGAGGGTCAATGACAAAAAGAAGATTGAAGATTGAAATGAGGGAGAATAAATAGGAAAATACATTATCAACGTCCGTGTGGAATATCTCTCCATCTCCAAGCACAGCTAAAGCTGTGTCCCGAGTTCACTGTCAATCTGATTTTCAGTCCTTTTCACAGGACAGAGATTTTTTGACCACAGGCTGACAAATACTAATAAAATAATACAGTATTGCCTGCACAGTGTTGTGAATTAGCATGTGCCATCTTTGTATTTGCATTAAGGCTCAGGGTAGCTCATTCAGGTTTAGAATTTATTGAAAGTCAAACACTTAGCCTTTGCTCTCTTTTCTGCCTCACATGGACGTGTTTAGTAATTGGGCCAGCAGCATCAATACAATGCATGTTTAGACTCTCTTAATGGGCAATTCCTGCGGTTGCTGTTGGAACTTTGCATCACATTACAAAGGGAATGACAGTGCATGAGTTGTAGATGGAGCCTTTGCAGAGGGCATGAAATATGATTTTTTTTCTTTATCAAAAACAGGAGTTAAGTCCTTCTGCACTATTTCAAATATAGTTCAGTCAGTCCATTAAAATACACATTTAGGCAAATTCCCCCATACCCTTCACCCTCCTTCCTTTTATTTAATCCCCTTGTACCACAACACAATTTTACTTTTGCTTTCAAAGACACATGATTTTATGTTTCTGCATAAAATCTAAGACTCATAAATGAGAGAAAATAGATTTGTCTTTCTGAGAATGGCTTAATTTACTTAATATAATTATCTCTACTTGAATCCTGCAAAACATTAGTTTACTCTTCTTTATGTCTGAAAAGAAGTTCCATTGTGTATTTATGTCACATTTTCTTTATTCTTGCTTCTGTTGAACATCAAGATTTGTTCTGTAATTTAGCTATTGTGAATGGGGTTGCAATAAACATTGATGTGATATATATATATTCTTTGTTCTTTCTGTTTGGATGATAACATTAAAAGCAGTATGATGATAAACAATTACCAATAGGGTGAAGTAAGTATATACTACCTAAAAAATATTATTGACAGTTATTCTAGATTACTATTCATGCAAATGTCATGAAGAACAAAGAAAATGAAACCAATGAGCAGAGGAAGGGAAGAGAGAGAGACAGCCAACAGAGCTGCATTATAAAATGTAATCTACATCACAACAGGAGAACATTAATTTAGAAGAAAATTAGCCAGGTTCTGTTAACAGAATAATGAATGGTTTCCAAGGTTTACCATATCAAAAAGGCCTAATTGTGCTCATTAATTTCTAGCTCATTGTTATTGTGGGAAAACTAAATGTGAACAAAGCAATAATCTACCTCATATCCTCAGAACCCTTCACACATGCTATCCATTACCTTTACTTCAGAATGGCTTGTCATAAATACTATCCAATAAAATGAATAGAAAGACCTTAAGATGATGAAGAAATGTGTTGACTTGTAGTAAGACTGGGGGAGCCTACATGTGGAAAGATGAAGAAAATATACACATATCTCTTATAGGTCAATGTAGAGCAAAAAACCAAACTGGTGTGTTGAAAATATTAGCTCACATAATATCTATTTAAGTCTAGTGAGGCCCACGTGTGAATAGGAACCCAGGCTCTCACTGAAAATAAACCAACAGAAAATAAAACAACCCAAATGGTAATTTGGAAATGCATAGAGGAAATATTCTGATGAATGGCTGGTGTTTTCCATCCTTAAACTAGTTGTTTATGCTTTACTAATCAGTCTCAATATTGATGTCTATGTTCTAAGGGAAATAAGTTTCTCTGTTACAATTTTTCATTTTTAATAATATTAGTTCAAACTTATCCAGTGCCTTTTATTCCATTAGCTCAGAGCACTTTTCAACCACTAATGAATTAGCCTTCCTGACATTGCAGCTACACAGAAGGCATCCTACCCATCTTCACAGTAAAATGCCTCATATCTGGCAGTACAAGCCATTAAAGAGTAGCCACGAGTGTTTAAAAACATACTTCATCATTTAAGAACTTCCCAGTTGGCCTCTTTCTTCACAGAAAAAGCTGTGTCATTAAGAAGCTTAATGTAATCCCCCATATAATAGCACCATCAGACTTAGTCTATACTGCTTTTGTTTGTCCACCATCTGAAATAATTGACAGAAAATCAGTCTATCAAGAGTCTGAAGCCCTCAACTGGAGGACAAAGAAAATAGGAGAGATGACCCCAAGCTAGTCTCCTACCTGAAAGCATCTCCTTTATACTCTCAGGAGTCATGAACTTGAGACACAAACTATTGAAAAAGAACAAGTTAGAGGACAAAAGTGACTTCTCCTAATTTAGTACCTCTCCAGCAGCATCACCCACTAAGCTGTAAGAGAAAAGAATGGCCAAACAGAACAGCAGAGTTTCCAGTCTGTTTAAATCCTACCTGATCTATCTACAGAACACCATCCTGAATATGTTCTCTTGGGATTATAAGCACAAAAGGAACTAGAGGAATTGAGTGAGTCCATTTGGTCCCACTTTTAACAATCAAATAGCATCTTAAAATACTTTAGTACTTATTATTTCTAGAATTATATTTTTGAAGCTTTTCTTAAAGGACTAAATTTGTATGCTCTTCATCAACTGGATTGACCATGGTAAAAACAAATGAAATAATCATTACATTATCATCTAAACTGAATTTCTATAATTGCAATATTTAAGGTCTCCAGTGTATGTTGCCACCACTATAAAATAATAAATCATTTTTAATGTTTAAATTTATTTTTGCTCATGTATATCTCAGTGTGTATAATCTGTCATGGACACATGAGGATGGCCACAGAGGCCAAAAGAGGGTATCATATTCCCTGGTGCTACAATTATGGGCACTTGTGAGCCACCTGAGTGAGTGCTGGGAACCAAATTCTGGTCCTTCAGAAAAGTTACAAGTATCCTTAACCACTGAGCCATGGGCCTATGTCCCAAATGACATAATTACAAATCCATGAATCTTAAAATGGCAATGGACCATAGATAAGAATTAGAGTGAGAAAAGAGTCATGTAGAAATATCAGAGGTCATATTTCTTCACACTAAGAAGTGGAGCGTTACAGACAACATGACCAAGAAGATCCGGCAGGAAAATACAAGTATACACTAGCATCTTCCAAGCTAGAACTGTTCACAGTATTACAGAAATATAAAATCTTAAATTATCACCCATTATTGTGGTCCCACAGCAGTGCCAAAACATCCTTGGGTCATGTGTAAGCCACCTCATAGTTCTACCAGCACATATAAACAATACCGGAAAGTACAAACTGATGTGGCTTTTCTGAGCTGAAGAAGAGCCCACCATAGCACTCACAACTGGCCAACTTCCTCGAAGCCCACACCACTGTAGTTACTCTCCACTAACACCAGATGGCCTTCCTCAGCCAATCGTTTCCCCAAGGTTTTTCTTTAAAGAGTGACAAATACTCAAGAGTGTGGAAAATCATACTGTATGTAGGTGGGTCACATGCATTTTCAGATAGGCATGTCCTCTGACTTTAGAGGTATAGAAAAGCAGACTGCCTGCTGAAATTCTTTAAGCAGCTCAGCATATGAGTGCAGAGGTGATACTGTTGCACCACTGATAATCATAACTTCCTTGGGAAACAGGAAATAAGATGTCTCTCTTTTAACTTGAGACAGGAAGATAGATGAGGTAGACATTAAGTTCATTATTAGTAAAAGACAATGAAAAGATTTTGAGGTAATAGGGATGACTCAGACCTCAGACACCTAAGGGGGGCAGAAATCAAATAAAATGTAAAATAATGAGGACTCCTGCTTGTATCGTTTTTCATTTTCCTCGTGAAATTGTCTTTCAAAAAGGGGTCAATATCAGGCTGCAAGCAAACCTTCTTAAAACCTCAGATTAAAAATATCCAAACGACCCCTATACTTTCTGAATTGTTTTTCCTCTTTTTTCTTTTTCCTTTTCTTTCTTTCCTTTCTTTTCTTTTCCTTTCTTTCTTCCTTCCTTTCTTTCTTTTTTTTTTTCAGTGTCAGGCAAAGAACCAGAGATTTTGTACAGGCTGGATCAGTGCTCTAACACTGAACCACAACTCAGCCCAACTTGTTAGAGATTTTATTTCTCAAGTGCTCTCGCTTTGTTCTCTGTTTATTTGTCACATTCTCTGGAGTGTATTCACGTGTAATAGTTCACTTGAGGTGGTAAGCATATGTAATAGATGTTTGTATAGCTGTCACTCAAAAGCAACACAAATAATCAAAGCACATTAAGACAGAGAGACTGGGTGAATTTCCCTTGCAAAGTTACCAATTATGCTGCAGCAGAACAAAGATCCAGCCTTGCAAAACCCATGAGATGCATGTTCCTCGTTAATAGGGATATGTTACACTAGGTATTCCAGATGTCTACTCAGTTGTATCATACAGTTAAAAACAATGTCCTAATGGCTTTCTGTCAGTGACAACAGTTACTTTTTGTTTTTGTTTTTTTTTTTTTGTTTGTTTTTATTTTTTTTTTTTTTTAGTTTGGATGATGTATGTCTCACTTTAAAAATGGATTGATTAAGACAAGCATAATGGCCCACACCTTTAATCCCAGCACTCTGGAGGCAGAGGCAGGTGATCTTGTGAGTTTGAAGTCAGTTTCTTCTACAGAACTAGTTCTACGACAGCCAAGACTACACAAAGAAACTCTGTCTCAAAACAAAACAAAACAAACAAACAACAAAAAACAAAACAAAAAAGATGAATTACCCAGAAGAAAACGTTAAATATATATTTTGATGACACTAAACTTGTTCCCCAAGTGTGAATTTTGCCTCTTCACCAATATTGGATTCCAGCT
The DNA here is from genome assembly GCF_943737965.1 of Phodopus roborovskii. Lineage (NCBI taxonomy): Eukaryota > Metazoa > Chordata > Mammalia > Rodentia > Cricetidae > Phodopus > Phodopus roborovskii. The sequence continues at coordinate 23,562,007 of NW_026126409.1, forward strand.
TACAAAAGTCTTTGCTCCATGTATTCATGTGCTTAAAGTAGTATCGCAATAATGTTGTGGGCATCTGTGTTCTCCTCATCTGGAGGGCTCAGAAGGCCAGTAAGTGTAGCACACATCATGTTTTTGATCAGGTTGGGATAAAGAAAGATGAATGAAGGAGAAAAGTGGGGTGTTAATATAACTTATTGCCTTTTACATTAGACCATGTTTTATGGCAGAGAGTATTAGAATATGAGTAAGATTATATTGTTCAGGAGATAGATTTGTTCTCCTATTAGGGTATTTAGGGTCCACATTGAGGGCAGAATATTGTGATCAAAGAGAGGCTTTGCTTTTACCATGCATGACCTGTGTATAGCTTATCCCACCCCCACTTTATGATGATGGAGTAGCATGATGCATTAATCAGAAACCCTACTTTAGATATTGAAATGTTATCATCCCTAGGCTATGATATCCTCTGCCATGCTGGAGAGTGGCAGCAAGCCACAGTCCCAGGTAGCCATGCTGTTGGGAAGGGAAGCAGCCACTACTCCAAGAGATGCAAAAGTGTTTAAAGACTAGGTATAATAATTACACTTTCACTTTACAAGATTTTAAACTTGTGATGGGAACATTAGGTGATAACATCATGGCTAACGAAGATCTGCCCAGCTGTACATATGCATTTCCCCATATACACTTGCCTTTAAGCTCTGGAAATTCTTCTTCAGCATGTCTGATCTACCTGCACAAATATCCAACAATGCGCTCTGGGCTCCACCCATGCATCTGCTCCTCCTGGGAAACACAAGAGTGAAGGATGGAGCCTGGGATGGAGAAAGGTCGACTGCACTCCCAGTAGCAGCTTCCTCACTTTGTTTCTCTCCAGGCAAAAGCTGCCTTAGACCAGGCTATGTGTGGGAAACCTTATAAGAGTTACAGCTCTAATTTTAGAAAGAGCTAGAAAAGCTAGGCTTTAGAGAATCCTGCTTGTTTCCTTGGCACATGGTTTCAAAGTACAGGTCAAAGGAAGAAGAACTGAATCCACGGACCTCGATTTGATATGGGGTATGCTTTGTATTCTTTTTGTGGTCCAAGATAGACAAGAATATCCTCATTTATTCTTTCTCATATTCAAGAACTGCATGCATCAGACCATAGTCTATATTTTTCAGAAATTGTTTCCTCATCTCCATTTCTACTTCACACATTTGTTTTTTACAAATAGTTTTAAAAACTTATTGGTGCCTTCTTCCAAACACAGCTTTTGCATCTTTTTGTTCTTTCTCCTTTACATCTATACCTGTGGCTCAGTGGGAGAGCCCTACATGGTATGCACAACATCACCAGCACTGCAAAGTAAAGTGAACCAAGATGAGCTTTGATTTGCTTCTGAGCTGTCTATCACTCCGTGACTTCTCCAGATTCTCTTTCTAATCAAAACAATAAGTATGCCCTTTTTGGAAATATTTAAAGCATAACTATGAATAACCAAGTGCATGACTTTCCACTCTGCAGTGGAAACAATTAATAACCAAATGCCTGAACCTTCTGCATTCCAGGTTATGGTAAGGTCAGATCTGGTCAGTTACACACATTTTTTTTTTTTTTTTTTTGACCAGTGATGTCAGAGCATTCATTCTTTCTTTGATTCAGGCTGAGAAGTGAGGCATTGTTGCATTTCACTTTCTACCCATTATACAGCTGCACAGGGTATCCCGTGATTAAATAGCCATCTGATGCTTTCTGGAATATCTATTTCAGATTCTCACTGACCACTGACATTCCTCTTTGCCCAAGTGTCCATTTCAGCCCTTTGGCCATTGTTTCTGGGCTGGAAGAAAGTCTGTTATGCTTCCTTCACTCTGACTTGTCAATTTTCCCCTCTATTTATAGAATATCTTTTTATGAATAGACATTTGCTCTTTCCAATGAATCATTTTATTAATAATTTCCTTTATGGCTAGTTTGGAGATTTTTGCTTGTTTGTTTTGTCTCTCTTAAATGAAATTCACCTCCTGGGTTATCAGTTCCTTCTCCCTCCCTTTGCTTTAGAGAAGCCTGGGTTTGCCAGGCATCTGGAAGCTGCTGGTTCAGCCTTGCTTCAAATATGTAAATCATTTTTAGGACAGTGCTTTCCTACCACAGAGAACCAGCTTCTGTGGCAGAAGTGTCCCATCCTTTTATGGATATGATGGCATTGTAACATGTTATCGCTTATAGATGTGTAGCTTTCTGGTGGAAGGCCAAACCCTTTGTTGAAAAATCACCAGTAAAAGATTGGCTTTAAGGCAAAGTACAGAAATGCTGGCTCTTCCCTAGATGAAGCAGGAAAGGACAGAAGTGACAGGGTTATAATAGTGATATTAAGTGGTATTCAACTTTATTCATGAAGATGAAATGTTCCTCTAAGATAGCAAATGAAAAATAGTTTTATTACATTGCAGTCATGAGGAAGTTAAAAAACAAAACAAAACAAAGCAAATAAACTAAAAAAAAAAAAAAACCTAGGGTAACAAAATTGCTAAGACATAGTCAAAATATTGCATCATTCACCATCTCTGCACAGTCTCTGCTACTAAAAAAGTAGACTGCCCTTAATACTATGGCTTTTGGTTTTTAATAAACCTGATTGAGGGCTTCCTGCTAAACAATAGCTACCACTTGCTTGCTAGGATGAATATTCTAAGTCCCTCTAAGCTATGCTCTATCTTTCTTTATACCATGATTAATGCTTACCCTTGGGCTCAAAATGCCCAATCAGATTGCCAAGGCTTGTAGGCACAAATCAGGAAAATGCTGCCACAAATCATTCTCCCCAAATAAAAAGGTCAACTGGTATTAAATTAGTTCATTTACAGAACTCATTGAAATTAGCAGCATGTTCTTAAATTGCTTCTTGATTGAGGACATTTGCCTCATTAATTCTAAACAACCTGAGAAGACTATTAAAGTCTTACAGGAAAAAATGACCAGACAAAATACACAATACATATTACCTCAAGGTAAATGTAGCTCACAAAATATATGGAACCAAGCACAAAGCCACAATGAGTAAGCTCTACTTCTGGGCTCTCCCACGAAGTCCTTGCCAGTCTTTCATATACAAATGCATTTCAAATCAAGGCTTATGTACATAGCTAACCATTTATTTGTGTGCCCATCTTTACATCAAGGAAGGATTTCCTAAAACACAAAAGGCCACATGAGGCCTCTCTTCCATGGCTCTGCTTTACTTATGTTTAAGTAATTCCCATGGGACCTATCTCCTTGTCCAATCTATGTGATCTCTAAGCCTGAAGAGTAAAGGCTTTCTTCAATAGGTCAAGCTCTGACTGACTTCTAGGGATTTTCAGTGGCTTCTCCTGGACTTCCTGAGCCCAGTCTAATTTTTGCTCATCTTTTAGAAGGTTCCTCCTGTTCGGCATTGATGCTTCTCAAATGACATATTGAAATGATGATCTGATAATTTGTTTCCATAATCTATATTAAGTTGGATAGACAAAGACTATGTCTTCTTTCATTTCAGTTCATCACTGGGATATCAAATTATCAAATGAGTTAGATAAGTGATCCACCCTGGGCTAGATTTCCAACATAAGATGATGGTTTATATCTCATTTCATTCCTGGCCATGACCTTTGTAGGAAAATAATTAATGACTAATTATTGATTAGTCATTAGATAGATTGAACAAAAAAATACAATCCATGAGCTAAAAGCACCCTCTTTTGGAGGACAGAATAACATCAATGGTCAATTCAGTACCTTACTAGAGTAGGTAACCAGAAGGCTCCAATAATGAAGGTTCTGGGGAGAACTGTATTTATTTGGATTCACCAGAAAGTCTGGTATGGTGGAAGGTAGACAGCATAAGTCCATACATTTGAACATCAACAGATGCTTTATGAGATTTGGATAAGAAAATGAGGAGACAGCAATAGAAGAGGCATATATAAGCAATTATCTAAAGAGCATGTTGGCTTACAAAATACTCTTCAGAAATGTATTGGCTACTTCCTACTATGGGTCAGATGTTATAGTGGATACTAGACAGTAATTAACTAAACAAAATAACTGCCTGCTTTTTTAACACTTTCATTCAAGGGAGAGGAAAGAAACATTAAAGAACTAGCTTTGTAAAGTTTCGATAATGGGTAAGAGTGACAGGGTAAAAACTCTCTAATCCTGACAGCAGAAAGCTGAAAGAGAAGAGCTCCTGTCTCTTAAGATTCAGGATGGGGAGGATGTTGGAAGACACAAACAAGAACACCCCCAAGGGATCCACAAAAGACAGACCCAATATAGGGCAGTAGCTTAGTAATGGTAAGATGGGGCTACACATATAATTTTATTTCTCTTGTGGTTTTGGAGGCCAGATAAATTTCCCTGAATAAAGAAGGGAAGGAAGTTCAGGAAAAAGATTGCTGCCAGAGGTTGAAGAGCAATGAGAATTTGTAAAAAGAAAAGGAGAGTTCATTTTGACTTTGGGTTTGAGTCATAGGAAATTATGTCAGAAGTGAAAATTGAGGCCAAAATGTCATCAGCATTGGTCATAACGGCTCAGTGCACCTTCTCTTTGGCTTCTGGCTGCCACATTGTAGAGGCAGGGTGGGGGGAGATAGATAGATAGATAGATAGATAGATAGATAGATAGATAGATAGATACTTCCTGGGGAAAAACATAAGTAGAAGAGACTATTTTTTTTTTCTTATAAATACCCATATTCATTTCACTTGTGCTAGGAAGAGGGACAGGCACTTAGTCTTTATGGTGTTTCTCTGCTGATGAGATAATAAATTCTCATAGGAAATCAAATCCTAGAATATATGTTTCTTACAAATGCAATAAAGCGTTAATAATGGACAGACTGACCCTTATCAGTGGCCCATCACAGAGTATCTGAGAGCTCTGTAACACAGATGGCTGGGACAGAAGGGAGAGGACATTTCACTCAGTCACTTCCTGACATAGGTCCCAGGAGCACAGCTGGGAGAGAAATCCTCTGCAGTATGCACAAGACCAGGCCTTGGGTACTGCTGCAGTCTGGCACTAAAAACAGCTCCTAAATCCTGTCTCTTTCCATTTGTACAAAGGAATCATTTGATTGCCCCAATGTTTATTTTAAATTGTGAATATCATGAGATCATTGTTTCCCCTTCCAGCACAGCCTTCAAGAAGTCATGTTTTGATAGTGACCTTCCATAGGTCCAGGTCAAAGAATATGAATTATCTTATAGTAACTCAGTGATCCTCCTCAACTTGGTGTCCTGTTCTCTTTCATCTTATCAAGATGTTACATAAACTATGAAGCACACTCATGAGCATTTATTATTGGATGGGAACCTGGTTTGAATGAAGGCGGGACTATATTTGTATTCTTATATTAATCAACCTCTGGTTATCACTAGCTATGTGCTAGTGTCTAGTGTCTTCAGGGATCAATCTGTGATTTTCCTGGGTGTTTCTCCTTTGCTGTTATTCTCTCACTATGTTTTTGTTCTGGGAGGACTCCCTAGGGTGTGTCTATCCTAAATATGCAAAACAGTACACCGCTATAGACTTCATGAAATTATTCTAATGCCCTTGTTCCTAAAAATGCAAATAAAGGAAAAACAGCCACAGTCACAATTAGCATTTTGTTCCCACATTGTCCTTAGCCTGAGTTGACACTTGCACTGGAGGAATGGCAAGGACAGCCAATAAACCATCTGCTTCAGGGAGGATTGCGAGAAAGATCATGTTAAAAATAAGTTCAGGATTACAAAGAAAGAGACCAGCACTCCAACTGAAGTATTTGGACAAGTTGACCTTTAGTCTGTGACCCAAGGGGTGAACTCTGAAGAGGGAATACAAAACCAGGAAGTGCATTTGATTTTATTATAAATCAGATGGTGGCTGATTTTCCCATAGGCTTGGGACCAACCTCACAATCATATTTAAGTGTCTAGTGTGAGAAGAAATGGCACATCAGAAATGAAGGAGGAAGAGGAAAGGAGTCATCGCTCCAAGTAGAAAAGACTCCAGGCCATCAAATTCCTAAATAGAGCAGGGGACCTTTGTGAAAACATTTATATAAAAGCCTTAAAAGTTGGAGAAGATTAAAAGATTTTAATTCTTTGTCCTAAATACAACTTTTAAAGTATTTGATAAAAGAGTCATATTTGATTTCTTAAAAATATTTATTTACTTTATTTGTATGAATGCCTACATATATGTTTGTGCACCAGGTACCCATGGAATTCAGAAGATGTTGACTTCACTGGAGCTTGAGTTACAGATGGTTGTGAGCTACCATGTGGGTGCTGGGAATTTAACTCAGGTTCTCTGCAAGAGCAACCAGTGTCATTAACAACTGAGCCGTCTCTCCAGTATTTCTAGTAATTAGTGACCTCCAATGCTACAGAAAGGGGCACACATTCTACATAGCAAAATGTAAAAGCTATTCAAGACAGAGTTTCAATAATGGTGCCTCACCATCTCCTTTCTGTTTACCGTCTCCATCCCAAACATGCTTAAACTTTTTAAAGAATTCTATCTAAAGGTTCTTTTATGTCAAGCTACATAGTTTCAACCTTAGAGCAGTCTTAATGCAAAGCCGCATGTGCTCAAGTTGACTGATTAATTTAGCCCCAAATTTCAATTTAAGACAGCCTGAGGCTAGCCTCACAAGCTACCAATGCTCTCTTCATCCAAAAGTCCTCTGCACCTCCTGTAACCTTTGGTTAACTCATTACCCTCATTTGCATAAATATGAACACTGAATAAATGGGTTTGAGAGAGAAATAGAACAAAGCAATGTGCAAGAAAGCAGTGAGGGGGTTCTTTCTTTTGCTACCCCCAACTTGGTGACAAACCAGTTAGCATAACACAAGTGCCAAGATAATTAGTGGGGACACTCTTTACGGCTGTATAATTTCCAGAACATCTTTTAAAAAAAACCTCCACCTGACACAGTGTTCCAAGGTTATTTTTTATAATGAGCTGCTGTGTGTGAAATATTAATCGTGACAACATAAAAATGGAACCCCTGCTAATAGGGAGGCCCAGTGTGGCTGCCCAAATCTTATTTTTATTATTTGAATTCTTAATTTTTATATGCATATCATGTGGTCTAGAGACAAAAAGCAAGCCGACAGATTCTGAAGACACAAATTTAAAATGTTCAGACCAGTTCATCTGAAGATTTCGCACAGCAGGTTTTCATGTATCCACTGAGGGAGTCACTCTTTCTGAGAGTAATGTCCTTCTGTCCCTAAAGTCCACACTTGCCTTTGTAAATAAGTGGAAAGAGAGGAATCCTATTCTCAGTTGATATCTATTCAACTAAATGCAAATTATCAGAGACAGTTGGAAGAGAACAGTAACAGCAAACAATGAAGTCGTCATTGCCATCAGTGTTGCAGCCCACACCTATATCCCAATGCTCTGGATGTAATCTGAGGTAGGAGGATCATGAATTTAAGAACAAGTCCTGCTGGGAAACTAGTGAGGTCAGAGAGAAGGAACAAGCTGAAGTCACTTTTACCTCACTAGCTTCCCAGCAGAAAAGAGAGTTCCTGTTTCCGTCTGCCTATATTCCTTTCTCCACCCAGCCATCTCATTTCCTGTCTATCTGTACAGACCTCCAGATCTCTATGGTTAGCTAGTGGCTAGCTCTACCCTCTAATCTTCAGACAGACTTTATTTGTACAAACAAGATATCACCATAGACAACCTAGAATATTTTTTTAAAACAAAAACAACAAAAAATAAAGAAAAGGAAGAGAAAGAGAAAGAAAGCAATAGGAATCCATTTGTCTAAGAAAGAAAATGACCTTGGGCAGTAGCTCAGGTGTTAGAGTGAGTATTCATCTTGCAAACATGAGGATCTAAATTTGATCCTTTAAACCTATACTAAAATAAAACAAACACATTCCTAATGGAACCTGCTGTAATCCTAGAGTTGGGGAGACAAAGACAGTCAGATCCGCAAGATTCTCTGGCCAATCAATCAGCCTAGCCAACTCAGTAAGTTCCAGGCCAATGAGACATTATCTCAAAAAAATGTAAAATAAAATGAGAATGGCGGCACCTGAGTAATAACAACAAAGTTTATTTTTAGTTTAGTAACATCTACTGCAGTGTCTCTAGGTGCTGGTTCTAGCCTACACACACACGTATATTCACATTCTTACACAAGCACCCACATATGAGTGTACACACACACACACACACACACACACACACACAAACACACAGATTAGATGATATATGTTCATGTTTTTTCTCCTTTAAATGGACCGGTGATGGATACCCCTAGACTATTCAGTAGTTCAACAGTATCATGGGCATCACCTTTATCATACTCGGTCTGTGACCCCTGGTTGTAATAGGAGTACCAAAAACTTTCACATGAAGTCAAGGTAGGAATTCAATCTAGAAAGCAAAAGAGTCAATCTTTTTGTCATGGACAAGTTCCTCACCTATTCCCTATATCTCCCCAGAGCCAAAGATACTAATCAAATGACCACTGGCAGTAGAAACCATGTGTGAGTTGAACCAAACCTTAGTTCATCCTTGAGACTGGGAATAGATCCACTTTCTATTGAGATAAAGGGCCTTTGTACTTCAAAAATTGGGAACCAGTTATCAGATAACATAAGATGGATTCTCAATGAGCAACTCATCCTGCCAGCCCCACAGAGTAGGCGATGCCATTCTTGTACTGAAGCTATAAGCAAGTTTTTTTTTTTCCCCACTGATAATTGAACTGGATCCAGGTACCTCAACCCATTTCTATAGCCCACAGTACACTCATAGAAGATCTTGATTTTTTGACACCCAGACTTGTCTTGAATTCACCATCCTTATCAATGCTTAGAGTATAATATCAACCACTAGGCTCACTAGGCATGGGAAAACTCCTCTAAATGGCACTATAAAACATTCAGGAAATGACTGTTCTTGAATCCATATATACAGTGTTGCTTATAAAGTTTCTAATGTAGTAATCATTTTATCATCAAAGGATGGACACTTCAAATTAAGAAAGACCCCAAGGGAAGAAAGGAGCTTGGTCTTACTAATTTTGCAATAGAGTTAACGTTCAACAAGAGGTCTGACACAAATTTGTGACTTTTTTTTCTGCAACTCCAGAGAGAATCCATCAGCAATCAGAGGTTCCACAGTGGCTACAAGTACTATGGTGGCTCTAGTTTCTTATTTTAGCTCCTGCTCCTAGTCACCAAGTCAGGCTCCATATCTGTTTAACCTTGTACAATTACCTTCAAGACAAATTTCCATAGCTTCTTTTTTTTTTTTTTTTTTTTTTTTTTTTTGTCTAGAGTAAGACAATGAAAAGGACCAATGCTAGAGTAGTTCTCAACTGGGTGGGGATTGAGATCCAAGCCTGTAAGCCCCCAACTCCCCTCTTTCCAACAGATTTCTTCTCTATCACTTTTTCCCCTATTGAGAGTAGGGAGAGTAGTGAAGTAAAAAAAATAATAATAATAAGATCAAAATCAATGTTTGTCTTAGGGTTTCTATTGCTGTGAAGAGACACCTTGACCATAGTAACTCTTATAAAGGAAAAGATTTAATTGGTGCTGGCTTACAGCTTGAGTTTTAGCCCATATCTTCATGAGAAGCATGGTCCTATCTAGGCAGACATGGTGTGGGAGGAGCTGAGAGTTCTACATCTTGATCCACAGTCATTAGAAGTAGACTGTGTCACTAGACCTAGTTTAAGCATAGGAAACCTCAAAGCCCACCTCCACAGTGACATAATTCCTCCAACAAGGCCACACCTATTCTATTCGAACTATTCACTATGAACCAAATATCAAACACATAGGTCTAGGGGGTGGCCATTCCTATTCAAACCACAATACTCTTCCCAATTATGAAGTTAATAGAAATTCTCAAAAAGCAAGTCCCTAAATCTGCCTCTCATCTGCAGACTGGAAGATGAGGTAAATGGTGATTTGGTACTAAATATCAAGTAGGCATACATTCTGACTTAGAGAACTAATGAGAACCCACTTTTAGAGATTTTGTGTGTGTGTGTGTGTGTGTGTGTATGCCTGTGTGCCTGTGTATGTATAGTGCCTGCATGAGTCTATGTGCCCCACAAGGGCCCTCAGAAACCAGAAGATGTGCAGATCCCCCTAGAGTTGGAGTTATAAGTGCCTTAACTTGGGTGCTGGGATCTGAAGCCTAGTCTTAGAAACAAAGGTTAGCACTCTTAAGCACTGAGTTATCTCTTCTGTCCCATAATGGGAATAATTCTGAAATTGAAAGAAGAAACTATTCAAAATTAGGCTTGACAAGAAATATAAACATGGCTCGTCCTAGGGAAATGAGTTCTATGGCTGCTTGGACTATAAGCCATAGAAATAATAGCTTATGAAAGACAACACCCTGTGGTAACAAAAGCAAGCAATATCCACTTAAGCTTCTGGTGTCTCTGTTCACTTTGCTCCACCTCCAGCTCTAGGAAACTACTATTCCTTCTACTCCGTATACAAATCTGGATTGCATTTATAAAGTGTAACTCCCTTTATGATTTAGGTTGGGGTGGGTGGGATGGGACGGGGCTTCTTTATTCCAGTATATCTTTTTTTATCTGCCCTTCTCAGCTCTACAGACTCATTCTCTTGGCCAAGCTTTTAGGTATGGACGGTTCCAGAAGAGCTATCTAGTGAGAAGCGCTTCTGCCCCAAAAACTGTAGTTGAGTTAAGCATCAGAGGCTGAGTGTAATCTTGAGGGCTGTGTCCAGGCAGGTTTGCCTTCTGTACCCTCTGGGGAAAGTGCCCCTGCAGAAAAACTGGCCCCTATACCTGGAAGGAGCGCGTTGAGATGTTTGTGCCACTTTACAGATTTGTGTGAAACTATTTGGGGAGTGTAAGAACTCCTGCTGAAGGAGAGCGGGCCAGGAACTCCCATCAGCACATGCAGGTGAAATTGGGCGAACACAGCTGTAACTTTCTCTTTTTATTTCCTGATTGCGTGAGAAAAGGAGTCGCACCTGCCTCCTGATTTCTGGGCCGATGAAAAGGGCAGAAAAAAGAAATATTCTGCCACTTTTCTCTTCCAGGAAACACTGGAGGAAATCAAGGGTGGCAGCTCGGTAGTGTGACTCTGCATCAGACTTCCGAGGGTGGAAATTGCCCATATCCAAGGGCAGATTCATGATTGGCCTCTGGTCATTTTCACCCTTGTAAAGGCACTTGGCATCTCAGATTCGCACTAGCCCTGCCTGTGGGGAAGCCATGTGTTGATTGAAGCAGTCTGAGCCCAGTGATTCAGAGGGGTGGAAAAACAAACCGAGAGTCCTGACCAGACTCTGCCTGTGGCTCCATATGCTGCTTCCCTGCCACTGAGCTTTGGATTGATGAGAGGAGGAAGTGCCAGAAGCCAGGGAGGCAGGAGGGAGGATTGCAGGTGCTCCAAATTAGGAATAATTCAGCAGATTAGCCTAATGAAGTCAAAAAGTTAATTTGTAGCTGCCAGCTGTTGAACAGAGCATTACAAAGTGCCACAGCCCTATGTAGCCCAGCACAGGGAATGCAAAGGCAGAGTCATGCAGAGGACTTGGAGGAAACACCTGCAAATGTAGGTGTCTGCTGTGAGAAACTCCAGCAGTAGCCAGCCGGGTGACCTCCTGGAAGAAAAGGTCATAGAGATAATGACTTGGGTAACCCAGGCATGGGGTGGGGGGTGGGGGGAGGCTATCTTTTCTTAGCACTGGAGCTTATCCTGGGCACAGAATTGTCAGTTCTAAACTCACCCCAGTAATTTATATTTAGCTCCTTCAACCTTGTCAGCTTTTGTCAAGTTTTAAGTGGAAGTTCTTAGTACCAACGTTGCAGGCTCCATTTTGTTATGAGAACTTTTCCACCAGCCTGGTCCCAAAGTCGCATCAGCCCCAAATAACACACAGAGATGCTGTATTAGATATAAAGCTGTTGGCCTGTTACTAGTGTTTCTTATTGGCTACCTCTGTCTTAAATATTAACCCATTACTATCAATATGTTTCCACATGGTCTTATCTTACCCGAGAGAAGGTCTGGACCTCTTACTCCTCTTTGTTCTAGTTTGGACTCCTCTCTACTACATCTCCCAGAATCCTCCTTTAGCTAGCTCATGTCCTCCTGCATTCACTGGGAAAGTAATAACTCTGAAACAAAAGCAAACTTTGTATTGTCCCACTAGAAGGAGTTTAACTTCCTCCCGAGTCCAGTGTTGGGAAGTGGGCAATGTGCACTTTCAGGGCAGCAGAAGTGACCATCTACAGGTAACTCTTACTGAACACTGTCCTGCATGTCACCTGTCATAGTTAGGGCTTTATTGCTGTGAAGAGACACCATGACCATGACAAACGCTTATAAAGGAAAATATTTAACTGAGGCTTCAGAGGTTTAGTTCATTATCATCATGACAGGAGGCATGGCAGCATGCTGAAGACAGATGCTGGAGAAGGAACTGAGAGTTCTACATCCACAGACAGTACAAGTTGACTGCGTCACTAGGCCTAGCTTGAGCATATAAGACCTGAAAGCCTGCCTCCACAGTGAGACACTGCCTCTAAGCCACACCTACTCCAACGAGGCCACACCTCCTAGTAGTGTCACTCACTATGGACCAAGCATTCAATCATAGGAGCCTATGGGGCCCATTCCTATTCAAATCACCCCACCACCATATGCATCTAGCTTTTTACTCTACAGACAAGTTGAAAGGAATGAGAAGGTATGGAAGTACAATGTGCTCCAGGGTGCCTGCAGGTGAAACTAATGAATGAAACCTGACTTTACCTATGAAGAATTGCTATAAACCCACAGATAATTCCTACACTGCCTTCAATAGACATCAATGCTACAGCTTGTCTCACAGTGTTGTGTTCATGTGCCCATGTCTGTCCTTCCAAATATTTAGAATCTTCTCACCCAGACAGTTTCAAATGCTGGGAAATAAAGCAAAACCTACAGATCTAAATACATGTCTACAGAGTAAATTAAAAGCCACTCTCTAGATGGGAGCTATCCTAGTCAATCCCACTTTTCCATTAGCAAGCCCTCATACATGGGAAGTTGTTCACAGAACATGTTGGGACACTCCCTCCCCACAACTTCTTGAATTGTCTCCTGTGTCCTGAACATCCCTCCTGTTGCAACTTATTCAAATGCTTATTTAACTGGTCAACCATCTCTGAACTGACTTTGACTCTTAACCTTAGTAAAGACAACTGCTTCTATTAGATTAGAGACTGGTCATATACAAAAAGATAAGCCCCTAGATAGTTGGAAAGTTACATAATGTGTGGTTATATAATTGGGGCTCAATATCCAGTTGTAATTATGTCTGTAATCTGCCATTCTACTGAGTGATTTAGGGACTGGGTAAATGAACTGTTGATGCTGTAGAGGGTTTTCCTCTGGCACTAGAGACTCCTCCAGCTGGACTGACTGTAGCAATATCTGCTACCATGCAGATATTGCCAGGTAGTTGGCATGGAGAAGTTCATTATGTCTTCCCCATAGCTCTATGATGCTGATCTCCTCATCTTAAACTAAGGGGAAATGAAGTTTTTTGAAAGTGTGTTAGATTTCTCTCAGTATACAAAGTATCCAAATTGATCAACTTACCAAGAGACAAAATTTACTTTAACTGGAAGTTTTTCGGAGGCTGCAACTGGTAACTGGCATGGTTTTTTTGTTTTTTTGTTTGTTTGTTTTAGTTTTGGTTTTTGTTTGGATTTTTCTTTTTTGTTTGTTTGTTTTTTGTTTTTGTTTGTTTTGTTTTGTTTTGGGGGGGTCTGTTGTGAGGCAGCATGTGATGGAGGAAGCATGTGACCCAAAGGTGATCAATCTCCTGTAGCAGAGAGGAAAGATGGAGTGAAGAGGAAAGGAATGGAGTTCCACAATCCTCTCGAGGGCACGTTCTAGATCACAGGGAGAATTTTGTTATAATTCATATCCTAAAGGGTCTGTCGTCTCCAAATAGATTCTCACTAAGGAATATGCTTTTATCAGGGGGACTCTGGGGACACATTCATACTCTGGACTTTAGCAGAGAGGTTAAGTGAATTAATTGCTCCAGTTTACCCAGCATGCAAAATTGTGTAGTTAGTGCTTGAGCAAGACCAACTGGATCCTAAAACTATTTTATCTGAGCTTCTCATCAAAAGCCAGGATTCCCATCCCTGGGGCAGGAGAGAGTGCTAGGAAAATGTGATAATTACTGTAACCCAATTCAAAATTACATGACAAACAGAGGCACCTTCATTATCACTTTGGCCTTCTTTTGTCCAAATTTCACCATGTGTTAGTTATGTAGCCTTAAAAGTCAAGCTATGTGAATGTACATCCAATCCCCATGGTAACCAAATGATGTCTCAAAAATACCTCATGAAATAATTTCTTACTTTAAGTAGATGGGGGTTACAAGACTGGAGCCATCAGATGACCTGGTACTTCATATAATGAAAGCCACACAGGCTGTTGAAGCCACAGGCAAATTGCCATTTGGTGCTTGGCTGAGCCTTTCTCTGTGTGCCCTGCAATGGCAGTAACAGAACTGAAATGGTAACTAATGCCAGGCACTAATGCTGGCAAAATTGGTTTGTAAATAGAAGTGGATGCTGTGGCAAGTGCTAAGATTACTGGAATCTTTAATTAAGTAAGACAACTTTACAACATGAAAGTTCATTAAAACTTGCAATCAGGAATTGATTGGTAGCAGCTTTGATTAAGTGTTGTGGTCCAATTAGCTGGAACTAGTTGACATGGCCTTAAAGTTATTAAAACAGATTTATAAAACATTATTAAAAATTAATATTTTATGTATTACTGAAGCAAAAATATTGAAAAAGATTAAATACAGGTCCAGAGTTGAGGCTGCATTGTTTAATCATTAAACCAAACATTACAAATTATATTCACTCAAAGTAGTGTTGTGGATCATATTATTTAAATTAATGGTATTGTTCTGAGTTTTATTGATTTTTTTAGTGTTGCTTTATATTGAATTTATAAACTTGCTTTGGGTTTTCATGAGTTATAAGCATAAGAAATATATTAAATTACATATTAATAAATATTAAATAGCTTTTTGACAAAATAACAGAAACAAATGTTTAGAGTTGAGAAACTTTTATTCTTACTTTAAAATCTCCATTACCTGTCAACTTTGAGATAAAATGCAGGTTGTATTACCTCCCATAGGGAAAAACAATTAAACATTTAAATCTAAGCCTAAAAATTGAAAAAAAGTTGCAATTAAATAGATATCATGAACCAGGTTAAAATCCTGGTTAGAGAAGGTACATTTTTATTTATTTTTAAGTAAGTCCAATGATAGGAACACAATTTATCACAGAGAGAAACAGCCTTTGATGAGAAGACATGCTTAGGGAAACAGATAGTTAAATAAAAAGTTAATTTTCAAAACATTGATGATAGTATCTTTAACAAAAATATTTATTTTTATTGCCTTTTTGAAATGTTATTCACTGTTCGTTTATTTTTAGTAAGTCATTTCTACCATGAAAAACCAGTAAGCACAATATAAGGTACAAAAATAGTTTTCATCTCATGTTTATAAATTAAGATCATATCTGTATGGTGTGAACAACGGTTAAAAAGGATCATTGGATGTCAAAATCGCTTTAGAAGACTGAGGAGATTTATTTTTCCATTTTGTATTTCTATGATATTTCTTAGGCAACTATGAAAACACTTATTTTAAGGAAGGAAAATGGGAGGGAGAGGAGGAAGAAAGGATGGAAGAAATGGGGCTAGAACCTATATTCCAGATCAGCTTCTCAAATTCTTTTTCAGGTCCAAAGTTCTCTTCCCAAATTACTAATGCTCTTTTAACAAGGAAGTGTCAACATTCCCTTTTATCAAAGAGTTTACACTGTAGAAGAGAGAATGAACTTATGGCTCATTCTCCTGTTTATACAGGAAGGTTAGACCAGGATGAGAATCAGTTTTCCAAAGGCTGATATTTCCCAAATCCATGGACTGTTTAAACATCAGTGGAAAATTCCATGCCACTAGTAGAACATCCCACACTTAACCTACATGTTTCAGTAAAAATGCAGGTACACCGAAGACACTGGACAGAATTACTTCAAGCTGTGTATGTGAGAAAACTAAATGAATTTCATGTTTGGATTCAGGGCCCATCCCCCAAGGCATTTTATCATGTGGGTTCAAATATTCCTCATCTGCATTCCAAAAACCTTCTGATCCCATGTATTTTGCATAAAATGTACCATGCTTTATCATATAAAATAGAATTGAGCGAGGGAGGAAGGCTCAGGAATAAAGAAGAAGGCAGTATTTAATTGGACCCACAAGGATGGCTTACCAATTTGTGAACAAAGGTGAAGAGGTAAGGTAACTGTTAGAAGAAAAAAGGAGAAGGGGGGAGGGAGAGGGAGGAGGAAGAAGAAGAGGAGGAAAGAGAAGGAGGAGGAGGAAGAGGAGGAGGAGGAGTAAGAAGAAGAAGAGGAAGAAGAAGAAGAAGAAGAAGAAGAAGAAGAAGAAGAAGAAGAAGAAGAAGAAGAAGAAGAAGAAGAAGAAGAAGCAGCAGCATTTTGATCTCTCTGGATACTGGGGTTGAGGGAGGATGTTTCCAGACAGTGGAGAAAATAGAAAAAGACAGCTCATACAGAACAATTTGTGAATTCTCATGGGTCATTGTTAGAACTTACTATTGGCTACAAGAGAAAAGGCCAGGCCCTACTGCTGGAAGTAGTGACCTGCAGTCACCAATTTTAGCAGAATAGTTCTAGTGTCTGTGTTAATATGGCATGAGAAAGGTCTGGTTGGTATAGGATGCTGTAATCTCAGTGTATCATGGGGAACCAAGAAGACACAGAGATCTATTGTCTTTGGAAATTTGAACAGAGAGCAGATTTTATTATTGTTAGTCTACTCTTAGGCCTGAAAGGATGTAGGAGAAGGTAGCTAGAGGGATTTAAAGCAGCAAATGCTGCATGGAGTGGATTTGTGCAAGGATAAATCCTTGACTTAGAGACATAGCCAGGCACATGGACCTTGGAGATATATGGTGGGACATAGTCCTATTGTGCTCATTCCTGTTCATATTTGCTAATGCTTCCTGTTGACTGAACTGCTGTGAAATGAAAGGAAATCCCTTGCCATACTCAACATGTAGGCACATGGCTTACAGTTTGTGTCTATAGAACAATTTTCCCCAAAACACACCCATAAGCATACATTTTCTCATTGTCAACAGCTGCCATCACACTACAATGGCAAAGCTGCATAGTTGCAACAAAAACCTGCTTGCCTGTAAAGACTTAAGTATTTATTGCTGTCCTTTTACTGACCTGTGGCATAACACCTTAGTTTGTGTCCAGGGCATATGGTAAAACCTATAAAGGATAGCAAATGGAAGCTGTCACCAGGCATGAGGTGATGGGGTCATATGTGGATTCCAGCTCAGTGCACATTCTATCTTGGCAAACACTTCAGAGTGACTGAAAAGTCTGCATACTTTAATGTTGTCGGTGAAACATTCTGTAAGTGTCACTTACAAGTGCATATTACTAGGGGAGAATAAGGAGTGATTGAGTCCTAGAATTATTTTGAATTTCAGATTTCTAGTGGGATAACAATAAAAGAGGCAGGAAACTCAAAATATAACCTTTACTAAGAATACCATAGTAGTTCAAATGATCCTGTGTGAAAGACAAAGTTCCATGAATGCTTAGCATTGCTATTAACCAATTTTCACATATGCATGTGTGTGCATGGATATAATATAAAATTTGACAACAGTCTGGGAAAATTGTACCCTTAACTGGAGTAAATAAGTTGACGTTTGGTCTCGTGCTTTTCGAGTTTCCACGGAAAACCAAATGGACAGCCCATGCCACAGTGTAGGCTGCTGTGCATGTACGATCTCCCACTCTGGACTGGTATTAGCAATGATTGTACAGCAGTTACAGCTAAAGAAAGCCAGCTAGTCAAACTTTCTGCCAAACTTGCTCCTCTGGATCCTCAATTCACACTCACCAGTCATGTATGGAACCATCCAAGCCTCTCATCCCAAGAGCCCAAGTGGGGCAAAGTGATTGCCGCTATTTCACCTGTGCTCTGCAAGCACGGGGGAAAGTCAGCAGTACTGCTTTGGGTCCAGCTGCTTGGGCTGGTGTTGGAAATGTTGAATTATCAAATTGCCCATTTCTGCTCAATTGCTCTAATTTATTATCGCAGGCATTCTGAATACTAATGAAAGCTACCATCCATGCCAGATCATGTCACTCTACTTTATGATCTTATTAAAATCTCAGCATTTCTTAGCTCGGTGACAATGAGTGGAGAGGAGGACAGCTGTCCTTCTGCCTCCAGTGTGGTTCATACAGCTGCCCTGTCATTGCTAAGGACTGAATGATTTAGGCCACATGAGCAGCCTAGGGGTGATATTTTTATACCCATGACAGGATTATATAACGCAGAGAAAGGCCATTAGCGAATACAAAGGGATAAGCAGCAGGAAAGCAGGTGAGAAATGGGCAACTCAATCTTTGGATCTAACTCCTCATAATAAAATACCCTTCGAGTTTAGATTTAATGAGCTGGTTATCTGAGCACAGGGGCAGGAGAAACTGTGGTCTCAAGACACCCCCAATCACAAATGAGAGAAGCTTAGGTGGTGGTGGAAGCTCCCAACTTTCAGTGTAAATAAGGACAATGCAGCAGAAGTAGCCTACTGGGAACAATTAGCATCCCTGGGGTTTCCCTGCTTGTAAATGGAAGCAAACCCAGGAGTTCCTGTTTCTGCTCCAGATGGGACCCAAGCCAAGGAACTGTAGTTAGAGTGTGAATGTGCTTGTCAGTTTTTGTCTCCTTGCCATTGAAATGGAAATAAGTGTATTTTGCTAGCTCCATACAGTGGGAGCTATTTGACAGAGGTACCTAAAGCCTTGTCACCTAGAGTGTTGGTGTTGGAGTGCCAAAAGAGCAGTTCCCCATCCCAACATTGGTCTTTAATACTAGTTGTGATAATCACTCTATGAATGCCTTCAGAGGGAAAAACACCACTGTCATTTGCTATTTAATAAATACATGCATTTTTTTCCTCATGTGCTTGATATATTTGCAGAAGAAAATGGTTCCATTTCATATTTATGTTTATGAACTATTGTTTCCTCAAATATCCGTGTTTAGGTTGTAGAGAAAACCTTAGCCTTTGTTTTAGCTGAAGCTCATATTAAGTAAATTCATTTGTATTGCATGCGAAATGTCATATATATATTCCTTTATGTGTGTATTTATATATATATATATATATGTGTGTGTGTGTGTGTGTGTGTGTATATATATATATATATACATATATATATATATATATATACTCTTAATGTCCTCCCAAACTGAACTGCTAATGAGTTCTAAGTCAGATTCCTGTGGTTGACCCTTTGTCCACAGCACTGATAATGCCTGACACCCTGCATTATGACAGAGACATATGGGATTGCTCCTGGAACTCTCAATAGAGGTATACAGAGGAGATGGAATTTGCCTCATATTTGTCTAGGGCACCAAGCTGTTCCTCAGCTATACTTGCCAGTGCATTAATTTTGAAGTTGATGGCTTTTATATCTGCTTCAGGTGGGTGATGCTGACTATGATGATTTGAATAAAAATGGCCCAAATAGGCTCACAGCATGTGACAGTGTCAGAAGACACGGTCTTTATTGCGAGGCTATGGCTTTGTTGGAGGAGGTTTTGTGGACTTGAGGTTTCAGGTGCTCAAGCCACACCCAGTGTCTCACAGTCTCTTCCTGCTGCCTTCAGATCTGGTTGTAGAAATCTCAGCTACCTCTCCAGCACCATGGCTTCCTACCATGATGACAATAGACTAAACCTCCAAACTGTAAGCCAGCCCCTGTAAGGAGTAAGTCTTAAGTATTAACCCATTTCTATGTATTTCCATGTGGTCTTACCAGCGAGAGGCCGCTGGCGGTTCTGCCTTCTCTTGACTCTCCATCTTGACCCCTCCTTCCTCCTTCCTCTTTCCTCCTTGTCTCCTAGTCCCTCCTATCTTTCTTTCCTATTGGCCAACAGTGCTTTATTCATTAACCAGTATGAGAAACATATACAGAATGATATCTCCCATTTGGCCAACAAAATTATATCAAATACAGAGTCTCAGTGTGTTAATTGGGGCTGGCCTGGCGGCAGGACAAGACCGGACGGCGGGCAGAAAAACCATACACCTTACAAGCCCCAATGAAATGTTTTCCTTTATAAGAGTTTCCATGGTCATGGTGTCTCTTCACAGCAATAGAAATTCTAACTAATGCACTGATCCTCTCCTTTTACACTCCCCAGCCCCTCTGTAGGCTTTCTTTACAAACCTATGGGTATCTTTTCTCATGTCTTTGTTAAGAAATCCCTGCACCTATCTTGCTTATCTAGCTCTGACTTGCATATCAGCTGCTTCAACCCACTTCCCTACCATCTCAGTTTTAACTGCTTGTGTGAAGCCCATTGTTATAGTAGGTATCTCTCAGCCCAGGGACTTTGCACTGCTCAGAAGAATATAGTTCTTAAGATTTAATACCCACACCTCTCCTTCCAAGAGTCACCCTCAGTGGCTGAAATGGAGTACACTCAGGCCCAACTCCAGGGCACTGAAGGGCTAAGTTGAGGAGGAGTGCATTTATTTCTATTGTTGAGCTAATATGCTTTCTTCCTTTTGCTCTGCCTCAATGCCTTTTGTTCCTGAAGCCTGGTTGCCAACAGGGTCTATTCAGTTCCTCACACCTATCTATGAATCCCAGTGGGATGGTACAAGATTAAATCCTTACCACTGGATTCTCAACCCAGACAAATCACGGAATGTGCCTATTCTTTGTGGTGACGGTTTAAAACCTATGTGAATATATTTTGTCTTTCACATACTAGATTGAGCTATATGCAGCTGGAAACTTAATCACATGGAGATGGGGGTTAGATGAAAGTAAATTAGCAGAAGCAAGTGAGTCTGGAACTTCTGGCCCTAAAGTTTATCTGACTCATCGGGACACTCACTAAATATCACACTAAAATCCAAGCCAACAGGGGAAATGTTTGTTATGAGACTAGCTGATGATGTTAGGCTAATGATCATGTCATTAGACTATGAAGAGACTGTATTCTCACAGTTATTATATATTTATTAAAGAAAGAAGAAAAAGATAAGTTAAAACAAAAACAAAAAACAAAGGATTGCAAGATACCCCAGTTGGTAAAGTGCCAGCAAAAATCACATATAAAGAACTGAGTGTGGTATCCCACACTTGTAATCCCAGCACTGGGGAGGTAGAGATATATAGATATCTAGAGCTCACTGGTCAGCAAACATACCCTACTCAAAAATAGATCTTGTCAAAAATAAGATATCCTTAGTTACCCACCACAATACATGATAGAACCCTATCACTAAAGATGCCAAACATTTTAGCTCTATGATACAGAGAAATCAATTTCAAATTGGCCAGGAAATTTCCTTCCTGATGGGTAGCTCTCATAGTACTAGAAGGTGCTACATGGGCTGCTTGGTGAGAAAAGACATCAAAATGGTCTCACCTTAACACTGGACTTTAAATGCTGCTACACCAACCTGACAAGCAAGATGTACCCACTGGTGCAATGATGTTGTAACTGTAATATGGCAGCTAACCACTTTCTGGTTGGATTTAAGGCCTGCTCCAGAGAAGAAAATCAATATCTTGTACTTTAATCCTGATCAAAAGCCCATGGGTAGAGAGACCAGAGCCCTTTCTATAAAAACCAGTATCATTACCAATATCCCTTTGTCTCTTTCTGTTTCTTGCTTGGGAACTAAGATGTGATCTCTCAGCAATCCCTACCACCAAGCCATCTGAGACTCTGATTCTCTAAAACCATAAACCCAGTTAATTGCTTTCTTTTATAAGCTTCTTTGACCATAGTACCCCCGCTCTGCCCCCACAGCAATAGAAATGTAACTGAGGCGGTAGGTTATCAAACATAGTAACAAAAAGAAAGATGTGATGGAAGGCAGATATATTGGAGGGGAAGTTGGAAGAGAGAATTATGGAGTGGATATGATCAATTTCATTGTATTCTTGCATGAAATTCTCAAGAACAAAGGAAATTGTAATTAAAAGAAATACGGTGATTTAATTTAAATAAAAAATAAATAAAGAAGGTGGGTGACGTCTGAGGATGACTCAGAGGTTGATCTCTGCCCTCCACATACATGTGCACACAAATACACAAATATCCACATGTACACGCATGAGACCATAAGAAATCCTTCTATCAATTCTATTCCTTTCCTTCTATTTAAATTAGCATACATCTGAAGGGTCCTACACAGACGGCCAGAAAGCAAGACCATTTTAATATTGGTCTCTTGTTTAGGTTTTTTGTTCTATTTACTCACTACTGGAAATAACAGTGGTTTAGAAGGGGACAGCAGGATGCTTCTTGAATTTTTGCTCAGCAGGTTCAAACTGAGTCCTTCTTGATCTGTTTCAACAGCTCCTCTCTGGGTGCTTTTCTGTATGCAGGCACAGATTTGCATTTGTCAGTCATTATTGCCTTTCACCTGTAGGAAAATCCTTCAAAGAGAAGCTGAGTTAATAGTAATGGCCTTTAAAGGCAACACATTGTGCATTCCAAGAGATGAGAGGCTGGTTACTTTTTCACACCTAAGCAATGCTGTCTGTTTTGCTTGGTGGCTCAGCAGTTCACAAATGCACTGTAAACTGAACACAGTGGATCTGGAAGACAAGAGCCAGCTTCTGCAAGGTCACTCACAAGTCCTTTCCTTCATTCCTCTGCTCCAGACTCTCCTAGTGCCTTAGAGGAAGATGTTTGGATTATGGAGTCACATTCTCATGCTGAAATCCAACATGTGCTGACTGTTAAATGTTGACACATTTTAGCAGCCTTATTTCTTCCTCTTTCTTCTTTCCCTCCCTCCTCTCCCTTCCTGTCCTCCCCTTCCATTCCCCT